>NC_059221.1:1081751-1404237 GCF_020615455.1 Coregonus clupeaformis | reverse complement strand
CCTGAATCCAATTGAGCACATCTGGGACATCATGTCTCGCTCCATCCACCAACGCCACGTTACGCCACGTTGCACCACAGACTGTCCAGGAGTTGGCGGATGCTTTAGTCCAGGTCTGGGAGGAGATCCCTCAGGAGACCATCCGCCACCTCATCAGGAGCATGCCCAGGTGTTGTAGGGAGATCATACAGGCACGTGGAGGCCACACACACTACTGAGCCTCATTTTGACTTGTTTTAAGGACATTACATCAAAGTTGGATCAGCCTGTAGTGTGGTTTTCCACTTTAATTTTGAGGGTGACTCCAAATCCAGACATCCAAGGGTTGATAAATTTGATTTCCATTGATAATTTTTGTGTGATTTTGTTGTCAGCACAGTCAAATATGTAAAGAAAAAAGTATTTAATAAGATTATTTCATTCATTCAGATCTAGGATGTGTTGTTTAAGTGTTCCCTTTATTTTTTTGAGCAGTGTATTTTTTTAGCCTTCTGCTGGCGGCAGTGGGTTGTTCTGAGGACCTTAGTAATGGAATAGGTCTATTACATGACTCAGGCTGTATTAAACTGAAGCTACGTTTTTGGCCTTGAAAAGGGTAGTTTGACCTTGATGGAACCTACTGGTTGAAATAAAGGTTAAATAATAATTAAAAGGCCATTGCCTAAATTTATCCAATACATTTACATTTTAGTCATTTTGCAGAAGCTCTTATCCAGAGTGACTTCAAGTTAGTGCATTCATCTTAAGATAGCTAGGTAGGACAGCCACATCACAGTCATACTAAGCATATTTTCCTCAATAAAGTAGCTATCAGCAAGGTCAGAGCTAGTAAGGGGGGAAAAAAGTAAAGTGCGAGTATTACAAAAACATTTTTTGGGGGGGGTGGGGAGGTGGTGCGAGCAGGGGTGGTGCTGTGGGATTATTTAAGTACTCTTTGAAGGAGGATGGTTTCAGATGTTTCCAGAAGATGGGCAGGGACTCTTCTGTCCTAGCTTCAGGGGGAAGTTGGTTCCAACATTGGGGTGCCAGGTCAGAGAAGAGCTTGGACTGGGCTGAGCAGGAGCTACCCTCCCGTACCCTCCAGTATGGGTGGGAGGGCCAAGAGACCAGAGTTGGCAGAACGGAGTGCTTGGATTGGGGTGTTGGGTTTAAGCATAGCCTGAAGGTAGGGAGGGGCATTTTATCTTGTTGCTCTGTAGGCAAGTACCATGGTATTGTAGTGGATGCAAGCTTCGACTGGAAGCCAGTGGAGTGTGCGGAGGAGAACTTGGGAAGGTTGAACACTGGGAAGGTTGCAGCGTTCTGGTTAAGTTGCAGGGGTTTGATGGCACAAGCGGGGAGCCCAGCCAACAGTGAGTTGCAGTAGTCCAGAAGGGAGATGACAAGCGCCTGGATTAGGACCTGCGCCGCTTCCTGTGTGAAGGAGGGTCGTAATCTACGGATGTTGTAGAGCATAAACCTGCAGGAGCAAGTCACAGCTTTGATGTTTGCAGAGAACGACAGGGTGTTGTCCAGGGTCATGCCAAGGTTTTTTGCACTCTGGGAGGGGGACACGGGGGGGTTGTCAACCATGATGGAGAGGTTTTGGAGCAGGCAGGCCTTCCCCGGGAAGAAGAGCAGCTCTGTCTTGTCGAGGTTGAGCTTGAGGTGGTGGGCCAACATCCAAGCTGAGATATCTGCCAGGCATGCAGAGATGTGTGTCACAACCTGGGTGTCAGAAGGGGGGAAGGAGATAAGTAGTTGATTGTCATCTGCATAGCAATGATAGGAGAGACTATGTGAGGATATGATGGAGCCAAGTGACTTGGTGTATAGAGAGAAGAGGAGAGGGCCTAGAACTGAGCCCTGAGGGACACCAGTAGTGAGAATACGTGGTGCAGACACAGATCCTCTCCACACCACCTGGCAGGAACAGCCTGCGTGGTAGGATGCAATCCAAGAGTGTTCTGATAGAAATAGTGAGAAAGTTGGTCAGAGACAAGCTCAAGTGTTTTTGAAAGAAAAGAAAGAAGGGATGTAGTTTTTGATTTCAGAGGAGTCGAGTATTGGTTTCTTAAGGAGGGGAGCAGCTCTGGCCATTTTGAAGTCAGAGGGGAGGCAGCCAGTGGTCAAGGATGAGTTGATGACGGAAGTGAGGAATGGGAGAAGGTGGTCTGGAGAAGGGAGGAGGGGATGGGGTTGAGCAGGCAGGTTGTCGGGCGGCTGGACCTCACTAGTCACAGGATGTCATCTGGAGAGAGAAGAGCGAAAGAGGTCAAGGCGTAGGGTAGTTCTGTGTGAGTGGGATCAGTGGACTCAATAGGCTGTAGTGTTGCACCGCATACCGGTGCCACGATAATATCACGGTACCAAAACAACATGATACTTAAGATACCAACATTTTTAAATACCTTAGTATCGTTTCATGTGATACTACCAACATTTTTGGCCCTACCGATCTAAAGTTATAAAATGTTTATGAAGTCAATTTTAAGCAAAAGCAACTAGTCTCTTATATGCACTGGTCCAACTATGTCCACTTCACTTTCATTCACATATCACGTGTGGCAGTTGTGATCAGCCAGCCACATCCCCTACCAGCCCTCACTCACCTGCTTCTCGCCTTCTTCTCTTCCTGCACATATATTCCTCCATCAGTTTTTAAAATATAATTTAGCCTTGAGGGCGAGCAGGGATGGAGACCCTGATCAGTCTTCTGTTGTTACATTTGATACATTGGAGCAGTGCGCAGAGCGAGCAAAGTTGACACATTGTATATAATTTCATCCCTGATATAACCAAGAGCACAGGGCAGTCCGAGTATAGGCTTTGCAAGTTCACTGTCACGCAGCAGTGCCAGAGAGGAAAAACTGCTTCGCTACAGGCATGTGTGCAGCTTTACAGCAAAGAAAATGGCTTCTCTAGCTCAAAAGTTTTTTTTTCTTCCCCAGATTTTTTATAATTTCAAAAATCATGTTGCAGGTCGTCTTAAACTAATCCCAGGTCGTCTTAAACTAATCCCTAATTATAGGTTTGATAACAAACAACGTTGTTCAGTCATGTTACCTATCTAGCTAACAATCTGCTAACTTGTCAGTAGGTCTAGGCAAATTTGATTGGCACATGAAGAAAGTAAAAGGGTCTGCTACTCATGAGATGTACTTCAAAGTTAGGATTAATATAAGCCTAACTATATCAAAAATATCTCTCTTTCTGGTGCTCCTTACATTCTGTTTGATGCGTAATGTTTTTAAAGTTGTGAGTAGTGTGTGTATGTTTGGGAGGGAGAGTGTGTGTGTGTGTTAACTGAATAGTAGAAGGTTTATGGCAGTGTTTTCCCCTTACTGCCACAATGACATGCAGATCATTATGCATGTATATTCCTTCCTTCCATTCCTCCAGCCAAAGTTAGGCCTTTGCAAATATGAGCAAATTAGCCATTCTATGCAGTATTCTATTATATAGAAATTCAATATGTGTTGTATTGAGTAAAAGTGTGAATGTCAGTGACAGGTGTTTTGTGTAGCACATGTGCATAACGTTTAGAAAACGGGAACAAACAGGGCGAACAGGACACTAGGCCACTGATTTTTCCCGCCATGGAATCGTGATACTACTCGGTATCGTGATACTTGGCCTGGTATCGTATCGTTAGTAAAATGTTGGTATCGTGACAACACTAATAGGCTGAATGAATGAGGAGCGGATGTCATCAAACTTATTTTCAAAGTGGTTGACAAAGTCATCCGCAGAGAGGGAGAAGGGAGGGGGTGGAGGATTAAGGAGGGAAGAGAAGGTGGAAAAGAGTTTCCTAGTGTTAGAGGCAGAAGCTTGAATTTTAGAGCGATAGAAAGTGGCTTTCGCAGCGGATACAGAGGCAGAGAAGGTAGAGAGGGAGTGAAAGGATGATTGGTCCTCCGGATGTTTAGTTCTTCCATTTTTGCTCAGCTGCCCGCAGCCCTGTTCTGTAAGCTCGCAATCCATCAAGGTCAAACACTTGTGACTGACAGTTGTTGCCCTGAAAGCAGAGCTCAATACTTGAACAATGGTTAAGCTCAGCTCTGTCGTGGCTAGTGAGCAAAGCGATTCACCCCAAAAAATTAATTGCTTTCTCAAGTGTTTGAAAGTCACATTAAAAAGCTGTTAATGGAGTTTCAACCCAGAGATGGAGTGATCGCTGGAGCGGAGGAAAGAGAGATTTTACATTGTTCTCTACATTTCCATCTTGCTTCTCTGGCCGAGAACATGGTTGGCCCTCAGTCTCCCCATCTTCAAAACATGCAATCTTCACCAGTGTGCATTTCTAATGGTGTTGCTTTGACATGGCTAGCTAAATTACCTGGGCCTAGTTAACCCTCACAACAACTGCTCCCCGGGCGCCGATGACATGGACGTCGATTAAGGCAGCTCCTCGCCCCGCTCTGATTCAGAGGAGTTGGGTTAAATGCGGAAGACACATTTCGGTTGTATGCATTCAGTTGTGCAACTGACTAGGTATCCCTTTTCCCAATGGGGGTCCATCAGCCAGCAGACCCATGCAGTTGATACCACAATGTTCTATCAATGTTCTATTAACGTTCTATCAACCACTGGACTAGGGCTTTGAGGGATCCATCTTCCAATGCAGGTGCAAAGAACACAAAGCAGTGTTCTGTGACCAGACACTCCTACAATGGTCAAAAAAGGGGGAAGAATGCCTCAAAAGAACAAATGATGTCAGCCATGGATGTAGAGATGAGAAAGTGGAAAAATGAAGGAACATGTGATAGAGAAGTATTCAGATATCCTGGTCCTATATCCTACATATCATATACCCTCATCCAATATGTCACAAATGTTTATGTCATTGCTGACTGCCATCATAATTGTATTCCTCCAATAGGAATAAAAGGTATACCAAGACAACATACATTCTGCTAGGTGCCTGTGTTGCATTCCAACCTCCAGGTGTTTTTTTGTATCTGGTTGTTTGGGGAGAATGGCTAATGAGGTCCCCGGAGACATGCGGCAGCAGGTGTGAGGTTCTGGAAGGGACTGAAGGGTTGGTTAGACACAGCACACCTCCACGACCCTGACCTCTGTGGTCCCCCTAGTCTGAGAGCCTCCACCTCATTTGAGATAACACACGTGCACACACACAGGGTTGTGTATTCCTTTAAGATTGCATTGCTTCGAGTCTGCACACATGCACGCATTCACACACACTTTCCTCTGACAGGTCCCCCTTTCTCCCGTCCCTCCCATGACTTTCCTCCATTCTTTTGTCAATTCCTTGACTCTCCTAGGCTAAAAAATGTTAATTCCCATTAGGAAAAAGCAGGGACGAAAGCTCAATGGCAGATTGGGTGTGTAGAGAAGGCATTGATCTTTTCACACACTCATTAACGGTCATTTTCAATTAGGGCCTAAAGGAGAGAGAGAGGGACAATTATTACGCTGCCTTTTCAAACACAGTCTCTCTCACATGGCCACCTTTGATGGAACTGGCTATTTCTTCCATAATGGAGCTAGGGTTATGATTTGAGAAATATAGGGCAGAGGAAATTGTCATGTCTTGTTAAGATATGGCTATTTTCCGCTATTACGAGACGACGCCATAGTAAAATACCCAAACAGTTTTTTCTGTTCCTGGAAAATATTATGGTTAAATAAATGCTAGGATTGTTTTCAGCAGCAGTGGTAAAGTTAGCATAAGGTGCAGAAACTTTGCTTTTTTAAGCAACTTTCCTGCAATTCTACACATTTTGCCATGGGGCGGAGGTACATTTTGACAGTTTTAAAGCTAGTTTCCTGCAATTCTACACATTTTGCCATTGCTTATGTTGTGTTCTTATGCTATCTGAGTGACTCCCTGACTGTAGTTTTTATTCTGGTGTTTGTTAATCTTAAAATATTAACTTAGCTGTTTTTAGTTCCTTTTTTACATCATATTTTTTGTAGTCGCAGCCATGATTTAGCAGTGGCAGCCCGCCACTGCTAAATGAATATAGTGGAAACACTGACATGCGCTTGTAATGCATTATGAAGAGGGCATTCATAGGAAGTGTTACCAATCCCCCTTTCAGGGAAGAGGATAGTAGCTGGTCAAGAAAGTTAGCAGAGAGGAACTTACCTGCATTGATCATTCTATGATCTTCAGAAGGCAAAACGAGGGGGAAGACAAGACAAAAGACAAAATCAGTAAGTACTGGTTAGAAGAACATAGCCACCATTTCAGACACAGTGAAAGAGAGGAATGAAAAGGGGATATTTGAGTGACAGGGAGAGGCAGAAAGGCCAGAGGAGGTGTATGGGGGTGATGGACAAGCATAAACGCACACCTTTACAAGTCAACAACTCCATGTCAATGGCAATGAGAGTTCCTGCTTTTGTGTCAAAGTAAAAAAAAAAAAAAAAAGGGATTTTATCTCTGCAGTGAGAATAAAGGAGTTTAAAATGGGTCTATAGGGATGCAAAACATGAAAACAGAGCCTTTAACAATCCCCTAACAAAGTAGTCTGACTGCTGACAAAGCCTATTTCTCCAATAGAGAGGACAAAGTAATGGTAATCAAATTGCCTGGCTTCCACAAACATAGGCGATGGAGTACTCAAATTATGTGGGTGGCACACCTGGCCACACACACACAGTCTGCCCCCTCGCCTAGCTCCCTGATGCAGAATGAGGACGATCGGTAACCGCCACAGCGCATCAGAGCTATTCCATAAAACATGGCCTCCTGGTGGGGAGGTATTTACCGGTGGAATAACAGAGTGGAGGAACCAGGAACCACACTGTTCCTTCTATGTATTATTAACACGCCAGAACACCACCAAGCAAACCACGAAGTTACCCGTGTAGTCTGAGTCTCTGAGACCTAGCCCACTCTGGCTCCCTTCGTGCCATTATAACCATGCCATGCCTGAGCATAATACGTAATCGATGTGGGCTATCTGGTATTGTCCTATAGGTCTGTATCTGTGTCGTATTCACTAGGCACAAAACAGGCCTAAAAAGTGAGGTACTATCTGAACTTTTCCAATAAGAAACACTCGTTTTCCGTGTTACTATGGAGTGCCCTAATGAATACAACCTTGTTTTGTCCAAGCATTGGTATTAGTGGTGTACTGGCTCCCACCCTCTTTCTATATGTCCCCTTTCCTTAGTCCCTTACTACCATTGATCCATTATTCCAGACCTGGCTCTATGGATGGGGGAAATGGCCTATTATTCAGAGTCTGAGGCTTAGAGGTCTTAAGGGATGCAGGCGATTTATAGAGAGGGAGAAGGAACGTGTGTCTGTGGATGTGGGGCTATCCCTGGCATTCCCAGATCCCTTAGGATAATGTGATTGGGGGGGTTGTTTGCTTCAAAGTGCTGTTGCTGCTTTAAATCATTCATGAAGGGTGAGTCAGGCAGGGGGAGATAGAGAGGGATGAGGTCTGGTCTGTCACAGGACACCCTCACACACGTTCACGCATACAGTAACTTATTAATTTATTCACACACTCACTCAATCTCTCATTCGTTATTTGTCGTCCAAAAAGTTCTACTTTTGACTCATTTGTCTATAGAACGTTCTTCCAGGAGTCTTGACGATCATCCATGTGCTTCCAGGTGCTTTTTGGAAAACTAGTCAACTTTCTTGACAACATGGGTCCCAACCAAACACTAAGAACCTCATACCAACGGTCAAGAATGGTGGTGGTAGTGTGATGGTTTGGGGATGCTTTTCTGCTTCAGGATCTGGACTACTTGCCATCATTGAAGGAACCATGAATTCTGCTCTGTATCAGAGAATACTACAGGAGAATGTCACATTTGTGTTATTTGCACGCTCAGGTTCCGTTTATCTAATATTAGGTTTTGGTTGAATACATGATAACATTCAGTATATAAAATGTGCAAAGATGGAGAAAATCAGAAAGGGTGCAAATACGGCACTGTATTCTCTCCATTTAAATGTATGTAGTTCTGTCTTTGAGCTGTTTGTCTATTGTCACAGGAATGATTTGGCATTTAGCCTAGGGGAATGAACACTGCCATTTAATATATTTTTTATTGGCTTTGACAGGTAAATATTTAAAGGCCCTTATATTTAGCTAATAAATGATGGCTTAATATGCATATGTTTCCAACTTTAAACTACAAATCGCTAGTAGGCTATCTGTCCTCAGCCAAAATTACGGTTGGAGAGTTTGAAAGAAGAGAAAGCGTGCTATGGTGTGATCACATCCAACATGAATCAAAAAAGCAACTTTCTGAAATCATCCTACAGAGGTTCATCCAGGTCAGATTTTGTATTTCTTTACATGATCGGAAAGTGCAAATTCTAATGCTTCTATAGCAAAATTAAAACATGGGCTCAAAAAGTAGGACATGGGCTCGGTTTCAAAATACAACTTTTTTTGTGACAGTGGTTCGACACGTTCCTGACAATCAAGTTGTGTGGGAAAAACAATTATATTTATTCTGTTATATTCCATTATATTAATTCTTATTTTAAAATATAGTAGACTGTCGTCAGGGCAGGGGAATGTAGGTACATTTCTCTTGTCTGTTTAATGAACAAAATAAAAACGATTGAATTAATTTGCATGGCTCAGCCATGTGCCGCACAGACCAGTAAAATAATGAAACTCAAAATATGCTATTTTATTATTTTCAAAATACATTTTATAAGGCTTATGTTTTTTAGGACCTGCATACACAGATTAGTAATGGATTCTGTGTCTAGTGGGTATACTTTAATTTTGCCATAAAGTTCTCAAATGGCCTGCCCAGCAAAGGAAAGGCACCCTGTGTGGAAAATCCTAAGTTTTTTTTTAGTTCTCCTATAGATTTTTCAGATTCTCACTCTCAAAATCAAGTTTTTTCATTTAACAAAATACAAAAATCCAAGTCCACAACAATGCTTAAACCACATCAGTCTGATTGGGTGGGCTTGTCAGGGCCTGGCTCCCCAGTAGGTGGGCCTCTGTCCACCCAGGCCCATCCATGTATACATCCCTGATGCAAACAGCACATGATGACCAGTGCACATCACAAATAGCCTACTAACCAACAATTCGGACTAAACTTTTTCAATACCTGGTTTGCATACCCATTGTTGCCTTAGTTAGCATTTACTGGTAGATATAAGTTTAAATGTCTTTCCTACCCTACCGGCTACCGATTCATTCTACTGTTCGCTGCTCTGGCACCCCAATGGTGGAACAAGCTCCCTCACGACGCCAGGACAGCGGAGTCACTCACCACCTTCCGGAGACACCTGAAACCCCACCTCTTTAAGGAATACCTGGGATAGGATAAAGTAATCCTTCTTACCCCACCCCCCTCCCATGCACCAATTTGTAAGTCGCTCTGGATAAGAGCGTCTGCTAAATGACGTAAATGTAAAAATGTAATTCTTCAGTGAGCTGCTCCATGCCAAAACCAGTTGAGAGCTGGACACTCTTGCTGCCTGCAGATGATATTCCGTTGAAACTAGGATGTGTGTGCGGCGCACATGTGAATACATTTCACGTGCTTTGCTATTGTGTAGTCTACTTTGTGCAGGATTTCTCTATTGCACTAATTGATAAATTGTATACCTTCATCACACTACTTTGATACGCATCAGTAAGGATTAAGAAGTAAGTATAAGCAATGCCTACTGAAAAAAAGTAGGTATACAGCTTATACCTGCGTATACCCTCCACTACACCACTGGCCCTTTGTTTTATAAAAAGTGCACTCTCATACATGAGTGCGCTGGTATTGTGGTTGCGGTCCTTTCAGAATCACGAACTTGTCACACACTGAAGGCCTATAGGTTTGCCACTGCACAAACATGTCTATAATAGATATAAAGGCTGTTAAGATATTAATGTTTCAAGAAAGGAGTGTAAAATATTTGGTTTTATGAGCTGACTGAATAGAAGCCGATAATTATGAGTTTTTTGCTCCGCTGGTCTCGAGAAAAAATTACGAGTCCTCACTGTCCGACACCGAGACAAGACCGAGACACTCAATATGTGGTCTTGAGACTGGACTCGAGACCAAGACCAGTCTCGAGTACTACAACATGACACTAAAGTAATACCGCAAAAAATTCAATACAACACATTACTTGGCGGCTGAGTCATGTTATGTGTACTGGACTGGGGTGTTTTTCAGTATAAAAAAGAAATGGAATGGAGCTAAGCACAGGCAAAATCCTAGAGGAAAGCCTGGTTCAGTCTGATTTCCACCAGACACTGGGAGACAAATTCACCTTTCAGCAGGACAATAACCTAAAACACAAGGCCAAATATCCACTGGAGTTTCTTACCAAGAAAACAGTGAATGTTCGTCTGAGTTACAGGTTGGACTTAAATCTACCTGAAAACCGATAGCAAGACCTGAAAATGGTTGTCTAGCAATGATCAACAACCAATTTGACAGAGCTTGAATAATTTTGAAAAGAATAATGGGAAAATGTTGCAAAATGCAGGTGTGGAAAGCTCTTAGAGAATTACCCAGAAAGACTCACAGCTGTAATCGCTGCCAAAAGGTGCTTCTACAAAGAGAGGTGTAAATACTTATGTAAACGAGATATTTCTGTATTTCATTTTCAATACATTTGTAAACAAAATCTACAAATATGTTTCACTTTGTCATTATGGGGTATTGTGTGTAGATGGGTGAGACATTTTTTGATTCAATCCATTTTGAATTCAGGCTGTAACACAACAAAATGTGGAATAAGTCAAGGGGTATGGATACTTTCTGAAGGCACTGTAATTACCAGAACATATCTGACAACGTTTTGAGTAGCCAATTTTTTATTAAACATAACAGGAAAATACAAGGTCATTATTTACAAGTAGGCAATGGCAAGCTGCTAATTTACTGTTGTGAATGTGAAGAAATAAAAGCAGTGGAAGGTCTGAATTTAAACAGAGGAACTTAGAACAGCAGCTGTCAGGTTACCATGACAATGGACGCAACAGGGTCAAAGTTGAATGTCTCTTGCTCCTTCCCAGCAAAAGCAATGGCTATATAAAATAGGCTTGGGCAGTATACCGTATACCGGGGTATTTGGAAATAGCCATGGGATGGTTTTTCAATACCGTAAAACATTTTTTTAATGGGGTAGATCAGCTTTAATATTGCAGATAGATTGTAACTTCCATCAATGTAATTGTCTGCATCACTTCCAATCCCCCATATGTTTTTTTCTCTCCAGGCTCTCACAGACCTGTTAGTTTTTCTTTAAGAAGCCCTCCTGTTTTCCATTCATTACCTGTATTAACTGCACCTGTTTGAACTCGTTACCTGTATAAAAGACACCTGTCCACACACTCAATCAAACAGACTCAAACCTCTCCACAATGGCCAAGACCAGAGAGCTGTGTAAGGACATCAGGGATAAAATTGTAGACCTGCACAAGGCTGGGATGGGCTACAGGACAATAGGCTAGCAGCTTGGTGATAAGGCAACAACTGTTGGCGCAATTATTAGAAAATGGAAGAAGTTCAAGATGATGGTCAATCACCCTCGGTCTGGGGCTCCATGCAAGATCTCACCTCGTGGGGCATCAATGATCATGAGGAAGGTGAGGGATCAGCCCAGAACTACACGGCAGGACCTGGTCAATGACCTGAAGAGAACTGGGACCACAGTCTCAAAGAAAACCATTAGTAACACACGCCGTCATGGATTAAAATCCTACAGCTCACGCAAGGTCCCCCTGCTCAAGCCAGCGCATGTCCAGGCCCGTCTGAAGTTTGCCAATGACCATCTGGATGATCCAGAGGAGGAATGGGAGAAGGTCATGTGGTCTGATGAGACAAAAATAAAGCTTTTTGGTCTAAACTCCACTCGCCGTTTGGAGGAAGAAGAAGGATGAGTACAAACCCCAAGAACACCATCCCAACCGTGAAGCATGGAGGTGGAAACATCATTCTTTGGGGATGCTTTTCTGCAAAGGGGACAGGACAACTGCACCGTATTGAGGGGAGAATGGATGGGGCCATGTATCGCAAGATCTTGGCCAACAACCTCCTTCCCTCAGTAAGATCATTGAAGATGGGTCGTGGCTGGGTCTTCCAGCATGACAACGACCTGAAACACACAGCCAGGGCAACTAAGGAGTGGCTCCGTAAGAAGCATCTCAAGGTCCTGGAGTGGCCTAGCCAGTCTCCAGACCTGAACCCAATAGAACATATTTGGAGGGAGCTGAAAGTCCGTACTGCCCAGCGACAGCCCCGAAACCTGAAGGATCTGGAGAAGGTCTGTATGGAGGAGTGGGCCAAAATCCCTGCTGCAGTGTGTGCAAACCTGGTCAAGACCTACAGGAAACGTATGATCTCTGTAATTGCAAACAAAGGTTTCTGTACCAAATATTAAGTTCTGCTTTTCTGATGTATCAAATACTTATGTCATGCAATAAAATGCAAATTAATTACTTAAAAATCATACAATGTGATTTTCTGGATTTTTGTTTTAGATTTCGTCTCCCACAGTTGAAGTGTACCTATGATAAAAATGACAGACCTCTACATGCTTTGTACGTAGGAAAACCTGCAAAATCGGCAGTGTATCAAATACTTGTTCTCCCCACTGTAACAGGAAAATACAAGGTCATTATTTACAAGTAGGCTATGGCAAGCTGCTAATTTACTGTTGTGAATGTGAAGAAATAAAAGCAGTGGAAGGTCTGAATTGAAACAGAGGAACTTCGAACAGCAGCTGTCAGGTTACCATGACAATGGACGCAACAGGGTCAAAGTTGAATGTCTCTTGCTCCTTCCCAGAAAAAGCAACGGCTATATAAAATAGGCTTGGGCAGTATACCGGGGTATTTGGAAACAGCCATGGGATGGTTTTTCAATACCGTTTATTGTATTTCTTGAAGTAAATACCTGCAGTCAACTTGTGCAATACGTTATGAGATGAAGCAGATTGCATTCTTCATTTCACCTGTCACATTATTTTACATTATGAAGCTTACCATAGTTCCCCAGAACAGTTGAGCCAGTCACGTTTGTAAATAGCACAAACTGGAGAAACCGGGAGCAAGTGTATTGTGTATTTTTTTGATTCAATAAAGTGATCAGGGACATGCAACTATAGTTTTTTTTCACCGAAAATACATTAGTGCAACACATTCGGCAGAAAATAGCTTCATTTTCATTAGATGACAACAGAAGCGCAATGCTATTTGGCTGGCAGCCACACAAGTAAATGAGATTACAATGAAAAAGCAAGGTATTTTTTAACAAAAACGATGCATGGCCATCATATGTCTAATGTTTATCGTAGAAAGCATGTTGCCAGCTACATTTCCAAAAAATGTAGCTTAAAGTTAAATCTGGCATTTTACCTGAGAAAAGTAGGCTGGCTACACAGAGAAATGTACCTTAGAAAAGTAGCTACACCTCAGTCAGAACACTGTCTGCTGATAGAATGCCGTTTGTGAATTCTCATCCGAGTGGAGAAGTGCAACTGAAGCACAGAATCAGTTTAATGTCGAGCAGAAATTACAATAAGAAGCATTTTAGATCTGCATTTATAAAACGCAGCAAGATAGTGTTATCTTTTTTTTTATCTGCGTGAAAAACACAGAATGCATTAACGCAACCCCTAAGTTTAACTTGCTAGTTATCTAAGTAAGTGGCTGAATTAATAAGGTGACGGGACATCATATTGTGTTAGCTTTCTGCCGTGTTTGAGAAGTCAAAGCCCTTTGGATGAGTTATCTGTACAGCTGCCACTGCTATCTTGCATTTTTTCTCTTCTCCGTTCTCTGCCCCTTTGCTCCTTACCCATATTCTCAGAGCAGAGCAGGCAGGCCCGTTGTCCTAGCGACTCCAGACTCCACACAGACACAGCATGTACACATGCTGCTCCAGAGCCAGTACTGTTCTTCCTTCAGACAAGCATGCGTAAAAACTTTGTTCATTAGCACAATGTCTCTCTTTCACATTCGCTTGAAAATGTCCAAACTCACAAAAAATGACATTCGGTAGCTCCTACCTATATATGTATAACTATGAGCTGGATTGCCTGCTTATGCAATTAGTTTATTTTTGTTTCCGCTCGTTAGCATATTTAGCTAGCAGCCTCCATGGAAATTCGCTATTACATTTTAGTCATTTAGCAGACGCTCTTATCCAGAGCGACTTACAGTTAGTGAGTGCATACATTTTCATACTGGCCCCCCGTGGGAAACGAACCCACAACCCTGGCGTTGCAAGTGCCATGCTCTACCAACTGAGCTACACGGGACTACATTATGATGCTTACCATAGTTCCCTAGAACAGTTGAGCCAGTCACTCGTGCTAATTTTGTTAGCAGTCTGGTAATAGACGCCCAATGTGCTTTTTGCGTATTTTTTTGACGCCACCGTGTGTACTAAGCCGGCAATACCGTAAATGTGCCCCCTTGAGGAGAAGAACAAATGTGAACCCTTCCCCACTCTCTCTTTTTAACACTTTCAATTGCCACCTCCATTTTCACATGCTCTGAGGGGGGATAGCTGTTTGTTGAGGATGCACTGGGCCATGCTCATTTAGCTAGTTGGATGATTTGGAACGGTCTCCAATGCAAGCGATTGGTTCGTGGAATTGAAGAAGAAAATTAACTTTCTTAAATCCTGTCGATTCACGATTTTGCGCCAGACACTGTTTGAAGAATCAAAATCAACTGTCTGATTCTTTCACACCCGTTTGCAAAAACTCGAAGGCACAAGATCCACAATGTTTGCTGCTCTCGGCCTCTCAGAAACATAAGAAATTCTATAAGACAGAGACGGCCTCTCAATCGGCAACAAATAGCCACCCTATAAAAGTTTAAAACATGCGTGGGTCTGTTTGGATGCTGCAGGTCAGCAGTGAGCTGGCATTCTCACAGGCTACTGCATTCTCACAGGCCCAGGACTTTGACAGTTGTAAAAAGTCCATCAGTTTCCAGTTGTGAGGGGTATACACACCCTTCTGTCCCTCTTTTCTCTAGCCCCTTGAATAAATAGGGGGGCTAGCTGAGAAATTGGCCTGAGGGTAGGAAGGGCTCTTTTGGTGACTTGTCAGTTAACTTCCTGAGACAATAGCTCAAGGGACGCCAAGAGAAAGAAAGCAATGTCGCTTATCTTCACCGCCGAGGCATCGGTTCAGTTGTCAGAAAGGGAGTGAGGACCATCAAGACTGAATGCCTCCCTGAAGACACAATCTCCCCTTCCCCTCACATCATGATGGTCCCATTTATTTTCATTTTAGGGAAGGGTGGTGGGGGGGGGGGGGGTAAGCTTAATCTAAGACTGTCGCCATTGAGGATGGTATCGAGCATCATTAGCATATCTGGCGCCCGGGCCCATAATTATATGATAGAAATAGATTATGGAAATGTTAAAAGGATTCCCTTCACTCAAACTGCCCACTTTCAACAATGGGCACAATTTCACGCCGTGACACTCCTCATTTCCGCTGCGAGCCAGACTGCCTTGTTTAATTTAGTGTAAGAGATTAAATACCTCATCTTTGCAGGGCAAACGGGGCGCTGAGAAGGACCCTCCGAGTTTAATCAATATAAGTAAATTAACGCAATTGCACGCAGAGGATTTTGGCATAATCACTTTTCCGTCAAGTTCGTCAAATGTGATTGTTCTATGTAATTACAGTTGATTCGATGACAGTTAACGCAACAAAACTAAAGCAGCTTCCTTTATCTGAAATGACACGTATATTACATCGAGAATGAATGACTGAAAAATATCACTCAATTTCTCACTCAGCAACTTCGTCTTGCATTTACAACTCCTAAAAACCTGTGACTCCCCTCCAGTACGAGTCGTCATTCCACAACTCATCAGAGAGATAGTGGAAGAGATAGCATGAGTACAGCTCCCTGTTCGGGCGCTGGGAGGGAGTGGAGTTATCCACATTTTGACAAGAGGTGAGGGGGTCATAGGGTCCCTTGCCTCCCCTGAGGAGCCTCCACTGGTGGGTTTGCCTGTGTGAGTGATGGGGCTCCAACACGCATGTGTATTCACACCCTGCTCAGCCACTGTTGATGTAAAAAAGTTAAATAAGAGTCACAGGGCCGCCACCCCCCTACATTCCTTAGATTACTGCACTGTTGAGAGATGGGCGCCCGGCATTGCTGCCTGCGTCTCCTCCAGGTCGGAGGGGGTTTCACACTGTACCCCGTGGCCCGAAGGGTTGTGTGTGTGTGTGTGTGTGTGTGTGTGTGCGTGCGTGCATGTGCATATTCTATCCCGTCCACATAAAGTGATGAGTCAAGTAGTGATGGTGGCGATGATGTCAAACAGTCCTCAGTCGGCCCCATGCGTTTAATATGCACTGGCCCAAGTCTTCCAGTCCAAGCCGAGCATTATTCAATTTAGCCTACTAATTCTACTTTTTATGCACATTATGTTTAATCTTTGACACAGCAATTTCAGTATCAAACTCTCAATTTCAACCCCAACTCTCGTCATCAAACCAGATTTGATTTGTTACTTTTTTTCTTGCTGAACATATTAGTCAAGCTGGGCATTTTTCAACACCAGAATAGTATTTTTGCAGCCATTTTAAAAAATGGGACAACGTCATAGTAGTTGATTCTACCATAGTAGTTGATTCAGAACCCATAAATATCCATGAACGTCAGGCAGGCCAAAGTGATTACATTGTCTCACTTGGGCCAGGGAGAGGAAAGTGAGTCCTCTGTATACACACAGAGCTCAGCCCTCCGTTTCCCTTGTGTTGGGCGAGATAAAACAGCTGAAAAGGCTGCAATCAATCTTCATCCTGGGTGGCATGTGCTATAGTTTAACTTGGCGTTAATGAAGGTTGTGTCTTTTCTCTCTCCTGCTCTGTTCTGGGAGGGAGATTATGTAATTGACGTCTAGGTTAATGAAGTGCATCCACCGCTCCCCAAAGATGGAAGAGACTTCATTATGCAGCCTAGGACCACATACAAACACTAATTCTTACACAAAGACACAAACAGTACTAGGACAGTGTCACGTCGCACACCACAAACTCTCTCACACAAAACACATAAGGCCTAGACACTAGGGTTGGGCAACGTCAACCTTTGTCCTATAGTGGTTATGTACCCATAAAATATCATGATATATGACGCTATCGCCCCCTATTGGCCAATAAAACATATTATTTATTTATTTTTATGTAAGAAAAACGGATAAAACGACACAACAGTGCAGTAGTATAACAATTCACACAAATCTAAATGTAAGAGAATGGATCTAAGAAATATATCAATATTAGGATGAGCAATGTTGGAGTGGCATAGACTAAAATACAGTAGAATAGAATACAGTATATACATATGAGATGAGAAAAGCAAAAATATGTAAACATTATTAAAGTGGCCAGTGATTCCAAGTTTATGTATACAGTGGCTTGTGAAAGCATTCACCCCCCTTGGCATTTTTCCTATATTGTTGCCTTACAACCTGGAATTAAAATGGATTTTTGGGGGGTTTGTATCATTTGATTTACACAACATGCCTACCACTTTGAAGATGCAAAATATTTTTTGGGGTGAAACAAATAAGAAATACAAAAATAAATAAAAACTTGAGCGTGCATAACCATTAAACCCCCCAGAGTCAATAGTTTGTAGAGCCACCTTTTGCAGCAATTACAGCTGCAAGTCTCTTGGGGTATGTCTCTATAAGCTTGGCACATCTAGCACTGGGATTTTTTCCCATTCTTCAAGGAAAAACTGCTCCAGCTCCTTCAAGTTGGATAGGTTCCGCTGGTGTACAGCAATCTTTAAGTCATACCACAGATTTTCAATTGGATTGAGGTCTGGGCTTTGACTAGGCCATTCCAAGACATTTAAAATGTTTCCCCTTAAACCACTCAAGTGTTGCTTTAGCAGTATGCTTAGGGTCATTGTCCTGCTGGGAGGTGAACCTCCGTCCCAGTCTCAAATCTCTGGAAGACTGAAACAGGTTTCCCTCAATAATTTTCCTGTATTTAGCGCCATCCATCATTCCTTCAATACTGACCAGTTTCCCAGTCCCTGTCGAAGAAAAACATCCCCACAGCATGATGCTGCCACAATGATGGTGTTCTCGGGGTGATGAGAGGTGTTGGGTTTGCGCCAGACATAGCGTTTTCCTTGATGGCCAAAAGGCTCAATTTTAGTCTCATCTGACCAGAGTACCTTCTTCCATATGTTTGGGGAGTCTCCCACATGCCTTTTGGCAAACACCAAACGTGTTTGCTTATTTTTTTCTTTAAGCAATGGCTTTTTTCTGGCCATTCTTTTGCAAAGCCCAGCTCTGTGGAGTGTACGGCTTAAAGTGGTCCTATGGACAGATACTCCAATCTCCGCTGTGGAGCTTTGCAGCTCCTTCAGGGTGGCTATTTGAAGAAATATATTTTGATTTATTTAACACTTCTTTGGTTACTATATGATTCCATAAGTGTCATTTAAATAGTTTTGATGTCTTCACTATTATTCTACATATAGAAAATAGTAAAAATAAAGAAAAACCCTTGAATGAGTAGGTGTTCTAAACTTTTGACTGGTAGTGAATAAATGAATGTTGTGATTGTTTTACCATTCCTGAACATGTGACCAGAAACAAGCTACATAGGGGATATATCAGAATAAATTATCTAGTGATTCCGTCTCATCACATTAAAATCTACAGAGCTGAGATTGTTGTCTGCCTCATATATATAGAATTCTGTTGGTGGCAAGAATTTTGTATAATAATTTAATTGAAAAACTTGAAGTCTTGATTCAAGTGTTGTTTTTTTCTATTCATGACAATCCATTTCAGCCAATTTATATCTTTAATATACGGCAGACAAACAAGTTCCCTTCCTTCTCCCTTTTCCACTTGCTCTTCCATTTTTGCAGTAATGCTGCAATCAGTTGGTTGTAATTTTGGATTGAGCAGACATTCCCATATATTTTCGAAAGCTGCATATGTGACATAACTCCACCATTTCTATTCATAATGTATATTTGTTCTATATTTTCTGGAGGATAAAATTGAAATTGTAACCACATTTGTATGGCTTGTTTAAGAAAGGGCGATACTTTAAACCAAGTTTCATTTTCAATTAGTTGGAAATGAGAAATTGTAATCTGTATAAAGGCCAAAAGGCCATTTTTGAACAAAGGATGAGCCTTTCTTAATAATCTACTGGAGAACTAGTTTGGGTTTAAGTATAATTTACGTATGAGTGAAGCTTTTAGTGAGAATTTTAATTATGTAATATAAAAAAATGTTAGCCCCCCAAACTCATATTCATTATATAAATAGGCATGTTTAACTTTGTTTGGCTTAGCATTCCAAATAAAGTGAAATTTTTTGCTCCTATGATTTAAAAAAACAAGTTATCTGGAGTAGGCAGCGCCATTAGAAAGTAAGTCAACTGTGATACGACCAAAAAGTTAATCAATGTGATTATGCCATAAATAGACAAGTATTTACCTCTCTATGCTTGCAGAATATTATCTATTTTTGCTAACTTTCTTTTGAAATTGGTTGTGGTAAGTTAATTTATATTGTTTTAGATATGAAAATATCTACTTCACCATCCACTCATTTTATTGGTAAACTGCAAGGTAGTGTACACATTGTGTTTTTTAACGATCCAATACGTAATATGGTACACTTCTCATAATTGGGTTTTAGCCCGGAGTGGATAGAAAAGTGATCAAGATCTTCAATGAGACTGTGCAGGGATCCAGATTGCGGACTTAAGTAAAAACTTCAGTCATCGGCATACATTGACACTTTTGTTTTTAACCCCTGGATTTCCAACCACTTGATGTTCTTGTTGGATCTGATTTTAATAGCTAGCATTTTGATGGCCATAATAAATAGATATGGAGACAACGGACAGCCTTGTTTTACTCCTCTTAACAGCTCATTACTTTCTGAGAAGTAAACATTATTTACTATTTTAGCACCGGAGGTTGCTGTATATAACTTCAACCCAATGTATAAGAGATTCACCAAAATTAAAGTAGTCCAGGCATTTATCAATTCTAGTTGTACTTTATCTAAAGCCTTTTCAAAATCTGCTATGAAGACCAGGCCTGCTATGTTTCATATTGTTCAATTGTTTCAAGTAATTGTCATATATTATATCCAATATATTGTCCATGTAAAAAACCTGTCTGATCAGGATGAACAATATCTGGTAAAACCTTTTTTATTCTATGCGCTATGAATGTTGCCAGGATTTTCACATCACAACATTGAAGTGCAAGAGGCCTCCAGATTTTTGTATGTACTGGATCTTTATACTTTCCACCTGGGTCGTGTTTCAGTAGTAATGAAATCAGACCTTTTTTTATAAGAGTAGTTAAAACATGCTAATAGGGGCCTCCCGAGTGGTGCAGTGGTCTAAGGCACTGCATCACAGTGCTTGAGGCGTCCCTACAGACCCGGGATCGATTCCAGGCTGTGTCACAGCCAGCCGTGACCAGGAGACCCTTTAGGTGGCGCACAATTGGCCCAGCGTCGTCCGGGTTAGGGGAGGGTTTGGCCGGCCTGGATTTCCTTGTCCCATCGCGCTCTCCTGACTTTGGTCGCTAGCTGGATGGTGTTTCCTCGATACACATTGGTGTGGCTAGATTCCGGGTTAAGCGAACAGTGTGTCAAGAAGCAGCGTCGTGTTTCGGAGGACGCATGGCTCTCGACCTTCAGCTCTCCTGAGTCCGTAGGGGAATTGCAGCGATGGGACAAGACTGTAACTACCAATTGGATATCAGAAGAAAGTGGTAAAAGTAAAACATTTAATTAAAATAATGGATCTTTGAGTACATAAAAAAAGGTCTGATATACATTTACTGGTATACCATCAAGCCCTGGTGTTTTTTCCAGACTGAAATAATTGAATTGCCTCAAGTACTAGAATAAAACTACTTGAAGAACATACATAATCTGATTCATTGCACGTGACATTTTGCAATGGAGCCCTCTTTGTCCGGAGAAGTAAATGAACGGTTCCAGCACTTTCTACTATACTTTGTTTCGGGACAAGCTGGATCAGTCGGAGTGCCTGCACCAGACACCGGGAGCTACGGGCTCAAGTTATCCTGCCTCTCGTCCGTCCTTAAAAGAGTTCTCCGAATCCTGTAAAGCGTGGGAGTGGGCGGATTTCCTCGTCCTTCTCGCCAGCCATTGTTTTGGGCAGCTCCATGGTAAGAAATGTCACTGTTCCTGGTGCAAAAACACTGTAAATCCCGGAGCCCGAGTAAATTTCATTTCTAAGCTGCTCCCGAATGTTCTACGCCAGGAAATGGAAATTGATTCCATCGTAGCCCATGTGGAATGTAATGCCATTATGAAGGGAAGCTCTGAAAAGTTGAAACTGGATTTTAAAGAGATGATTGATTCTCTTCTAGGCACTAATAAAATACTCATCATATCTGGCCCTGTGTCCTCTCTGAATCGTGGCATTGAACGCTTTAGCAGGATTATTTCTCTTCACAATTGGCTACATGATTATTGCAGCTCAATAGGTGTAACTTTTGTTGACAATTTCAATACCTTTTGGAAACAAAACACGTTTTATAAAGAGGATGGGATCCACCCGAATAATTTGGGTTCCTGGATCCTTTCACAGCATTATAAGGCTGCGTTGAGACTATGATTTAACAATGACCCAAGCCCAGCTCAGTTAATCCCTACCATTGTGTCACTGAGTTGTCATAACACTTAAGTAACCTAATGTCCCTCTAACTGCCCTGAATGCCTCTGTTGATCCTACAGCTATTGTATGCAGTAATCATGTGCCTATGAAGCAGAGTTATACTGTTAGTACTGAAGCTGTATGCCCTAGTAGGAAGTCCCCTGTGTGCAGCTCAGCTGCCCACTCAAGACAAAGCTTCAAACTGTAACCAGTGCCTGCAACCTGCATCAGGTTATCAGTCAACCTACCAGGGTAGTTACAAACAGCACAGGAATGATATCATCAACATGTACTTAACACATCTTTACTAATGCTACAGAAATGTGCTTTAAAGCAGTATCCAAATCCAATGGATGGAGTGATCAAAATCTAGTAGTCATATCTAGGAAAACCAAAGTTACAAAGGCTGGGCCTAATATAGTGTATACGAGGTCATAAAATACGTTTTGAAGTGATTCCTAATGTTGACGATGTAAAGAATCTGTGGTGTGTAATGAGGAGCAACCAGACGCTGCACTTGACACATTTATGAAATTGCTTATTCCAGTTACTAATAAACATGCACCCATTAAGAAAATTACTGTAAAACTTAATGCCCTGTGGATTGATGAGGAATGAAAAATTATATGGTTGAGCGGGATGAGGCAAAAGGAATGGCAAATAAGTCTGGCTGCACAACCGATTGGCAAACGTACTGCAAATTGAGAAATCCTGTGACTAAACTGAATAAAAAGAAGAAGAAACTATACTATGAAACAAAGTTCAATGATATAAAGAATGATAGTAAAAAGCTTTGGAGCCACCTTAAATGAAATGTTGGGCTAAAAGGCAAACTCAGCTCCATCATTCACTGAATCAGATGGCTCATTCATCACAAAACCCACTGATATTGCCAATTACTTTGTTTTTTTCATTTGCAAGATTTACAAACTTAGGCATGACATGCCAGCAACAAACACTGACACTACACATCCAAGTATAACTGATAAAATTATGAAAGACAAGCACTGACATTTTGAATTCCGTAAAGTGAGTGTGGAAGAGGCGAATAAATTATTGTTGTCTATCAACAATGACAAGCCACTGGGGTCTGACAACTTGGATGGAAAATTACTGAGGATAATAGATAATAGCGGACGATATTGCCACTCCTATTTGCCATATCTTCAATCTAAGCCTACTAGAAAGTGTGTGCCCTCAGGCCTGGAGGGAAGCGAAAGTCATTCTGCTACCTAAGAATTGTAAATGGAAGCATCTCCAACATAACCAAGGTATAATCAGGAATGTCCCAGGGCAGCTGTATAGGCCCCTTACTTTTTTCAATCTTTACTAATGACAATGCCACTGGCTTGAGTAAAGCTCACTAAAGTGAGTGAAATCACTGCAACACTTAACAAAGAGCTGCAGATAGTTTCAGAATGGGTGGCAAGGAATAAATTAATCCTAAATATTTCAAAACTAAAAGCATTGTATTTGGGACAAATCATTCACTAAACCCAAAAACTCAACTAAATATTGTAATGAATAGTGTGGAAATTGAGCAAGTTGAGGTGACTAAACTGCTTGGAGTAACCCTGGATAAACTATCATGGTCAAAACATGTTGATGCAACAGTAGCTAAAATGGGGAGAAGTTATCCATAATAAAGCGCTGCTCTGCCATTTTAACAACACTAATCAACCAGGCAGGTCTTTCAGACCGTAGTTTTGTCGCACCTGGACTACTGTTCAGTCGTGTGGTCAGGTGCCACAAAGAGGAACCTCGGAAAATTACAAATGGCTCAGAACAGGGCAGCACGGCTGGCCCTTAGATGTACACAGAGCGCTAACATTAATAATATGCATGTAAATCTCTCATGGCTCAAAGCAGAGGAGAGATTGACTTCATCACTACTTTTTTTGTAAGAAGTGTTGACATGCTGAATGCACCGAGGTGTCTGTTTAAAACTACTACCACACAGCTCGGACACCCATGCATACCCCACAAGACATGTCACCAGAGGTCTCTTCACAATCCCCAAGTCAAGAACAGACTATGGGAGGCACACAGTACTACAGAGAGCCATGACTACATGGAACTCTATTCCACATCAGGTAACTGATGCAGGCAGTAGAATCAGATTTAAAAATACACCTTATTGAAACAGCAGGGACTGACACATGTCTATGCACACACATGCACTCTACACACACACACACACACACTGTAATATTGTTGCATGGTGGTATTATACATTTTGTATTGTAGATATGTAGTGGTGTAATAATGTTAAATGATGTACTGTTTTATCTTTTGTTTTGTGTGATGTACAGTGGGGAAAAAAAGTATTTAGTCAGCCACCAAGTGTGCAAGTTCTCCCACTTAAAAAGATGAGAGAGGCCTGTAATTTTCATCATAGGTACACGTCAACTATGACAGACAAATTGAGGGGAAAAAATCCAGAAAATCACATTGTAGGATTTTTAATGAATTTATTTGCAAATTATGGTGGAAAATAAGTATTTGGTCACCTACAAACAAGCAAGATTTCTGGCTCTCACAGACCTGTAACTTCTTCTTTAAGAGGCTCCTCTGCCCTCCACTCGTTACCTGTATTAATGGCACCTGTTTGAACTAGTTATCAGTATAAAAGACACCTGTCCACAACCTCAAACAGTCACACTCCAAACTCCACTATGGCCAAGACCAAAGAGCTGTCAAAGGACACCAGAAACAAAATTGTAGACCTGCACCAGACTGGGAAGACTGAATCTGCAATAGGTAAGCAGCTTGGTTTGAAGAAATCAACTGTGGGAGCAATTATTAGGAAATGGAAGACATACAAGACCACTGATAATCTCCCTCGATTTGGGGCTCCACGCAAGATCTCACCCCTCGGGGTCAAAATGATCACAAGAACGGTGAGCAAAAATCCCAGAACCACACGGGGGGACCTAGTAAATGACCTGCAGAGAGCTGGGACCAAAGTAACAAAGCCTACCATCAGTAACACACTACGCCGCCAGGGACTCAAATCCTGCAGTGCCAGACGTGTCCCCCTGCTTAAGCCAGTACATGTCCAGGCCCGTCTGAAGTTTGCTAGAGTGCATTTGGATGATCCAGAAGAGGATTGGGAGAATGTCATATGGTCAGATGAAACCAAAATATAACTTTTTTGTAAAAACTCAACTGGTCGTGTTTGGAGGACAAAGAATGCTGAGTTGCATCCAAAGAACACCATACCTACTGTGAAGCATGGGGGTGGAAACATCATGCTTGGGGCTGTTTTTCTGCAAAGGGACCAGGACGACTGATCCGTGTAAAGGAACGAATGAATGGGGCCATGTATCGTGAGATTTTGAGTGAAAACCTCCTTCCATCAGCAAGGTCATTGAAGATGAAACGTGGCTGGGTCTTTCAGCATGACAATGATCCCAAACACACCGCCCGGGCAACGAAGGAGTGGCTTCGTAAGAAGCATTTCAAGGTCCTGGAGTGGCCTAGCCAGTCTCCAGATCTCAACCCCATAGAAAATCTTTGGAGGGAATTGAAAGTCCGTGTTGCCCAGCGACAGCCCCAAAACATCACTGCTCTAGAGGAGATCTGCATGGAGGAATGGGCCAAAATACCAGCAACAGTGTGTGAAAACCTTGTGAAGACTTACAGAAAACGTTTGACCTGTGTCATTGCCAACAAAGGGTATATAACAAAGTATTGAGAAACTTTTGTTATTGACCAAATACTTATTTTCCACCATAATTTGCAAATAAATTCATTAAAAATCCTACAATGTGATTTTCTGGATTTTTTTCCTTCTCATTTTGTCTGTCATAGTTGACGTGTACCTATGATGAAAATTACAGGCCTCTCTCATCTTTTTAAGTGGGAGAACTTGCACAATTGGTGGCTGACTAAATACTTTTTTTCCCCACTGTAAGTGCTTTAATGTGTTTGGACCCAAGGAAGAGTAGCTGTTGCCTTGGCAGCAGCCTATTAGGATCCCTAATAAATAAAAATACAAATAAGTTCCTCCTCTGTAATTTGGCCTTCACCCAGGTCTTTCTGTACATTTGTTAATTTTACATTTTTATTATTATTATTATTATTATTAGGAAAGAAATCATTACAGTTAACATCATTCAGTGGAGATGGAAGAGACTGAAAAGAAAACATATGCTTAATTTACTTTGCATCCTCTTTCAAAATATAATTTGGTGAATCATGGATGACACCGTCATTTGTAATGATTTTCATTAAATTATTTTGGTAGTATTTCTAGGTTGAACATTCAAGAAAAAGTTTGTGCATTTTTCTACATTTTCCATTCAATTCGCTTTATTTTTTAAATAAATCACACTTGATCATTCTTGATTAAGTTCCTCCAATTGTTTTTGTTTTTCATCTAACATTTTGTTCCTCTATAGTACAGTTTTTATTGCCATCTACCTGCACTGTTATTTCCTCTATTGCTCTACTCTAATCTCGTTTGACGTAAACAGCTTTCGTTTTAACGATGAGTATTGTATTGAATAGCCTCTAAAAGCACATTTGAAAGTGTCCCATACATTAAGGGGATCTGTTGTACCTACAGTGCATTCTGAAAGTATTTAGACCCCTTGACTTTTTCCACATTGTGTTATGTTACAGCCTTACTCTAACATTGATTCAATTATAATTTCATCATCAATCTACACAGAAACACCTTATTTACATAAATATTCAGACCCTTTGCTATGAGACTCGAAATTTAGCACAGGTGCATCATGTTTCCATTGATCATCTTTGAGATGTTTCTACAACTTGATTGGAGTCCACCTGTGGTAAATTCCATTGATTGGACATGATTTGGAAAGGCACACACCTGTCTATATAAGGTCCCACAGTTGGCAGTGCATGTCAGAGCAAAAACCAACCCATGAGGTCAAAGGAATTAGAGCTCCAAGAATGGATTGTGTCGAGGCACAGATCTGGGGAAGGGTACCAAAATATTTCTGCAGCACTGAAGGTCCCCAAGAACACAGTGGCCTCCATCATTCTTAAATGGAAGAAGTTTGGAAGACTCTTCCTAGAGCTGGCCGCCCGGCCAAACTGAGCAATCGGGGGAGAAGGGCCTTGGTCAGTGTGGTGACCAAGAACCCGATGGTCACTCTGACAGAGCTCCAGAGTTCCTCTGTGGAGATGGGAGAACCTTCCAGAAGGACAACCATCTCTGCAGCACTCCATCAATCAGGCCTTTATTGTAGAGTGGCCAGACGGAAGCCACTCCTCAGTAAAAGGCACATGACAGCCGGCTTGGAGTTTGCCAAAAGGCACCTAAAGGACAGAACATGAGAAACAAGATTCTCTGGTCTGAAGAAACCAAGATTGATGTATTTGGCCTGAAACCTGGCACCATCCCTACGGTGAAGCATGGTGCTGGTAGTATCATGCTGTGGGGATGTGTTTCAGCGGCAGGGACTGGGAGACTAGTCAGGGTCAAGGGAAAGATGAACGGAGCGAGATCTTTGATGAAAACTTGCTCCAGAGCACTCAGGACCTCAGACTGGGGTGAAGGTTCACCTTCCAGCAGGACAATGACCCTAAGCACACAGCCAAGAATACGCAGGACTGGCTTCGGGACAAGTCTCTGAATGTCCTTGAGTGGCCCAGCCAGAGCCTGGACTTGAACCTGATCGAACATCACTGGAGAGACCTGAAAATAGCTGTGCAGCGACGCTCCCCATCCAACCTGACAGAGCTTGAGAGGATCTGCAGAGAGGAATGGGAGAAACTCCACAAATACAGGTGTGCCAAGCTTGTAGCGTCATACCCAAGAAGAATCGGGGCTGTAATCGCTGACAAAAGTACTGAGTAAAAGGGTCTGAATACTTATGTAAATGTGATATTTAAGTTGTTTTTTTAATATACATTTGCTAAAATATCAAAAAAACGATTTTTGCTTTGTCATTATGGGGTGTTGTGTGTAGATTGATGAGGGAAAAAAACTATTTAATCCATTTTAGAATAAGGCTGTAACGTAACAAAATGTGGAAAAAGTCTGAAAAAGGGTCTGAATACTTTCCGAATGCAATGTACTTCTCGCTTAGAGAAGTGCTTCCATAAGCCAGTTATTGTGTTGGCTCTACCATTAACTTGAATCAGTTTAACCCAGTGTTAACCAGCACACAAATAGAGACAACAACTCTGTTGACAATACCCAATCAATTTGCTGGTGTTTTATTATTAAATTTTTTTATGGAAGTCAGTCGGGGTCTCAATGTTGAGAGTTAGAATAGTAGAATACACAAGGTGCAATTTCAAAATGTGGTTGTGCATCAGCAGTTTTTCAGTCACTCAATTAGCACGTCAGCTAAACAATTTTTAGATCGGTAAATTATTTCTGCCAGCTATCTAAACCTGTAGTAATCATGGTCAAATTACCAAATGGGGGGTCCCCATTCATTTTGTTAGTCACTCATAAATCAGACATCATATTCAAAACTGCAAACATTTCTCTCCCCCTATGGCAAAATGAGTAGAATTGCAGGAGATTAGCTGTAAAACTACTCATTTTTCTCTCCGCCCCATGGCAAAATGAGTAGAATTGCATGAAATTAGTTACAGAATTGCAAAATATTCTCTCCACCCCCATGGCAAAATGTGTATAATAGCAGCAAACATACTTTAAAACTGAAACATTTTCTCTACGTCCCATGGCAAAATGTGTAGAACTGCAGGGCCGCTAAAATGTTTTGCTCACCAAAAGGCTAGGGCCAGCTCATACTGCATGTGTGGGTATGGATGTGGGTACGCAGATCCACGAGCCACTGCGGCAATTATCTATCACCCCAATAAAAGTGTCAGACGTGGAAAGTCAGCGAGAGAGTGCAATACAGTAGTGTGGAGTGATATGTGGGGTCTGGAGATGCTGAGGCACACATCTCATTCTCTCCCTCTCCTCTCTCGCTTTCTTTCACTTACATTGGTCTCCTTCTCCTTCCCTTTCTGTCTCTCTTGCGCGCTCTCTCTCTCCCCTCCCCGTCTCTCAAAGGTCACCTCAGAAGCAATAAGCTTAAGTGTTCTGACTGACAATGAGAGAGCAGGAGATGACATGAGAACACTACAGCTCCTTAAGCCATCGTTCAACCGGATAGAATACAGAAACAGAGAGCTCCTCCTTTTCTCCCTTCCTCTACCTGTCCTTCTGCCGTAACCCGTCCCTCGACCCTGTTCTTAACCCAGAGGGGGACTTTGCAAGCGCTAGTCATTATGGGTAATGGAATGTCACTACCGCATTAGCCTGATGGGGGGGAACGCGGCAACACGTTAGTCATTACACCTTTATCAGAAGCCACTGGGCTCTGTGTATACAGTATACCTTCAAGATGGACGTCAGTGGCTGCGTCCCGATTCTCAACACTCGCACAGTATCTTTTAGTACAGTAGTATGGTTAGCGGCCAGCTGTTCAGTCCCTCTTGTGGTATCTATGAACCATAGTGAAACCAATAGAGTAGTGGCCCTTAGTGAGACTACAGCTACACTTAAGGCAAAATGCCCTGAGTGCAGCAGAGACAGACAGTGAACATGTCACAGCACGACAGCAGTACTTGTATGCAAACAGAGTACGCTCTATTAGTGGATTGTACAGTACGCTGATGAGGAGTGCAAATGTTGGTCGTTAATCATGGCTCGACTATAAAACGGGTGACTGAAGAGATCATCTAAGGTCGCGTAAGAAATGACACAGCTAATGGCATGAGAGGAAAGAGCAATGCCAAACTGGGGCTGTCGCCTTGCGCTTTGCACCGGCCTATCATTTGTCCACTCTGACAACCTTGACTGGTTGATCCACTCCAGGCTGGTTGATGGAGGTGGTAATGTCGACATCAGCCTCAGTGTGCTTTTCTAGGCCATGACACACTTAATCAAACAAGCGGATGCGCGAAAGGAGTCCTGACACAGACATAAGACATTGCGTATGGCTATCAGTTCCAGGACTTTTAATTCCTAATAATTTGATATAAACTCAGCAAAAAAAGAAACGTCCCTTTTTTAGAACCCTGTCTTTCAAAGATAATTTGTAAAAATCAAAATAACTTCACAGATCTTCATTGTAAAGGGTTTAACACTATTTCCCATGCTTGTTCAATGAACCATAAACAATTAATGAACATGCTCCTGTGGAACGGTCGTTAAGACACCAACAGCTTACAGACGGTAGGCAATTAAGGTTACAGTTATGAAAACTTAGGACACTAAAAGAGGCCTTTCTACTGACTCTGAAAAACACCAAAAGAAAGATGCCCAGGGTCCCTGCTCATCTGCGTGAACGTGCCTTGGGCATGCCGCAAGGAGGCATGAGGACTGCAGATGTGGCCAGGGCAATAAATTGCAATGTCCGTACTGTGAGACGCCTAAGACAGCGCTACAGGGAGACAGGACGGACAGCTGATCGTCCTCGCAGTGGCACACCACGTGTAACAACACCTGCACAGGATCAGTACATCCGAACATCACACCTATGGGACAGGTACAGGTTGGCAATAATAACTAGCTGAGTTACACCAGGAACGCACAATCCCTCCATCAGTGCTCAGACTGTCCGCAATAGGCCGAGAGAGGCTGGACTGAGGGCTTGTAGGCCTGTTGTAAGGCAGGTCCTCAGTTGTTGAATCTTATGTTCATACAAATATTTACACATGTTAAGTTTGCTGAAATTAAAAGCAGTTGACAGTGAGAGGACGTTTCTTTTTATATATTTATATAGTTTATATTCACTGGAGAAATGTACTGCTCATTTGAAAGATTACATTTCCAGTTTTGTTTTTCAGGCCCTGACAAAGTGATACTCCCTGATGATTTCCCAAAAAAGCCATATCGGCATACAGCCTCAAATCTTGAAAGCAGAGCTCATAAAGAGGCAATTATTTTATTCCACTTTATTAAGTGAACTAACAAGTCAGTCCGATTATCATCATCATCATCATGTCATTATGTACAGTGGGGAGAACAAGTATTTGATACACTGCCGATTTTGCAGGTTTTCCTACTTACAAAGCATATAGAGGTCTGTCATTTTTATCATAGGTACACTTCAACTGTGAGAGACGGAATCTAAAACACAAATCCAGAAAATCACATTGTATGATTTTTAAGTAATTAACTTGCATTTTATTGCATGACATAAGTATTTGATACATCAGAAAAGCAGAACTTAATATTTGGTACAGAAACCTTTGTTTGCAATTACAGAGATCATACGTTTCCTGTAGGTCTTGACCAGGTTTGCACACACTGCAGCAGGGATTTTGGCCCACTCCTCCATACAGACCTTCTCCAGATCCTTCAGGTTTCGGGGCTGTCGCTGGGCAATACGGACTTTCAGCTCCCTCCAAAGATTTTCTATTGGGTTCAGGTCTGGAGACTGGCTAGGCCACTCCAGGACCTTGAGATGCTTCTTACGGAGCCACTCCTTAGTTGCCCTGGCTGTGTGTTTCAGATCGTTGTCATGCTGGAAGACCCAGCCATGACCCATCTTCAATGCTCTTACTGAGGGAAGGAGGTTGTTGGCCAAGATCTCACGATACATGGCCCCATCCATCCTCCCCTCAATACGGTGCAGTCGTCCTGTCCCCTTTTCAGAAAAGCATCCCCAAAGAATGATGTTTCCACCTCCATGCTTCACGGTTGGGATGGTGTTCTTGGGGTTGTACTCATCCTTCTTCTTCATCCAAACACGGCGAGTGGAGTTTAGACCAAAAAGCTCTATTTTTGTCTCATCAGACCACATGACCTTCTCCCATTCCTCCTCTGGATCATCCAGATGGTCATTGGCAAACTTCAGACAGGCCTGGACATGCGCTGGCTTGAGCAGGGGGACCTTGCGTGCGCTGCAGGATTTTAATCCATGACGGTGTAGTGTGTTACTAATGGTTTTCTTTGAGACTGTGGTCCCAGCTCTCTTCAGGTCATTGACCAGGTCCTGCCGTGTAGTTCTGGGCTGATCCCTCACCTTCCTCATGATCATTGATGCCCCACGAGATGAGATGTTCACGGAGCCCCAGACCGAAGGTGATTGACCGTCATCTTGAACTTCTTCCATTTTCTAATAATTGCGCCAACAGTTGTTGCCTTCTCACCAAGCTGCTTGCCTATTGTCCTGTAGCCCATCCCAGCCTTGTGCAGGTCTACAATTTTATCCCTGATGTCCTTACACAGCTCTCTGGTCTTGGCCATTGTGGAGAGGTTGGAGTCTGTTTGATTGAGTGTATGGACAGGTGTCTTTTATACTGGTAACGAGTTCAAACAGATGCAGTTAATACAGGTAATGAGTGGAGAACAGGATGGCTTCTTAAAGAAAAACTAACAGGTCTGTGAGAGCCGGAATTCTTACTGATTGGTAGGTGATCAAATACTTATGTCATGCAATAAAATGCAAATTAATTACTTAAAAATCATACAATGTGATTTTCTGGATCTTTGTTTTAGATTCCGTCTCTCACAGTTGATGTGTACCTATGATAAAAATTACAGACCTCTACATGCTTTGTAATTAGGAAAACCTGCAAAATCGGCAGTGTATCAAATACTTGTTCTCCCCACTGTAAGTATAATCATAATAATATATTGCCTCTCGGGTTTTGAAATCCACGCAGAATCTTAAATACTGCATGTCACAACCAGCAATTCAATTAACGGATATGCTGGTTATATACTAAAATACAGAGAACAGGGATGTTATGTCAATGATATTGTGCAGTGTGTGTGTGTGATCAGTGGCTGTGCCAGCATGTGTGCTGGCAAGACTAGGCAGCCACAATCTGATCTAGTGTAACAGCGGAACCCTAGGAGCCACAAAGCTAAAGTGTACAGTAATACTGTATTGCATCTAACCATTCACAGAGGTTGGATGGTGACTCGGCTAATATCAGGGCATGTCTGTCAAAGTCCAACACATTGTGGAGAAAACAAACACCAGCAGTCCCAGATGGAGCTGTCTAACAGAAGTGTGGCTGAAATAACTAACTTAAAATGTTCTTTTAACATTGTTTATTTTTTTTTATTCCCTGCACCATAATCCTATCAAGGTGCTCTGTATTGTTGGCAAATTGACAAGACAGAACAAACAGATCAGGGACCAGGCTATATCTATATATATATATATATCTATATATATATATATATATATATATATATTGCTCAAAAAAATTAAGGGAACACTAAAATAACACATCCTAGATCTGAATGAATGAAATAATCGTATTAAATACTTGTTTCTTTACATAGTTGAATGTGCTGACAACAAAATCACACAAAAATTAATCAATGGAAATCAAAGTTATCAACCAATGGAGGTCTGGATTTGGAGTCACCCTCAAAATTAAAGTGGAAAACCACACTACAGGCTGATCCAACTTTGATGTAATGTCCTTAAAACAAGTCAAAATGAGGCTCAGTAGTGTGTGTGGCCTCCACGTGCCTGTATGACCTCCCTACAACGCCTGGGCATGCTCCTGATGAGGTGGCGGATGGTCTCCTGAGGGATCTCCTCCCAGACCTGGACTAAAGCATCCGCCAACTCCTGGACAGTCTGTGGTGCAACGTGGCGTTGGTGGATGGAGCGAGACATGATGTCCCAGATGTGCTCAATTGGATTCAGGTCTGGGGAACGGGCGGGCCAGTCCATAGCATCAATGCCTTCCTCTTGCAGGAACTGCTGACACACTCCAGCCACATGAGGTCTAGCATTGTCTTGCATTAGGAGGAACCCAGGGCCAACCGCACCAGCATATGGTCTCACAAGGGGTCTGAGGATCTCATCTCGGTACCTAATGGCAGTCAGGCTACCTCTGGCGAGCATATGGAGGGCTGTGCGGCCCCCCAAAGAAATGCCACCCCACACCATGACTGAGCCACCGCCAAACCGTTCATGCTGGAGGATGTTGCAGGCAGCAGAACGTTCTCCACGGCGTCTCCAGACTCTGTCACGTCTGTCACGTGCTCAGTGTGAACCTGCTTTCATCTGTGAAGAGCACAGGGCGCCAGTGGCGAATTTGCCAATCTTGGTGTTCTCTGGCAAATGCCAAACGTCCTGCACGGTGTTGGGCTGTAAGCACAACCCCCACCTGTGGACGTCAGGCCCTCATACCACCCTCATGGAGTCTGTTTCTGACCGTTTGAGCAGACACATGCACATTTGTGGCCTGCTGGAGGTCATTTTGCAGGGCTCTGGCAGTGCTCCTCCTGCTCCTCCTTGCACAAAGGCGGAGGTAGCAGTCCTGCTGCTGGGTTGTTGCCCTCCTACGGCCTCCTCCACGTATTCCTGATGTACTGGCCTGTCTCCTGGTAGCGCCTCCATGCTCTGGAAACTACGCTGACAGACACAGCAAACCTTCTTGCCACAGCTCGCATTGATGTGCCATCCTGGATGAGCTGCACTACCTGAGCCACTTGTGTGGGTTGTAGACTCCGTCTCATGCTACCACTAGAGTGAAAGCACCGCCAGCATTCAAAAGTGACCAAAACATCAGCCAGGAAGCATAGGAACTGAGAAGTGGTCTGTGGTCACCACCTGCAAAACCAGTCCTTTATTGGGGGTGTCTTGCTAATTGCCTATAATTTCCACCTGTTGTCTATTCCATTTGCACAACAGCATGTGACATTTATGGTCAATCAGTGTTGCTTCCTAAGTGGACAGTTTGATTTCACAGAAGTGTGATTGACTTGGAGTTACATTGTGTTGTTTAAGTGTTCCCTTTATTTTTTTGAGCAGTGTATATAATATGGTAGTAATATAGTAGACTAGACCGCACAGTGCTGCCGACCGCAGCCTTGTTTAACATGCATTAGCTCATGGCAGCTACACTAACCACCAGCATATGTGCAGGAGGAGGGTGGCCAGCAATAGTATGGGACTCGGTTTCCCTCCACACCACCTCCAGCTGGGTTTAAAACACACGCTAGAGTCAACCTGAGAGTGAGATAGAGAGAAGATGCCAGTGAAAGAGCAAGGGGGAGAGAGAAAGACTAAGAAATAGAGAGCGAGGAGAGAGAAGAGAGGGGGAGAAAGAGAGAGAAAGTGGCACGCTGGCCAAGTATGTACATTAGAGAGGAGTTGCCTTCATCCAAATCATATTGGCCATCAAAGGTTGCAGGGCTATTGCTCATTGTTTGTGTACAATAATTTTCAATAGTCCAATAAATCTCCACCTATTATAATGGTGCAGATTTATTGGACTATTAGGGCTGGGGCTGGGAATTGACAGGGGCCTCACGATACGATTTTATCACGATAATTAGGTACTGATACGATATGTATTGCGATTCTCACGATTCTATATGTAAAATGAAATAAATCAAAATCTAATTTTATTTGTCACATGCTTCGTAAACAACAGGTGAAGACTGACAGTAAAATGCTTACTTACGGGTCCTTTTCCAACAATGCCGAGTTAAAGATAAAGATACATTCTACAGAGTTGCGCAGCGGTCTAAGGCACTGCATCGCAGTGCTAGAGGCGTCACTACAGACCCGGGTTCGATCCCAGGTTGTGTCGCAGCCGGCTGCGACCGGGAGACCCATGAGGCGGCGGACAATTGGATAAGGGAGGTTTTGGCAAGCCGGGATGTCCTTTTCCCATCGCGCTCTAGCGACTCCTTGTGGCGGGCCGGGCGCCTGCAAGCTGACTTCAGTCGCTAGCTGGACGGTGTTTCCTCCGACACATTGGTGCGGCTGGCTTCCGGGTTAAGCGAGCAGTGTGTCAAGAAGCAGTGCGGCTTGGCAGGGTCGTGTTTCGGAGGAGGCATGGCTCTCGACCTTCTCCTCTCCCAAGTCCGTACGGGAGTTGCAGCGATAAGACAAGACTATCTACCAATTGGATATCACAAAATTGGGGAGAAACAAATGGGTAAAAAGTACAAAAAATGTATAAAACGATATACAACAAAAAATATCATAGAAATAGTGACAAGGAAGAAATACACAGTGACTAACAAACAACAATCATGAGTAAAAATAACATGGCTATATTGAGTGAGTCCCAGTACTGAGTTGATGTGCAGGAGTACGAGGTAATTGAGGTAGATATGTAGGTAGTGACTAGGCAACAGGATAGATAATAGACAGTAGCAGCAGTTTATGTGTTGAGTGTGAAATTGACTGTGTGTGTGTGGCGTCAGTGTGCGTGTGTATGTGTGTTGGGGTGTCAGTGTTAGCATGTGTGAGTGTGGGGGTAGAATCCTGTGTATGTGCATAGTCAGTGCAAGAGAGTTAATGTACATTTTTTAAGGGTCAATGCAGGTAGTCCAGGTAGTCATTTATTTACAAAAGTATTTGGACACCCGTTCAAATTAGTGGATTCGGCTGACAGGTGCAAAAAATCGAGAATACAGCCACGCAATCTCCATGGACAAACATTGGCAGTAGAATGGCCTTACTGAAGAGCTCAGTGACTTTCAATGTGGCGCCGTCATAGGATGCCACCTTTCCAACAAGTCAGTTCGTCAATTTTCTGCCCTGCAAGAGCTGCCCCGGTCAACTGTAAGTGCTGTTATTGTGAAGTGGAAACGTCTAGAAGAACAATGGCTCAGCCACGAATTGGTAGGCCACACAAGCTCACAGAACGGGACTGCCGAGTGCTGAAGAGCGTAGCGAGTAAAAAAAGTTTGTCCTCAGTTGCAACACTCACTATGCAATGTCAGCACAAGAACTGTTAGTCGGGATCATCATTAAATGGTTTTGCATGGCCGAGCAGCTGCACACAAGCCTAAGATCGCCATGCACAATGCCAAGCATAGGCTGAAGTGGTGTAAAGCTGGCATTGGATTCTGGAGCAGTGGAAACGCGTTCTCTAGTGTGATGAATCATGCTTCACCATCTGGCAGTCGACGGATGAATCTGGGTTTGGCAGATGCTAGGAGAATGCTACCTGCCCGAATGCATAGTGCCAACTGTAAAGTTTGGTGGAGGAGGAATAATGGTTGGGGCTGTTTTTCACGGTTCGGGCTAGGCGCCTTAGTTCCAGTGAAGGGAAATCTGAACGATTCTGTGCTTCCAACATTGTGGCAACAGCTTGGGGAAGGCCCTTTCCTGTTTCTGCATGACAATGCACCTGTGCAGAAAGCGAGGTCCATATAGAAATTGTTTGTCGAGATCGGTGTGGAAGAACTTGACCGGCCTACACAGAGCCTTGACCTCAACCCCATCGAACACCTTTGGGATGAATTAGAATGCAGGCTGCGAGCCAGGCCTCATCGCCCAACATCATTGCCCGACCTGACTAATGTGCATGGCTGAATGGAAGCAAGTCCCCGCAGCAATGTTCCAAAATCTAGTGGAAAGCCTTACCAGAAGGGTGGAGGCTGTTACAGCAGCAAAGGTGGGACCAACTCCATATTACTGCCCATAATTTTGGAATGAGATGTTCGACGAGCAGGTTTCCACATTCTTTTGGTCATGTAGTGTAGCTATTTATCAGTCTTGTTGAGCAGTCTTATGGCTTGGGGGCAGAAGCTGTTCAGGGTCCTGTTGGTTCCAGACTTGGTGCACTGGTACCACTTGCCGTGCAGTAGCAGAGAGGACAGTCTATGGCTTGAATGGCTGGAGTCTGATGTTTGGGCCTTCCTCTGACACTGCCTGGTATAGAGGTCCTGAATGGCAGGCATGTACTGGGCTGTACTAATCACCCTCTGTAGCGCCTTGCGGTCGGGTTCCTTGCTGTTGCCGTACCAAGCAGCGATGCAGCCAGTCAAGATGCTCTCAATGGCGTTGTTGTATAACTTTTTGAGGATCTGAGGGCCCAATGCTAAAGTTTCTAAAGATCCAAACACACCGCCCCTCACACCAAAGCTAATTCAATTAATAAAGACATGGAAAAGCGTGGTGAGCCTGCCTGCCCCAGAACTTTGGGCTTCCCTCCAGCTTGGATCAGACGGGACCGCCCGCCTCCCTCCCACCCCTGGGGGCGAACAATGGCCACCTATGTTCCCATAGGGACTAGGGGGCTTGATCGAAAGGCCCCTCGCTCCTAGCGTCTGGCAGCGCGGGGGAAACACAGTCCCCCTCTAGCGCCCAGACAGCCAGGCTGGCTGGTTGGCACGCCATGGCGGCACAGAGCAAAGCAAAGCAACATCACAGAAGGGGGTGAGAGAGGGGGAAGGGAGGGGGGAGAGAGGTGGGAGTTCCCCATCTGTAAAACTCAAGCTGGCCCAAAATGAGCTAACTAACTAACCAGGCAGGGAGCAGAGCCTTGCTGTAATAACAAAGCCAACAACAAACAACGTTTTACAAGGCATGAGTTTATGGACTGAGTGTGCAGACATCAATGGGGCAGAACAGAGGGCGCAGGAGAGGCGTGCAGATGGGCCGTGGGTCGATATTTACAGGCCTGAAGAGAGTAGACATAAAGCATGGAGTGAAATCAGAGCTATCTGACTCAAGAAAGAAGAATTCAGGAGGAAAACAAAGGGTTGTGGCCATCTGTTGAAACCATTCTGTGAGAAGGGGAGTTGGGTTACGTGGTTAGTGTATAATCCCTATTCGGACCGGATACGTTTTAATGGGGGAGCTCAGGTAATGTAATTACAGTGCATTCGGAAAGTAATCAGACCCCTTGTCTTTTTCCACATTTTGTTACATTACAGCCTTATTCTAAAATGGTTTAAATTGTTTTTTCCCCTCAACAATCTACACACAAATCCCCATATTGACAAAGCAAAAACTGAAATATCACATTTACATAAATATTCAGACCCTTTACTCAGTACTTTGTTGAAGCACTTTTAGCAGCGATTAGAGCCTTAAGTCTTCTTGGGTATGACACTTTAAGCTTGGCACACATGTATTTGGGGAGTTTATCCCATTCTTCTCTGCAGATCCTCTCAAGCTCTGCCAGGTTGGATGGGGAGCGTCGCTGCACAGCTATTTTAAGGTCTCTCCAGAGATGTTCGATCAGGTTCAAGTCCGGGCTCTGGTTGGGCCACTCAAGGACATTCAGAGACTTATCCCGAAGCCACTCCTGCGTTGTCTTGGCTGTGTGCTTAGGGTTGTTGTCCTGCTGGAAGGTGAGCCTTCGCCCTAGTCTTGTTTCTCATGGTCTGAGAGTCCTGTAGGTGCCTTTTGACAAACTCCAAGTGGGCTGTCATGTGCCTTTTACTGACGAGTGGCTTCCGTCTGGCCACTCTACCATAAAGGCCTGATTGGTGGATTGCTGCAGAGATGGTTGTCCTTCTGGAAGGTTCTCCCATCTCCACAGATTAACTCTGGAGCTCTGTCAGAGTGACCATCGGGTTCTTGGTCACCTCCCTGACCAAGGCCCTTCTCCCTAGATTGCTCAGTTTGGTCGGGCGACAAGCTCTAGAAAGAGTCTTGGTGGTTCCAAACTTCTTTCATTTAAGAATGATGGAGGCCACTGTGTTCTTGGGGACCTTCAATGCTGCAGAAATGTTTTGGGACCCTTCCCCAGATCGATGCCTCGACACAGTCCTGTTTCGGAGCTCTACGGTCAATTTCTTCGACCTCATGGCTTGGTTTTTGCTCTGACGTGCTGTCAACTGTGGGACCTTATATAGACAGTTGTGTGCCTTTCCAAATCATGTCCAATCAACTGAATTTACCACAGGTGGATTCCAATCAAGTTGTAGAAACATGTCAAGGATGATCATTGGAAACAGGATGCACCTGAGCTCAATTTTGAGTCTGAATACTTATGGTATCTGTTTTTTATTTTTTATACATTTGCAAAAATGTATAAAAACCTGTTTCATTATGGGGTATTGTGTGTAAATTGATGAGGAAAAATAATAGTTTAATCCATTTTAGAATAAAGCTGAAACGTAACAAAATGTGGAAAAATGGAAGGGGTCTGAATACTTTCCGAGTGCACTGTATGTGCACGAGCACAAATCACCACATCCGTAATTTTAGTCCCGTCCGAATCTGCCATGTCAGTAGTCTTTACTTGGCAGGAAGGTTATTATCCCAGCCCTAAAAACCTACTGTTTTTCGTCAATCTCCCAGGTTCTCTGATAATACTTATCCTGTTACGAATCGTCATCCCTCTGTTTTAACAGTGCTGCACCCAGTTTGGGTAATTACATGGGAACAAATTGATGCTTAAAACAAAGTGCTATGCAAGTAGCCTACAGATGAATGAACTGTTTTGTCACATATCAACTTTCCTAGTACCATAATTCTCTTTTAAAAGATGAAGTGGACGATATTGTGCCAATGAATTGATAAATTACTAAATACGTCAAGTAATTAAATGTCTGCATAGATTACAGTTCATGGTTCTTAAATGATATGCATTATTATTTTGACTTTCTCCAAACTGAAGGCCATTAGGCCAATATTAGGTTATCCCTAGACATTTGAAATATCATCATGCCTAGAAGAGCCTCCAGGCTTCCTTCATAACGGTTGATTTTTTTTATGAGGAAAAAACATTACAGGGGAAGTTTGGTAAATGAATCCTGTCTGAATCATCCACTGGAAAAAGGCACATCATGGTGTAATAATGAAATAACCAACGTTCCATAGTAATACTTGTCCCGTGCGAATAGGGCTTAAGCATGCTGCACAGTGACAAAACAAGATTTGCAGTAGGTCCACCTCTGTACAGAGACTGATACACCAGAGCACAATAGAGTGTGGAACTGTGTGGGAGAAGGAGAGAACAAAAGACAGAATGAGAGAGAAAGTAAGGCAAGACAAAATATGGATGTAATGATTATCCACTACTATGGGTCAATTATTCTTATGGGGCACTCATGCAAATCTGAACGCCAACACTAAACTTAATTAATAAAAGTTTGTGATGAAAACTATATCAACACAAGCCAATTACTTTTTCACCATGTTCCCAAAACTCTAAAAAACTACATCCGTTTCGGATGACATCTTATTTTTCCTGCACTGCAGAATCTTTCCCTATTCTGCGAGGGGAGGGAATGCAGTGAGTGCCTGAGAGAGAGGAATGCAGTGCAGGTTACCACAGGACCACTCCGGGACGTGTGTCCACACGTCTTTACCCCCTTCTCTACAGGTCTTTCCCACCCAAAGCGTTGCCATTCCTGCCTGACATCTTTGCCTTGCTGCCTGCATGTGTGTGTGTGTGCATGCGCGCATATGTCTGTGTACTTCTCACACACACTGCTTTGAAGTCCCTGTCAAACTGCTGAGAGAAATGCGTGCTAATGTCTCTGCATGGCTAAAGGGCAAAGCGGGCTTCCATCACAAGTCATCCATGTTTAGGAGGAATGACAACCATTCAGTAAGACTCAGTAAGATGCACCTCAAGAGGAGTGGAAACAATGTGTGTTCCGGTGGCTCCTCTTTCACAGCGGAAGCAGCCAGAGGAGCGGAGAGGACGCAGGGACAATGGGGACTGTTTGGTTTCAACCAGGCCAGTCATTCTGGGTGAATGGGCAGGGTGCTGGGTGGCTGTCACATTGTGTGGCTCAGGTTACCACCCCCTAACCTCCATACCACCACACCAGCAGTCATACCTGCAGGAGGCAACAGCACTGGGTAAGGAGGCACGGGGGCTGCATGGTGTTGTGTGGGGCCTCTGGAGTTTGTTGCACGGCTATACACGCAGACACTCAGTGTTTTCACACACGCATGCACACAGACCGTCATACAAGCATGGATGTATTGTACACATACTTTACCACACACATGCATGCAGGAATTGATGTCAGCCCGCAAACAGTGGTCCTGTTGGTTCACACCAACTAAACATTGGATTACTCAGGTCAACACCATCTCTGTAAAGAACATCCTTTGCGAGTGACTTGCAGGTGCCATTTTTTGGGGTTGTTTTATGACAAAGTACATTATATAATGGGTATGGACTGCAGATGTAAATTAGCTGTTAGCTAAATATGGTACAACACATATTTTCTCAAGTGTACTGAGACTTATGTTTTTGTACCCTGTTCAAATAAACGTAATAAATTATCCTTCTCTAGCCAAAAATTAACAGTAATTTTGCCCGGGCAGGCACAACCTCTCCAACCTACTCTTATCATTCCACAGATGAAAGAAAAAAGAGGGAGCAAGAGAGAGTGAGAGAGACGAGAGAGCTGCACCTATCCCTTCGTCTCCGTGCCGGAACAGCAGAGGCCTGTGGGTGGAAACGGGATAGCTGGAATTCCTGCCTCAGACAGCACGTCCTTAATCTCATTATCTAGGAGAGTATGAAATCGGCATTCCAGCTTAATCCCCCCCAACCCCAGCCCCACCTCTCTCCGGGTCACAGTGCTGGTCCCTCCACCGACCCTCCCCTCTCTAAGTGGGGCCCCTTTGTGACACAGGCCACATCAAACAGTGGCGGCCCCCAATCAGATCAGGGCCCTGTAAGACCTTCACCTTTCCCATTGGGCTTAGGGAGGGAGGGGAGGGAGAGAGCTGTGGCGTTGTGCACAGCACCCCAGGCTCACAACCTGCTGATTCACAAATTAAGAGAACATGAACCGCTGCTCAAAAAAAAAAAAAAAAAAAGAGTCAAATCAGTCTGCTTGTGTCCAAACCAGTGAGTTGGCGTGGTGGAAATATGAAATGGGCATGATAAATGCGCTCTCAAATGTGCTCTAAATTCCAAAATGTCTCTGGGGAGTGTCAGAAATGTTGCATAAAAATGAGCGTTCCGTTGAGTGACAGCGGACCTCATACTTTAATAGCCCTGTTAGGAAGCGTGACCGCACATGGCAGATGTTTGTCTCGCTTGTAAGAGCAGTGTGACATGGGCGTGACTAAGGCAAAGGGGTATTGATATTTCATACTGTTCAAAACACATAACAAATATTTCAAGAATTCTAATTGACTCTTCGATGCTTGATATAACGGCCATGTCAACATATTTATTTCTGCTCTAAGGTCCTCGTAATACAGTGACGCCATAGTCTAGCATAACGCAATGCCCTTGACCTTTGTTACACATATCAGGATCTGGAACTATGTGGGGCTAAAAAACACAGCTTTTTCTCTCTGGTTTGACTGAGGCATTTACTTTTGCCAACCTATCAATGTTAATATTTCCATATAATGCATCAGTTCAACCGGGTGCCACATTTCCGTTACACAAGACTGTCTGGAGTCTTAAACAGTTAAAAACGTATGCAGACCACAAAGAGAAGTAGAGACATTAATATCAAATTAACCAGTACAAAGCATCCAGTGTTTGGCTGTGACACTATATAGCACTTTCTCTGAGGTACTTTAAATGCTGAGTTAGACTAGCTAGCATCCACTTGAACTGCCTCAAATTAAAAAGTAGATTCAGTCTGTACCAGAACCAGGACAGAAGCCCTCTACCCCAGAGGATGAAGCCCAATAAAAAGGCCATTTGGTGGGGCTGGTGGAGGTAGAAGGCTGCCTTGCCTTTCCTGGGACTACTAGTTTAACTTTTTGTCAACTGATTAATAGACAACTTTCCAAGTCAATGTTGGTCTTATTGAGTGATGTTTGGTCCTGCCTGAAAACATTTTTTTGATGTTTTGTGGCTATTGTCAGCTAAGCTTTGGAGCACCTTCAATGAAATTTTGGGCAAAAAGGTGTACTCCATCATTCATTGAATGAAATGTCTCATTTGTCACAAAACCCACTGATATGGCAAACTACTTGAATTATTTTTTTTATTGGTAAGGTTAGCAAACTTCTGAACCTACCTGGTAAGGTTAGCAAAATTCTGAACCTACACATCCATGCATAACTCACCAAATTATGAAAGACAAGCATTGTAATTTTGAATTCTGTAAAGAGCAATTCCATAGTATGTCAACCTGAGCACGAAAAATCCATTACGGACGCTTCATAACATGATTAATGACTCACTAGTCAGCATCATTCATAACGCAATCACGGTAAAATGTTTATGGCCTTCCTACTTTTTACGAAGTGTGTTTTGGTTAGCAAACAAGCTAGCGGGCAATCATCTGTGTGATCTATTTTGGGTGTACTCAAGTTCTCATATGAACTGCAATCACGCATTTTTCTGCTAATTGGAGCATTGCATGTGATCACATGGCATAATAAAGGTCTTAAATTCATGAACATAATTAAGGTCTTCAATCCATAAGAAACTTTCACCGGTCATGCCGAGTTTGTTTACTTCCTTTAAGTACGGGTACCCCGTAGTGACAATATTGGTCTGTGTCTGTGTAGTCTGCCCTGCGCGTGGTTGTGAATTGCAGCCGTCAATCCTGAGGGGATTTCCGATCTGACAAGAAATGTTTTCTAAAGTGCAAACCCTTTGCCACTGGTTGGTTATAATTCAATGGAACTTCTTTTGTTTAACCATTTCACATAACAAAAATGAAGGAGTTTAACCCTTCATAGGAAAGACATCAACATAATGACATACAGTGCATTCGTAAAGTTTTCAAACCCCTTTACTTTTTCCACATTTTGTTACGTTACAGCCTTATTCTAAAATTCATTAAATAGTTCCCCCCCTCAATCTACACACAATACCCCATAATGACAAAGAAAAAACAGGTTTTTAGATTTTTTTACAAATGTATAAGAAATAAAAATAACAGAAATATCACATTTACATAAGTATTCAGACCCTTTATTCAGTACCTTTGTTAAAGCACTTTGGCAGCAATAACAGCCTCGAGTCTTCTTGGGTATGACGCTACAAGCTTGGCACACCTCTATTTGGGGAGTTTCTCCCATTCTTCTCTAAAGATCCTCTCAAGCTCTGTCAGGTTGGATGGGGAGCGTCGCTGCACAACTATTTTCAGGTCCAGAGACGTTCGATCGGGTTCAAGTCCGGGCGCTGGCTGGGCCACTCAAGGACATTCAGAGACTTATCCAGAAGCCACTCCTGCATTGTCTTGGCTTTGTGCTTAGGGTCGTTGTCCTGTTGGAAGGTGAACCTTAACCCCAGTCTGAGGTCCTGAGCGCTCTGGAACAGGTTTTCATCAAGGATCTCTCTGTACTTTGCTCTGTTCATCTTTCCGTTGATCCTGACTAGTCTCCCAGTCCCTGCCGCTGAAAAACATCCCCACAGCATGATTCTGCCACCACCATGCTTCACCGTAGGGATGGTGCCAGGTTTCGTCCAGACGTGACGTTAGGCATTCAGGGCAAAGAGTTAAATATTTGTTTCATCAGACCAGAGAATCTTGTTTCTCATGGTCTGAGAGTCTTTAGGGGCCTTTTGGCAAACTCCAAGTTGGCTAGAGCTCTGTCAGTGACAATCAGGTTCTTGGTTACCTCCCTGACCAAGGCCTTTCTCCCCCGATTGCTCAGGAATGATGGAGGCCACTGTGTTCTTGGGGACCTTCAATGCTGCAGACATTTTTCGGTACCCTTCCCCAGATCTGTGCCTCGACACAATCCTGTCTCGGAGCTCTATGGACAATTCCTTCTGCCTCATGGCTTGGTTTTTGCTGTGACATGAACTGTCAACTGTGGGACCTTATATAGGAAGGTGTTCCTAATGTTTGGTATACTCAGTGTACAGTTGAAGTCGGAAGTTTACATACACTTAGGTTGTAGTCATTAAAACTTGTTTTTCAACCACTCCACAAATGTCTTGTTAACAAACTATAGTTTTGCCAAGTCGGTTAGGACATTACTTTGTGCAGGACACAAGTAATTTTTCCAACAATTGTTTACAGACAGATTATTTCACTGTATCACAATTCCAGTGGGTCAGAAGTTTACATACACTAAGTTGACTGTGCCTTTAAACAGCTTGGAAAATTCCAGAAAATGATGTCATGGCTTTAGAAGCTTCCGATAGGCTAATTGACATAATTTGAGTCAATTGGAGGTGTACCTGTGGATGTATTTCAAGGCCTACCTTCAAACACAGTGCCTCTTTGCTTGACATCATGGGAAAAAATCAAAAGACATCAGCCAAGACCTCAGAAAAAAATGTGCAAACCTCCACAAGTCTGGTTCATCCTTGGGAGCAATTTCCAAATGCCTGAAGGTACCACGTTCATCTGTACAAACAATAGTACGCAAGTATAAACACCATGGGACCACGCAGCCGTCATACCGCTCAGGAAGGAGACGCGTTCTGTCTCCTAGAGATGAACATACTTTGTTGCGAAAAGTGCAAATCAATCCCAGAACAACAGCAAAGGACCTTTTAATTTTTTTATTTCACCTTTATTTAACCAGGTAAGCCAGTTGAGAACAAGTTCTCAGCCTATGGGGATTCTACGAATACACACACATTTTAATTTATGGTTGATAAGTCGATTCTGTGAGATATTTTGTTTCTCATGTATGTGCAAATGTCACATCCATAACGTTGGAATTGCCCTAAACAAAGTTCAATGATATAAAGAATGATAGTAAAAAGCTTTGGAGCCACCTTAAATGAAATGTTGGGCTAAAAGGCAAACTCAGCTCCATCATTCACTGAATCAGATGGCTCATTCATCACAAAACCCACTGATATTGCCAATTACTTAGTTTTTTTCATTTGCAAGATTTACAAACTTAGGCATGACATGCCAGCAACAAACACTGACACTACACATCCAAGTATAACTGATAAAATTATGAAAGACAAGCACTGACATTTTGAATTCCGTAAAGTGAGTGTGGAGGTGGTGAAAAAAGTATGGTTGTCTATCAACAATGACAAGCTACCTGGGTCTGACAACTTGGTTGGAAAATTACTGTGGATGATAGAGGACGATATTGACACTCCTATTTTCCATATCTTCAATCTAAGCTTACAGGCAAGTGTGTGCCCTCAGGCTGGAGGGAAGCAAAAGTCATTCCGCTACCCAAGAATAGCAAAGCACCCTTTACTGGCTCAAACAGCTGACCAATCAGTATGTTACCAACCCTTAGTAAACTTTTTGAAAAAAATATGTTTCACGAGATACAATGGTATTTCACAGTAAACAAATTAACAACAGATTATCACTTATAGGGAAGGGCATTCAACATGTACAGCACTTACACAAATGACTGGCTGAGAGAAATGGATAATAATAATCAGCTACCACAACAAGTGAAATTACTGCAACACTTAAAGAGCTGCAGTCAGTTTCAGAATGGGTGCCAAGGAATAAGTTAGTCCTAAATATTTCTACAACTAAAAGCATTGTATTTGGGACAAATCATTCACTAAACCCTAAACCGCCTTGTAATGAATAATGTGGAAATTGAGCAAGTTGAGGAGAGTAAACCTGGATTGTAAACTGTCATGGTCAAAACATATTGATGCAACAGTAGCGAAGATGGGGAGAGATCTGTCCATAATAAAGCACGGCTCTGTCTTCTTCACAACGCTATCAACAAGGCAGGTCCTACAGGCCCTAGTTTTGCCGCACCTGGACTACTGTCCAGTTGTGTGGTCAGGTGCCACAAAGAGGGACTTAAGAAAATTACAATTGGCCCAGAACAGGGCATCACGGCTGGCCCTTAAATGTATACGGAGAGCTAACATTAATCTCTCCTGGCTCAAAGTAGAGGAGAAATTGACTTCATCACTACTTGTATTTGTGAGAAGTATTGACATGTTGAATGCACAGAGCTGTCTGTTTAAACTACTAGCACACACCTCAGACACCCATGCATACCCCACAAGGGCTCCCGAGTGGCACAGCGGTCTAAGGCACTGCATCTCAGTGCTTGAGGCTTCACTACAGACCCCCTTTTCGATTCCAGGCTGTATCACAACCGGCCGTGATTGGGAGTCCCATAGGGCGGCGCACAATTGGCCCAGCGTCGTCCGGGTTTGGCCGGTGTAGGCCGTCATTGTAAATAAGAATTTGTTCTTAACTGACTTGCCTAGTTAAATAAAGGTAAAATAAAATAAACAAGACATGCCACCAGAGGTCTCTTCACAGTCCCCATGTGCAGAACAGACTATGGAAGGCGCACAGTACTACATAGAGCCATGACTACATGGAACTCTATTCAACATCAAGTAACTCATGCAAATAGTAAAATCAGATTTATTTTTTTAAAGATACAAAATACACCTTATGGAAGAGCGGGGACACACACATGATAACATATGCACTATAAACACACATACACATGGATTTTGTGTTGTAGATATGTGGTAGTAGAGTAGTGGGCTGAGGGCACACACTTAATGTGATGTGAAATATGTTGTGAATTGTAATGTAATGTTTTTAATTGTATATAACTGCCTTAATTTACAAATACAAACACAAATACAAAATTGGCTCTAAGGAAAGCAAGTGGGCTCAGACACTGAAAACGGTCTCTTTTTTTTTTCTTGAGTCAAAGGTTCTTCTGTGGATTTTATTTGTCCAGCCCCTACTGTTGCAACTACATTACGCCCCAATATACCTGCTATTATTACACTCAAACACCTTTATATGGATTATTATATATACACTAGGCATTGATTGAAGCAAATCAACTTGAATGGAAGTACACAACACACTCCCAGCCTCTGGTCATAAGCCATCCGTCATTTACCGAGAACCACATTCTGGATTTTTAACAGGCCGTTAGCATTAGGAAAAAAATACAATTTATTGCCCAGAACTAGCTCAATATTGAGGCGTCGGATAAGAATGAGACTACAGTGTTGATTAAATGTATAATTTATTGCTCTCACCTGCCTATTAAAGAACCAACAATGTGCTACCCTTTTGTAACATTTCTGACAATGCTAACATCACTTTTAACTGAAGCTCAGAGTTCTAACACCAGGTCGGTTGCTTGGCAACAACAGCTGCTTGCACCAGGCTGCCAGTCATATATATTAATCATTCCTAAATGGAAGAAGTTTGGAACCACAAAGACTCTTCCTAGAGCTGGCAGCCCGGCCAAACTGAGCAATCGGGGGAGAAGGGCCTTGGTCAGGGAGGTGACCAAGAACCCGATGGTCACTCTGAAGGAGCTCCAGAGTTCCTCTATGGAGATGGGAGAACCTTACAGAAGGAAAACCATCTCTGCAGCACTCCACTAATCAGGCCTTACTGGTAGAGTGGCCAGACGGAAGCCACTCCTCAGTAAAAGACACATGACAGCCTGCTTGGAGTTTGCCAAAAGGCACCTAAAGACTCTCAGACCATGATAAACAAGATCCTCTGGTCTGATGAAACCAAGATTGAACTCTTTGGCATGAATGCCAAGTGTCACGTCTAGAGGAAACCTGGCACCATCCCTACGGTGAAGCATGGTGGTGGCAGCATCATGCTGTGGGGATGTTTTCAGAGGCAGGGACTGGGAGACTAATCAGGATCGAGGCAAAGATGAATGGAGCAAAGTACAGAGATCCTTGATGAAAACCTGCTCCAGAGCGCTCAGGCCCTCAGACTGGGGTGAAGGTTCACCTTCGAACAGGACAACAACCCTAAGCACACAGCCAAGACAGCGCAGGAGTAGCTTCGGGACAAATCTCTGTATGTCCTTGAGTGGCCCAGCCAGAGACCAGACTTGAACCCAATCGAACATCTCTGGAGAGACCTGCAAATAGCTGTGCAGCAACGCTTCCCATCCAACCTGACAGCGCTTGAGAGGATCTGCAGAGAAGAATGGGAGAAACTCCCCAAATACAGGTGTGCCAAGCTTGTAGCATCATACCCAAGAAGACTTGAGGTTGTAATCGCTGCCAAAGGTGCTTCAACAAGGTACTGAGTAAAGGTTCTGAATACTTGTATAAAAGTGATATCAGTTTTTATTTTTAATACATTTGCAAAAACTTCTAAAAACCTGTTTTTGCATTCTCATTATGGGGTATTGTGTGTAGATTGATGAGAAAAAACTACAACAATTTAATCAATTTTAGAATAAGGTTGTAACGTAACAAAATGTGGGAAAAGGGGTCTGAATACTTTCCGAATGCACTGTATGTGCATGCTACATTCACAAGACTCTTCTGCTGATCGAAAATGTCTGCCCAGTCTCCAAGAGAGATGGAGTGGAAAATTAGTTTCTCCATTACTGATGATGGGCCCCAGAGGGGATGTATGGCAAATGTGGTTTGGGAAAAGTGCATGGACCATTATATGACACACAGATTAAAGTAAAAGGGTGTGTCTTACCTGAAAGGGTGTCCATGGTTCAAGAAGAGATGGGACATGAAAGAGATAGAGAGAAGATAACATTAGACAATTCACCAGGAACATTCATCAAACTGCACGTTAACACAATGACAGCATCTTCACCGCACTGACACAATACACTGTTGCAATATTATATTATCATAATATATTATTATACTATATGCCAGTAAGCAGACACTTTTATCCAAAGCGACTTATAGTGATGCCTGCATATTTGTATTCCTTTTTTACATATGGGTGGTCCCGGGAATCGAACCCACCATCCTGGAGTTGCAAGCACCATGCTCTAACAACTGAGCTACAGAGGACCACACAATATAACGCAACGCAAAATGCTGTGTCTAGACTTTTTGTGAGTGAATGTCTTTAGTGGACACAAGCTAAAGTAGCTAAAAGACACTGGCAGGGAATGCTCTCCTTTCATCCTGCCATTGCACAGCACTTTGTGTCAGCGTGTAATACATAATGACACAGTGGAAAATGCTCAACCTCACAAGCCTGTCTCCGTATTTCACAGCAGAGATGCACACTTGCATTTAGATTATTCTAAAAGATTTTGCTAGCGTCTGCCCTTTTCTCCAGTACTGGTACCATCTACATCAAGTCATGTGCTTTACCTTAGCCAGAATCCAAGTATAAGAATATTGCATTCATATATATGTATTTGCAGCTTAGAAGGGTCTGAAGGTATACTGTGAGATTCTGGGTAAGTAGAAAAACAACGTGTCAGATGATACCATTTTAATGTCTCGTGGCTCACTTGCAATGCCAGGGTTGTGGGTTCGATTCCCACGGGAGACAAGTATGAAAATGTATGCACTCAATACTGTAAGCCGCTCTGGATAAGAATGTCTGCTAAATGACTAAAGTGCAAAAATAAAATTAAAATAAAAATGCGTGCAGTTTGAAGGAAGTTAGAGGTAGTTTAGCCAGCCAAGCGTATGCTACCGTACCTGTAGACTTCCAGTCATTGCGCTAACACTAGTTAGCATTGGCTCACGAAACTACCTCTAAAACTTCCTTTATACTGCATGAAGAGACTGTGGATGGGGGAAAAACATATCCTCCCTGCTTAGACTGCCGTCCTTCAGCTCAGTGACATGCACTGAAATATTTAGTGTGGAGAGACGTGGTTATCATTTCACCATCAGGTCAATCTATGAGCAATAACCCAGGAACCAGAATGGTTACCTTTTGCCATATTGAATAATGCACTGGGACACAGCGACAGCGATACTGCTCACCTTTAATATGAATGAGGGTTACCCTCTTAAATCTGAGACAAATTAGTATTCCGTTCAACATGAAAGTGTAGTACATCAGAGTATGAAACAAAAGTTCCAAATAACCCTAACCCACGTTAAGGGAAACATTGTCTTGTCTGGTATCTGATCTGAATCAACCGCTTTGCTTGACTCAATAATTTTTATGCTGTCCCTACGTAATTATAACCTTAACCCAGGCCATAAAGGTAACACAACGTGATGTTAACCGCACATTTGGATGGGTTCAAATCCTATCTGAGAAGCTCTGTGGGTTGAAAAAAAAGGTGTCAGCGAACCACATTTCAATTTCACAAGGTGAGTTTCGTGTCAGGTCAACCTGGTTCCTTCAGCTTAAACGAGGCCAAATTACAAAGAACCCCCATCTGAGGCATCTTAAAAGGATAGAGACATAGGAGAAGGGCGAGGAGAGAGAGCGAGGATGAAGTGAGAGAAAGAAGCTCTTGCACTATCAGCCAAATCAGTCAGCTGGTGCCTTGATGCAGAGAAAGCTGCATTGGGAGCAGACTTCTAGGCATATTAACACTGCTCGTCTCCCTTTACCCCTCGCTCACTTCCTCCATCTTGTCTGGGTCACGAGAGCAGCCGGTGAGCTCAGAGTCCCTGAATCTCTACCGTGGGGAAACTGCTCGTCAGGTAACTGGGACAAGTCTGCTTTCATTCTTCGGCGGTTTAATTGTTGCGTAGTTGCTGCCGACAGAATAAAAGCGACGGCTGCTGTAATCTTGCTATTAGGCCAAGTCAATCCCCTAGGGCTTTGAGCTAGTCGATCTGACACAGGCTGATCCAAACAAATGACTATAACATTTTTACATTTACATTTTAGTCATTTAGCAGATGCTCTTATCCAGAGCGACTTACAGGAGCAATTAGGGTTAAGTGCCTTGCTCAAGGGCACAGACAGATTTTTCACCTAGTCGGCTTGGGGATTAGAACCAGCGACCTTTCGGTTACTGGCACAACGCTCTTAACCACTAAGTTACCTGCCGCCCCGTTCTGTAGCCCCCTAAATGTCTAAAAGTGTACGGCAAAGAGTTCAAATAAATAAAACATTTAAAGTAGAGATTCAGGCTGACTTTTCATTTAGTGAGCAGATATTCTGCCCAAGACACTAATAAAGTCAGAGTGAAACAACAGTAAAGCACAGAAGTGCTAAAGCCCATAAGTGCTAAGGCCCAAAGGTGAAACTCGATGTGAACACCGAATTTCGAAGATTTGCTTGGGAAAATATCACTTTTCCTCTAGACCAGGGCTGCCCAACCCTCTTCCTGGAGATCTACTGTCCTGTAGGTTTTCAGTCCAACCGTAATTTAGCATATCTGATTCAGCTAGTTAAGGTCTTGTTGAGCAGCTAATAAGTAGAATCAGGTGTGTTAAATTAGGAAAACCCACAGGACGGTAGATCTCCAGGAAGAGGGTTGGGCAGCCCTGCTCTAGACAGTCGCTCAAATCTCCCCTGATTCAAAGGGGTTGGGTTAATTGCGGAAGACACATTTCAGTTGAATGCATTCAGTTGTGCAACTGACTAGGTATCCCCTTTCCATTTCCTGTCCCTTTCCCAAATCTCAAGGTTGTCTTTACTGCGCAGCTCAAAGTTTCAAAGACTACCATAATTGTACTCAAACAGGGACATTTTCAATAATTTTAAATTCTACTTGAATAGATCGCAATTAGATAACAAGAATAAAACCTGCCAGTCATGGCTATTGTGCAGTCACTTGACTGAAAATACATGGGGTCCTTTTTTTATGGCTCGCCCATTTAAAAAGTGAAGGGACATACCATGCCGTGCTGGGAAATTGCCGAGCACGGCCCCCTCGCTACGAACACACTAAAAGTAATCAAGTTCCCGAGCAATCTTCATTACGAGGAGAGCACTCTACTTTATTGAGATTCAGGGAGCAGGGGGTTGTGCCAGCACACAAAAATGATTTATTGATTGCACTTAATGCAATAAAGCATGTTGGATCCAGCGCAACAATTTCATTAGGTTTACTTTAAGGGTAGTGCTCTATGTATGTCAGCCGAGGACGTAGGCTTGGGAGCTGCTGCAGGTGAATCTGTAATGGAGGATGACCGGACAAGCCAAGAGCACGCAAGCACACACAACTTCTGAATAGACCTCGCACTTTGCTCAGACCCCTTGGCTAAGACATCCTTAGTTTTAAGACGCAACAAATCAGCTTTAATGCACTTTGACTGATTAATATGACCATGAGTTATCGTAGCTGAAATATTGTGGAAATGCTAGCATGATACAGTGGTAAGGGATTAATGTTACGGTGCACTAGATTCTAGTGACTAGAAAATGCCTCCTTCAGTAAACGTAATGCAGTCTGCACGCAGCAGACTGCAGTCCTTTCAGATGCTACATTTCAGTTAAATTGTCCCGTAACTCCTTGCTCTTATTAGCTTTCGTACGCAATAATAGATCAAACACAGAATGAAACGACAACTGAATCCCCATCAGTCATGAGTGATTTTCAAGTCCTTGAATTGTAGAGGAGATTGGCTGATGAAAGGGGTATATGGTGGCATTGAGGGGGTGAAGTGTTTTGCTAGAACCATGGAGTGCAGGGAGCCCTGGCTCAAATTAAAGGGGAAAATGTTGGCACTTAACAGACAACGACACAGAGTCATACAAGCCCCATCCGTGTTCAAGCTGGCATTTGCATTCCTTTTCACATTCAAATCAACCCCCCTTTTCAAATGCCCTCTTCATCGTCCCTCATCGCCAGCTGCCTTTCCTTTTGGGGAGATCAAAAATAAAGTAGAACTAAATAAAAGGGACGGTGAAGAAGAGTAGAAACGTCTGCTGTAGTGACGTCCAACACAGAGGCATGTGTTCCAGGTGTTTGGCTTCTTTACAACACCCAGCAGCAGGCAGCTAAACGACCCAAACTGACAGTAAAAAAATTTAATATGTATTATTGTCACATACACCGGATAGGTGCAGTGAAATGTGTTGTTTTACAGGGTCAGCCATAGTAGTACAGTGCCCATGGAGCAAATTAGGATTAAGTGTTTTGCTCAAGGGCACAGACAGATTTTTCACCTTGTCAGGTCGGGTATTCGAACCAGCGACCTTTCGGTTACTGGTCCCACGCTCTAACCGCTAGGCTACCTGTCGCACCTTAACCACGACACCACTCCTCCGACATGCCTCCCCTCCGCACACACACACACTCCTTAAGTGACCCTTCACAAGTATGAAAAAAATTAAAAATTATGTATGCACTCGCAATAATGTAAGTCGCTCTGGATAAGAGTGTCTGCTAAATGACTAAAATGTAAAAAAATGTAAATGTAGGTCAGTGCAATAAATACTGAGTGATACTCTCAGGAGACGTGTTGACTTCAATTCACTCCCTAACACCTGTGTAAAGACTGAAGAAAAGCAGAAACAATATCTTTAGGGCGGCAGGTAGCTTAGTGGGTAAGAGCGTTGTGCCAGTAATCGAAAGGTCGCTGGTTCTAATCCCCGAGCCGACTAGGTGAAAAATCTGTCGATGTGCCCTTGAGCAAAGCACTTAACCCTAATTGCTCCTGTAAGTCGCTCTGGATAAGAGCGTCTGCTAAATGACTAAAATGTAAATGTTTCTAAACACAATAATACAGTATGTGAAGGCCAAATAAAAAGGAAATAGGGTAAGAAGGGTGTAAGTAAATCACTTTCAACAGAGTGATTTCCTGAAATGTTCTGACTAATTTCATGTTTTATGGGGTGTAATTCCCCTGTGACTCATGAAAGGATTAAAAAATAAATAATTCAATGGGGCTAAAAGACAGAGAGAGCTATAAGGGAACCAAATGATTAATGCTGTGTGTTTGAACTTGCAAACTCAGGAAGTCCTAAATCAAAACTTGATTGAAAGATGCTTTTTTTTAACAGCTGGGCTAATCAAATTAGAAAAACATGGGAACTCTCAGAGTCAGGCCTGAAGTTTGTGAGGGACTCTGTAGTCACTCGTCATCTTCTGGACGGCCATGTCAACAGACCCTGCAGCTGCTACATTCACTTTGGACTTATAAATGAATGACATGTACCCATTGATTATTGAAGAATATAACTTAGAAATGCCTCATTAACTTAGTCCAACTGTTGTACCCCAACAGAATCCCAAATAAAGCTTGTTTTACTCTGTTTGTAAACAAAGTAAATGTAAACAAACACTGTACAGCATCAAAACATGTTTCAAACTAGAGTGGTTACATTTCTCCAGCCCCATCCCTTAGCCTTTTACCGTAACAGTGGCGGGAGCCCACTTTGTTATTGTTTCAACTGCGGACTGCCCCTTTCATCTGCAGAGAGAGATGATAGGGGTTTGTTGGCAGTGGGAACCCAGGGTAAGTGTTTGCTTGGACAAGGCCAAGTTATTTGCTTAGCTCACAGTGGGACTCCATCGGTGGGGCCATAAATCAAACCACATGAGGAATAGGAGTCTGATGGGGTTTTAGACGGGTTCATCACCTTCAGTTGTGTTGTTGAAGACTGACTTTGGATCAGCTCTATCAAAGCCTGGAAAGGCAGCATGTAAGGACAAGGGAACAGAACTAATTTTGATCCTGGTCTCAGCCTAGGGCCTTCACATACTGTAGGCTAGATGGTCGTTTTTATCTAAACTGTTCCCTTATTCACTAAGCCTGCCTGTGTCGCTGACTGAGGGCATATTGACTTGTATTTGACATCTCGAGACTTATGTACAGTCGTGGTCAAAAGTTTTGAGAATGGCACAAGTATTGGTCTTCAGTATCGCTGTTTCATTGTTATGAGATATTTTTGTCAGATGTTACTATGGTATACTGTAGTATAATTACAAGCATTCCATAAGTGTCAAATGCTTTTATTGACAATTACATTATGTTTATGCAAAGAGTAAATATTTGCAGTGTTGACCCTTTTTCAAGACCTCTGCAATCCGCCCTGGCATGCTGTCAATTAACTTCTGGGCCACATCCTGACTGATGGCAGCACATTCTTGCATAATCAATGCTTGGAGTTTGTCAGAATTTGTGGGTTTTTGTTTGTCCACACGTCTCTTGAGGGTCGACCACAAGTTCTCAATGGGATTAAGGTCTGGGGAGTTTCCTGGCCATGGACCCAAAATGTCGATGTTTTGTTCCCCGAGCCACTTAGTTATCACCTTTGCCTTATGGCAAGGTGCTCCATCATGCTGGAAAAGGCATTGGTCATCACCAAACTGTTCTTGGATGATTGGGAGAAGTTGCTCTCGGAGGATGTGTTGGTACCATTCTTTATTCATGGCTGTGTTCTTAGGCAAAATTGTGAGTGAGCCCACTCCCTTGGCTGAGAAGCAACCCCACACATGAATGGTCTCAGGATGCTTTACTGTTGGCATGACACAGGACTGATGGTAGCGCTCACCTTGTCTTCTCCAGACAAGGTGTTTTCCGGATGCCCCAAACAATCGGAAAGGGGATTCATCAGAGAAAATGACTTTACCCCAGTCCTCAGCAGTCCAATCCCTGTACCTTTTGCAGAATATCAGTCTGTCCCTGATGTTTTTCCTGGAGAGAAGTGGCTTCTTTGCTGCCCTTCATGACACCAGGCTATCCTCCAAAAGTCTTAGCCTCACTGTGGGTGCAGATCCACTCACACCTGCCTGCTGCCATTCCTGAGCAAGCTCTGCACTGGTGGTGCCCCAATCTCGCAGCTGAATCAACATTAGGAGACGGTCCTGGCACTTGCTGGACTTTCTTGGGCGCCCTGACGCCTTCTTCACAATAATTGAACCTCTCTCCTTGAAGTTCTTGATGATCCGATAAATGGTTGATTTAGGTGCAGTTTTACTAGCAGCAATATCCTTGCCTGTGAAGCCCTTTTTGTGCAAAGCAATGATGACGGCACGTGTTTCCTTGCAGGTAACCATGGTTAACAGAGGAAGCACAATGATTTCAAGCACCACCCTCCTTTCAAAGCTTCCAGTCTGTTATTCTAACTCAATCAGCATGACAGAGTGATCTCCAGCCTTGTCCTCATCAACACTCTCACCTGTGTTAACGAGAGAATCACTGACATGATGGCAGCTGGTCCTTTTGTGGCAGGGCTGAAATGCAGTGGAAATGTTTTTTTGGGATTAAGGTCATTTTCATGGCAAATGGCAATTAATTGCAATTCATCTGATCACTCTTCATGACATTCTGGAGTATATGCAAATTGCCATCATTCTCAAAACCTTTGACCACGACTGTACTTAGTTAAATGAATGGTAGTTAGTTCGTACTAAGATGGATAATTTCATTCTATTGGATAGGCACACAAATTTAGTCAGGGCCATGCACAGACCTTTTGTGCTTAAACAAATAAAAAAAGGGCACCCCACCCAAAAGAAATTTACGCAACAGTGGTCCCAGACTCACTGAGCAATTATTACAAGATGGGGGGAAAACAGCCCAATCTGATGATTCAAGTATTTTGCTAAACTATTTGGAACTGGAATAAATGCTGCACTTAGAAACAATGACCAACACAATTCCAGTCAATATAAAAGATTGTAAGAAGTACTGGAGCCTACCATTACTACAGTATATCCAGCCCAACTCCATTTGTTGCCACTATCATGTATCCAAGTGGTTTTCAAACTTTTTCCCACGCCCCCCAAAAAGGAGTAGTACAAAACGTGCGACCCTCAAACACGTGCGCACAATCACTGCGCAAATGTAGCCTGTCATTAAAGCCATAAACAATGATGGATTTTCAAAACACAAGAAAGGCTACAGAAATAAACTGCTTTTTACACCTGCATTTGGAGATGAAGTCATTCATGCTAGCAGCCAATATCAACTACGGATATATCATGTCACTTCTCTGGAGTCCAGAGCAAGCTAAATCATACGGCCAACTTGTAGCGGGGTTACATTTTTGTCTGAACCGCATCATCACTTTGGAAGGCAGCCTGCCTGCAGAGTGCTCGTTGCCAGCCAGATAGCCCTGTTCTTCCTCACAAATATCATAATAAATTCGCCAGAATATCTTACATCTTCATCCCATGAATTTGAAAACAGTGCGATGTTACAGCTGCTTATCTTTAGACATAACCAGTAGCCATCCAAACTAGGCCTATCTGAAACATGAAAATGATCAAATCGCCAGGTAGACCAATGTTCGGGCAAAGATGAGTCAGTAGTAGATTGTGAAATTGTTAGATATTACTTGTTAGATATTACTGCACTGTTGGAGGCAGAAACACAAGCATTTCGCTACACCCGCAATAACATCTGCTAAACACGTGTATGTGACAAACAAAATTTGATTTGAACTATATTTATTATGGATAATATAAACATAAGCCAGGCAAAACTGGAGGAAATTAAAAAAGTTATTTCCGGTCACTAATCTGGATATGTGCACCTGCCTTTGCACTTTAATACTGATGACAGGTCATTGGTCGATTCACTTTGAAAGCGTGGATCACACCAGAAATGACTACATATTCAAAAAAAACATTTTGTCCTTGGCCAGGTATTGTGTTTTCAAAATAGACAGAGTTAGTCGATTACTTTTATTTGTTTAAAAATTGTTAATAACTGTTCCAGAGGTAATTAAAATATAGTAACGTTAAGCATGAGGATGAGGAACCTCTGGACCAAAGCAGGTGTTCTGGGCTCGGTGTCCATGGTGTTTGGATCCATGCTCTGGTCTCATAAGAAGACAGAACCAACTCAGACGGATTCGGGTTCGGCCCCCGCATGCACGGAACCACCTTTTCCTTACGAGCTCAAACTCGTGCAAGTCCTGTTCCGCCACGGAGCACGAACTCCGCTGAAGTCTATACCAGATGTCATGGAGGCCCAGTGGGTGCCTAACCTCCTGGAACCCCCAGCACACACACAGATCAACTATGTGGTGACAGACCTGGAAGGAGGTCCACGGCCCTCCTCACAGGTGGAGGACAGCTACCGGGCCAACATACTGACCGGGGGTACGTACCCAGGTCAGCTGACCACGGTGGGCATGCAGCAGCTGTATGAGCTGGGAGAGAGGCTGAGGAAGAGGTACATCCAGGTCATAGCCTTCCTCAATCCCACCTTCAGCCCTACAGAGGTTTATGTGTGTTCCACTAACAATGTGAGAACCATAGAGTCTGCCAAGTGCCTGGTGGCAGGGCTGTTCCATCAAAGCCAGAGTGACATGGTTCCCATTCTGACGACTGAGGCAGAGTCAGAGATCCTGTACCCTAACTACCACGGATGCAGACTGCTCCTCAGTGGTCATCGCTGGGCGGCATCATCCACTCTGCCAGACATCGCTCCGGACCTGAGGAGCATCAAGAGTGCTCTGGGCATCGCTGCCCACCAACGGGTTGACTTCATCCTCATCAGGGACGAAATGATGGCGAGAGAGACCCACGGCCTACCCTGCCCACCAGTCCTGGACTCCTGAAGGAACACAGTGGAGCAGAGAGCTGTGGAGATAATCTACCACATCTACGAACCCAGCAAGAGGGAGAACCTGCAGCTGTGTGTGGGTCCCCTCCTGCATACCCTGATGGACAACATAGAAGACAAATTACAGGACACAACCTCAGAGCCCAACAGGAAGCTGTTCCTGTACTCTGCCCACGACACCACTCTGATAACCTGTCTCATGGCTCTGGGGATTTTTGACATGCAATGGCCACCGTACGCTGCAGACATCACCCTGGAGCTGCACCAGCACCGGCAGACCAAAGAGGCCTTCGTCAAAGTGTCATACATTGGCCAGGAGTTCAAGCAGGCCTTCTCCAACTATTCACTGACCTCTGAACTCTACGAGTCACTCTGCAACCACACAGAGGGCGTGGCTGACCCCTGAGGCTTCTGCGACCCCCTCCTTACCTTCACCTTTGACCCCCAGCTCTGCCCCATGCACTCTCACTGTTACCAGCCACCATGTTTACATCCCACCAGAGACCTCCACTCTCCAGCCTAGCATTAGCCTATTACTAGCCAGTCTATTAAAACAGAGATTTTCAAAGTGTTGTCTTAATGTTCATTGAAGGGAGGCCCACTGTCTCAGACTTTGAAAACGGCTATATTTACAGTACAAACAGTCTAAACGCACAAATGTAGCTTCACTGTCAAAGTGCATAACTGGCTTTGAACCACATCCTGTGTGTTACTGCTCCTACTGGTTAAGATGGAGACAGTTTTACTTACAGAGATCTTAATTATTTAAATAATCTGGTGATATAATCTGCCTAAAAAATAAGTATGTTACCAATTATATTCATATTCAGTATGGAAAATGTATGCACTCACTAACTGTAAGACGCTCTGGATAAGAGCGTCTGCTAAATGACTAAAATGTAAATGTAATTGTAAATGTAATTGGTCAACAATAAAGACGCACACCTTTTTTAGTTCTGAAGCATAGATGACAATTTAATGACGACTTGCAGGGTTGTGGGTTCAGAACAACAAGAAAACATGTATACAGAAAAAAAATAACATTGGGAGATTATACCTCCACCGAAAAGGGCACTTGAGACTGGAAGGGCAAAGGGGCATGTGCTCTGCACAGGTAGATTCCTATCTGTGCACATGCCTGCATTTAGTTCTCTGTTCTCAATGCACGTTTCATCTGGCTATGGCAATCTATGGTTTGAACACACATTATTTGACTTAGCCGTTAATAAATGTAATCAGTAGGCATATAGTTTGTATTGCGTCAGAGTAAGCTACACTTATCACACTAAGGGTGAAAAGCCCTTGATCTTTTTGAGACTCTGCTGTTAACGTAAACTGTCCATAAATTGTTTTATTATTATTTGTATAAATGTGCAAAAATGTCTAAGAAACAGTTTTTGCTTTGACATATTGGGGTATTGTGTGTAGATCCTGAGTGGCGCAGCGGTCTAAGGCACTGCATCTCAGTGCTTGAGGCGTCACTACAGACCCCCTGGTTTGATTCCAGGCTGTATCACAACCGGCCTTAATTGGGAGTCACATAGGGCAGCGCACAATTGGCCCAGCGTCGTCTGGGTTTGGCTGGTGTAGGCCGTCATTGTAAATAAGAATTTGTTCTTAACTGACTTGCCTAGTTAAATAAAGGTTAAATAAAAATAAATACAATAAAAGATTGATGAGGGGAATTTCCATTTTAAAATAAGGTTGTAACGTAACAAAATGTGGAAAAATTCAAGGGTTTTAATACAAGTCAACTTTTGTTTGCTAGCAACCCAAGTATCTTGCAAGAAATGCATTTCACCATACTTTTACACGTGACATTGAAACTTGAAAGTAACAAAGCTGTTGCGGAGCTCTTCGACTGGTATGCACACATTTTCTTTGATTGCCTAAGTATTATTCTGTTTATTCCTAATCCGGATATTAACACAATAAGCAGCCCTCATACTTCCAATGATACTCACACACAGTACAAAGTTCCCACTTTTGATTGTTGAGCGGAATTGTTATTTTATCAGGCTTTAGGTGGGGAGCTATGTGTCACGCCCTGGCTCTGGGGACACTTATGTTGAGCCAGGGTGTGTAATTCTATGTTTGTATTTCTATGTTGGCCTGAGTGACTCCCAATCAGAGGCAACGAGTGTCAGCTGGTTGTCTCTGATTGGGAGCCATATTTAACTGTCTGTCTTTCACTTTGTGTTTGTGGTTTCTTGTTCGTATTTTGGTTAGTGTATGACCATTGACTATCACGTCGTCCTTTTGTTGTTTTGATCGTGTGATCATCAAATTAAATAAATATGTTCACATTCAACGCTGCGCCTTGGTCCTTTTCCTTAGACGATCGTGACACTATGTTAAGTCAAGGCACTCTAAAACACTTAGAAAAAAAGGGGCTTCCTAGAACTATAAAGGTTTCTTTGGCTGTCCCCAAAAAACGTTTTGGTTCCAGATATAACCTTTTCATGAGATTTGTCAAGGGTTCTTTGAGTATTCCTCATTGGGTGAAAGTGTTCCACTTGGAATAAAAAAAAACTTTATTCTACAGAGACTGCTGAAGAACTGTTTTTGAACCCTTTTTTACTAAGAGTGTATACAGTAGTGCTGGGAATTGACAGGGACCTCATGATACGATATTATCACGATGCTTAGATGCCGATATATATGTATTGTGATTCTATATGCATCACAATTTATCACGATTCTATAGCCTATGAATAGCAATTCGATACTGTGATTTTATTGCGATTCGATGTTCCAAACATATTGCTCATTATATGTCTGCTGCGGAGTGACGAGAGCCATGAGAAAACGAGTTGATCAGTCATGGAATTAAAAGTGCTGATCACATGATGGTTCACCACTTCAAAAGAAGATTGAGGCTAAGCTATATAAGGAGAAATACCTGACGTTTGGCGCATGTACAGCCAACATACGCTAGCTAATGTTAACTACCTAGAAAAAAATCAATGGAGACACTTTCAGAGAATCGATACTTGGGAGTCATATCGTCAAAAACTATACTTGTAGTCATATCGTCAAAAATGTGTTTTCAATATAATATTGCAGTTTAGGCGCAATTTGGATTTTGGCAGTGTGTTGCAGAGTTTCATATTGATCCAGTGAAGCATTGCAATACTGGATTATTTTGTATCAAGTCTGGCCAAATGTGCCAAATTGGTCAAATGATACATATACATAATTATAGAGAACATATAAGAATGATATGGTAATACAAAATGTAAGTTTACACACTCGCAGGAATGTCATACAGTGAGGGAAATAAGTATTTGACCCCCTCTCAATCAGAAAGCTTTCTGGCTCCCAGGTATCTTTTATACAGGTAACGAGCTGAGATTAGGAGCACACTCTTAAAGGGAGTGCTCCTAATCTCAGTTGTTACCTGTATAAAAGACACCTGTCCACAGAAGCAATCAATCAATCAGATTCCAAACTCTCCACCATGGCCAAGACCAAAGAGCTCTCCAAGGATTTCAGGGACAAGATTGTACACCTACACAAGGCTGGAATGGGCTACAAGACCATCGCCAAGCAGCTTGGTGAGAAGGTGACAACAGTTGGTGCGATTTATTCGCAAATGGAAGAAACACAAAATAACTGTCAATCTCCCTCGGCCTGGGGCTCCATGCAAGATCTCACCTCGTGGAGTTGCAATGATCATGAGAACGGTGAGGAATCAGCCCAGACCTACACGGGAGGATCTTGTCAATGATCTCAAAGCAGCTGGGACCATAGTCCCCAAGAAAACAATTGGTTACACACTAAATCCTGCAGCGCCCGCAAGGTCCCCCTGCTCAAGAAAGCACATATACAAGCCCGTCTGAAGTTTGCCAATGAACATCTGAATGATTCAGAGGACAACTGGTTGAAAGTGTTGTGATCAGATGAGACCAAAAATTGAGCTCTTTGGCATCAACTCAACTCGCCGTGTTTGGAGGAGGAGGAATGCTGCCTATTACCCCAAGAACACCATCCCCACCGTCAAACATGGAGGTGGAAACATTATGCTTTGGGGGTGTTTTTCTGCTAAGTGGACAGGACAACTTCACCGCATCAAAGTGACGATGGACGGGGCCATGTACCGTCAAATCTTGGGTGAGAACCTCCTTCCCTCAGCCAGGGCATTGGAAATGGGTCGTGGATGGGTATTCCAGCATGACAATGACCCAAAACACACGGCCAAGGCAACAAAGGAGTGGCTCAAAAAGAAGCACATTAAGGTTCTGGAGTGGCCTAGCCAGTCTCCAGACCTTAATCCCATAGAAAATCTGTGGAGGGAGCTTAAGGTTTGAGTTGCCAAACGTCAGGCTCGAAACCTTAATGACTTGGAGAAGAGCTGCAAAGAGGAGTGGGCCAAAATCCCTCCTGAGATGTGTGCAAACCTGGTGGCCAACTACAAGAAACGTCTGACCTCTGTGATTGCTAACAAGGGTTTTGCCACCAAGTACTAAGTCATGTTTTGCAGAGGGGTCAAATACTTATTTCCCTCATTAAAATGCAAATCAACTCATAAAATTTTTGACATGCGTTTTTCTGGATTTTTTTGTTGTTATTCTATCTCTCACTGTTCAAATAAACCTACCATTAAAATTATAGACTGATCATGTCTTTGTCAGTGGGCAAAAGTACAAAATCAGCAGGGGAGTGGCGTAGTGGTCTAAGGCACTGCATCGCAGTGCTAGCTGTGCCACTAAAGATCCTGGTTCGAATCCAGGCTCTGTCGTAGCCGGCCGCGACCGGGAGACCCCTGGGGTGGCGCACAATTGGCCCAGCGTCCAGGGGAGGGCAGGGATGTAGCTCAGTTGGTAGAGCATGGTGTTTGCAACGCCAGGGTTTTGGGTTCGATTCCCACGGGGGGCCAGTATGAAAAATAAAGAAATGATGTATGCACTCACTAACTGTAAGTCGCTCTGGATAAGAGCGTCTGCTAAATGACTAAAATGTAAAATGTAGATACAACAATAAAATAATGTAATCCATTTTAGAATAAGGCTGTAACGTAACAAAATGTGGAAATAGTCAAGGGGTCTGAATACTTTCCGAATGCACTGTATATTTATTGTTGTATTTGTTATCAAGCAAAATAGTTACATTTATCACAATATTACTTTTTGTCCATATTGCTTAGCTTCTAGCACCTCCCCCAAAAATATTTGATCGTTATTTATTGCAAATTTATTGTTATCGCAAAAACAATATTACTTTTTTTCCATATCGCCCAGCTTTTGAAAGCGGGTTTACCAAAGATCTTTTAAAGACAATACTGTATACTAGGGAGTATCACAATATTTTTTTTTACGATATTATATTGATTGTATGAATCCAAGTATCGATTCTCAAAAAAGTTTTATTCATTTATATTTTCTAGGTACTTAACATTAACTAGCGTAAGTCGGCTGTACATGCACCAAAACTCTGGTATTTATCCTTATATAGCTTGGCCTCAATCTTCTTTTAAAATGGTTAATGTTCTCAGCACTTTTAATTCCATAACTGATCAAAACTCATTTTCTCATGGCTCTCGTCACTCCGCAGCAGACATATAGTGAGCAATATGTTTGGAACATCGAATAGCAATAAAATCACAGTATCAAATTGCAATACATAGCCTATAGAATCGTGATAAATTGTGATGCATATAGAATCGCAATACATATCGTATCGGCATATAAGCATCGTGATAATATCGTATGTTGAGGTCCCTGGCAATTCCCAGCCCTACTGTATACACTCTTAGAAAAAAAGGGTTCAAAAACTGTTCTTCAGCAGTCTCTGTAGAATAAAATTTTTTTGGTTCCAAGTAGAATGCTTTCACCCAATGAGGAACACTCAAAGAACCCTTGAAAAACCTTGATGAAAAGGTTATATTTGGAACAGAAATGGTTTCTCTACAGAGACAGTCAAAGAAACCTTTATAGTTCTAGGTAGCCCCTTTTCTCTAAGAGTGTGTAAGAGTGACTTGACTTAACATAGCTCCCCACCTAAAGCCTGATAAAACAACAATTCCACTCAACAATCAAAGTGGGAACGTTGTACTGTGTGTGAGCATAATTGGAAGTATGAGGGCTGCGGATTGGGGCGGATCAATTAAAATGTTGTGCATACCAGCCGAAGAGCTCAGCAACAGCTTTGTTACTTTCAAATTTCAATGTCACGTGCACAAGTAGAGTGAAATGCATTTCTTGCAAGCTACTTGAGTTGCTAGCCAACAATAGTTGACTTGTGCTTCTCAATGGGCCATATGTACATTTCATCACATTTCTTTAATATCGGTACACTAAATACACCACACAACTCATGGAAGAATATAAACAATTCTGGTTCACCTGAAATGGTCCAACACACTTCACTGACCAAATCTATTTTCCATCCAATTTTGCATTGCTCCGTCGCTTCTTGGGTATGTAGGCCACTCTTATTTACTTCCCAGCGCTGTCCTTGGACACACAAGTAGAATCCCGGCTTCAAATGTGATTATGAATAATGATCAATGTATTAAGGCGAGGGCAGCGCTCTAAATTAAGTTGTTTCATTGGTAGCTCTCAAAGTTAAAAAGTTAGGAGCACAACAACATTTAGGAGCACTAATATATATACACTGAACTAAAATATCAATGCAACATGCAACAATTTCAAAACATTTATTGAGTTACAGTTCATAAGGAAATCAGTCAATTGAAATAAATACATTAGGCCCTAATCTATAGATTTCACATGACTGGGCAGGGGCACCCACTGGGGAGCCAGGCCCAGTCAGAATGAGTTTGTCCCCACCAAAGGGCTTTATTACAGACAGAAATATTCCTCAGTTTCATCAGCTGTCCGGGTGGCTAGTCTCAGACAATCCCGCAGGTGAAGAAGCCGGATGCGGAGGTCCTGGGCTAGGGTGGTTACATGTGGTCTGCGGTTGTGAGGCCGGTTGGACATACTGCCAAATTCTCTAACACGACATTGGGGGCAGCTTATGGTAGAGAAATGAACATTCAATTATCTGGCAACAGCTCTGGTTAGACATCTGTGGCATTGTGTTGTGTGACAAAACTGCACATTTTAGAGTGGCCTTTTATTGTCTCCAGCACAAGGTGCACCTGTGTAATGATCATGCTGTTTAATCAGTTTCATGATATGCCACATCTGTCAGGTGGATGGATTATCTTGGCAAAGGACAAATGCTCACTAACAGGGATGTAAACAAATTTGTGCACCAAATTTGAAAGAAATACGCTTTTGTCCGTATGGAAAATTTCTGGGATATTTTATTTCAGCTCATGAAACATGGGACCAACACATTACATGTTGCGTTTATATTTTTATTCAGTATACATTCGAACAAAGAACATCACATTTAGTGTTTCACCATTTACTGAGTATGGAAACAAATAGCAAAGGTGTCTCAGGCAGTATTTGAAGTATCTAAATATAGTAGGAAGGATTACTTTATCCTATCCCAGGTATTCATTAAAGAGGTGGGGTTTCAAATGTCTCCGGAAGGTGACAGAACCACAGAACTTAACCAACCGAAGTAAAAATAAATAAAAAATACGGACTTTACGACACCTACCGAGACAAGGCTGCTTGAAAAGGCGTGTCTGTGGCTAAGGACTCCCTAAGGAACCATTTGACCCAGCCTTGTCCCCCTCTACCCCTCACCCTCCCCATAACCAGGTTTCCACAGCATTTCCAATAAAGCATTTCATTCTTCTTGCCTCTCCTCCTAACATCAAAATACAGTGGCGTTGATTCATCCATTGTGGGGCCTCGGCGGTGAGGAGCCCAATGTGCTTTTCTCTCTCTACTAAATGAGTAGTCGCTGTGATCTAATTACACTGGGGGGAAGATTAAGTCCTCTACATTTGCGTGCGTGACAGGCCCTATTCATCTGGGGAATAGAAAAGAAGCCCATGGCAATTCATGCCATCGCATCTCTTCCTGGACTTCCAATCGCTAAGCGCTAAACGTTAATTCTAGAATACATAGGTAATATAGGGAGTGGGAGGCCATCGACTGAACAGAGAGCCCTGAAGCATAAGGCTCAATTGATTCCCTCCGTCACCAGAAGAGAAAGGGATCGCAAGTCAATTCTCACAGCTGCATTCTCTTTGCTTCACACTGAAAGTCACCTTCAAGAGAAACAAATATTCCCTTATTAGGAACTTCTTCAAAGTGTTTCCTTGACTAACCACAGCATTCTCCAGACCACCTAATGCTATTGAGCTTTCCCAAGATAGGCTATTGACATCTTTCAGAGCAGAGCACGCCCGGGAAACACACAATACTGACAGACTGGGTCAAAGGGTCAAACAAGCCTCATACGTCAGTGAGATGGTAAGAAGGCTTACTGCATACAAACCTTGCGGATACGCATGCAACATGCACATCATACAACCACTGCAAATGCATTCCAGTGGCTGGTCCTGCACTGAAGAAACCCTTAACCTGCTCGAGCCAGCGCGCTGAAGAGTGCTTTGTTTTCTTCTTTATTTTACAACCAGTACCACACACACACTTACTGGAAGTTACAACCAGACTACTTTTTGTTCACACGGTTGCTAAGGTGCCGATGGAATAGCAGGAGAGGGGCCAGAAGATGGCCACCACCGTCTAAAGGCTAATGAATAGGCCCTGTGTGGCCTGTTTTCTTTACTGATAATAGCAGCCCTTCATCTTAGAGGTTTATAGGGCAGACGAGCTGGTTTGTGGGGACGTGAGGTTTAAGAGGACATCCTACTATGGCGCACTCATCCACTCACTGACAACTCAGTTTCGGCTGGGGAGAAATTACGGAGAGGAGTAGAAAATCGTCTGATAGCTGCTTTACGCTAATAGAATCTCAGGTTCAATTACCAAGTTCGTAGTGCCAATTATGAAGGCTCTGACAGCTTTCGCATCACATTAGACATTCAAAAGAGGTCGGGATGGATACAGAAAGGGCTAGGTGTAGCCAAGCGTTTAATCTTTATGTCAGACACAATTAAACAGACATTTGCCTTAATGATGAAATTTCTGATTGATCTGCCAGTTTGAGTTACAAAAAAAAAAAAAAAAAGGAAATCAAAAAAGGTATTAGATGTGAAAAGACAATTTCTCCAACTCTATGCATTTCTGCTCCACTGGAACTTAACTCTATGCTCTTAAAAAAATCCTTCATCCAGGAATAGTACATTGTAGCTTTCCAGCAAAAAAAGGTATCATCTGACATCTTTCAAATGAGAGACGTCAAGGACATTACTTTCTAGGGAGAAGCTAACTGAACCTCCTGTGTTATGGAACAAGCTGTGGTTTCATTCTGACTTAAAGCAGAAAAGTCTGTTTTGTGTTGCAAGGTAAGGCTACGCAACGGATAACTTTTCCTACATCTGCTACCCTCCAGTATCCTTCGCTAACTAAACCGGAGGCCAAAATCCTTGCAGAGAACCAAAGAATGTGTATTTCTGGAGCCAAACACTATCAGGCAAGCATCTGAAAAAAACAAACCTCATCTCTCTACTTTGTCAGAACCTCCACCCCCCAAACGCCTAGATTAATGTTCATTTAGAATATCATTAGCATCATGTCTGCCAGTCTTATGCTAATGAGGCTTTACCATGACAATGAGGCTTTTTAAATGCCAAGAGAAATACGGTGTTCTCATAATTACACAGCAAATACAGTCTAAAATCACAATTCTGCAATGAAACGCTGCCTTGGGTTTGTTTCCAATGAAGAAAGACAATTTCAGGCTCAGAATAATTTCCGCTGAGCATAACAGGAGTCTACGTTTTGTTCATCTTTGTATATTTAATTAACTATTTCAGTTAAATGTAATCATGTTACAGGATGGGAAATTAGCATAAGGGAAAATGCTAATGAGTAACGCAAACAACAATGCTTTGGAGACTGAAGTAGTTCTTGGCAAACCGTACTAGGTGATGTTAGCAAACTTTTACAAAGATGCCAATGATAGCGAATAAAATAGGAGAGGTTATACATTTAAGTGGTGATGACAAATGGGAGCTCAAGGCTTGTCAGAGACTATCACTAAGTTGCTAAGAAAAGAGAGCACACGAATGACCTCTAAATAAACCTGATACATTCTGCCTGTGACATCATGTATCCTGTCTTGTCCACTCTTATATGACCATTTGACCCCTGAAGGAGCCATATTTGTGTGTGGTTTCAGCTGGGGACAGACTCTTTTTCATAAGTCACGGTGGGCACTAGCCCATGTCCGGATGGTGGAATCTATTCAACACACTGCTAAGCCACAGAGTACTGGTTGGCTAACTGGTTGGCTAAGCCTAACTACAGCAATGGATGTTACAGTTTCATCAGGGAGCCACAAAAATGAAGTAAACAAATGTAACCACTGAACTCATATTGTTTGCCATTTCATGCAGCCACAGAATGGAAAGTAGTAGGGATGTGCAACTTTCCCTATCAAGACGATTCGATACGCATCTAGATCCATTGGCTTCGATACGATACAGGAACGATTTGTTTTGGTTTGAAAGGATTCAGGGCGATAAGTTTGATTAGAGAACGAATCGATGTGATGCGATATGATATGAGTAGATGCACTACACTAACATTTGTTGCATAAACACATTCATTATCCATTCTAAATTCAATTCTGCTGCTGATGGAGCTCATGAGCTGGATCGGTCTTTATAATATAATAATAATATAATATGCCATTTAGCAGACGCTTTTATCCAAAGCGACTTACAGTCATGCGTGCATACATTTTTGTGTATGGGTGGTCCCGGGGATCGAACCCACTACCTTGGCGTTACAAGCGCCGTGCTCTACCAGCTGAGCTACAGAGGTCTGAGCTGACGTGTGTGTGTGTGTGTGTGTGTGTGTGTGTGTGTGTGTGTGTGTGTGTGTGTGTGTGTGTGTGTGTGTGTGTGTGTGTGTGTGTGTGTGTGTGTGTGTGTGTGTGTGTGTGTGTGTGTGTGTGTGTGTGTGTAAATGATGTATGTTTACGGTGTATGTACTATGTGTGTGTAAATTATGTATGTTTATGTTGAATGTACTATCACCATTACCCACTAATTAACTTGTAATTTTTGCAGATTAAGTGTTTGAGCTAGTAATGTAACCAATATTTATCTTATGACATAGCCAATGAATATATAGCACAACTTTGGAATTCACCCCCATCTCAAAATGGAATGGTTTTGACTGTTTGGACATTTTTAGATAACTTATTTTCTCCTAACGCTTTGGCCATGCAGTGCGCCTCGCAAATGTGATTCCTCGTTATTAAATTATCAACTTTACCCTGTATATTTAAAAATGACCATATACACAGATTGTTTAAAGCAAAACCACCAAAACTATTGCTGATGGTGAACCTGAACAATCGAAATAAGATCTATTGTAAACCCTGTTCAGCAGATATAGCCAGATTAGTATTTAATGTTGTTTTAGGATCCCCATTAGCTACCGCTAAAGCAGCAGCTACTCTTCCTGAGGTCCATACAAAACATGACATAATCCATAACATTAATAGACAAGTACATCACAAGGACAGAACTACATACATGTAAAATAAGGACACGCCTTCATACATTTATTCCTTCATAGACTCTACTGCAGGGGTATTCAACTCTTACCCTACGAGGTCTGGATCCTGCTGGTTTTCTGTTCTAACTGATACTTAATTGCACCCACCTGGTGTCCCAGGTCTAAATCAGTTCATGACTAGAGGGGAACAATGAAATCAAGCAGTAGAACTGGCTTCGAGGTCCATAGTTGAGTTTGAGGGCGCTACTGAATGCAATTAGCGTCTATGACAGTGGTTCCAACTCCATTCATCGAGCACCCCCAATAGTACACATACACAGATGAGAGTTATGTTTCCAGTAGCTTACCTTTATTGTGCTAAATCAGCATTTTCAACAGCGCATAGATAACAATAACCTTAAAAAAATGACATGGGTTGTAACTCAACTAATAAAGCCTAATTCCGCGCAAACCATTTTAGCATTTGAATGTTGAAGGTACCGCGCAGATGTGCAAGATCAGGAACAGGCCGCATACCTCGCGTTGGTCCGCATGCAAAGCTGGACACAGTGCACAGTTTGACTAGGCTACTGATATTCCCTAGGGTTGTTCGGCATGTAAAATTACTTATAGGTCAATTACTATCAACACAGTTACATGCTTAGTTCGACACTGAAGGAGAGGACGCATCAGTTGAGCCCTACAGATGAAGAACCATATACAAAAGTATGTGGACACCTTCTCGTCAAACATCTCATTCCAAAATGTGGTCCTCTGTAGCTCAGCTGGTAGAGCACGGCGCTTGTAACGCCAAGGTAGTGGGTTCGATCCCCGGGACCACCCATACACAAAAAAAAATAATGTATGCACGCATAACTGTAAGTCGCTTTGGATAAAAGCGTCTGCTAAATGGCATATTATTTATTATTATAAAATCATGGGCATTAATATGGAGTTGGTCCCCCCTTTGCTGCTATAACAGCCTCCACTCTTCTGGGAGTGGCCTCCTGTAGCTCAGTTGGTAGAGCATGGCGCTTGCAACGCCAGGGTTGTGGGTTCGTTTCCCACGGGGGGCCAGTATGAAAAATGTATGCACTCACTAACTGTAAGTCGCTCTGGATAAGAGCGTCTGCTAAATGACTAAAATGTAAAATGTAAAAATGTAAGGCTTCCAATAGATGTTGGAACATTGGTGCGGGGACTTGCTTCCATTCGGCCACAAGAGCATTAGTGAGGTCAGGCACTGATGTTGGGTGATTAGGCCTGGCTCGCAGTCGGCGTTCCAATTCATCCCAAAAGGTGTTTGATGGAGTTGAGGTCAGGGCTCTGTGCAGGTCAGTCAAGTTCTTCCACACCGATCTCGACAAACCATTTCTGTATGGACCTCGCTTTGTGCACAGCGACATTGTCATGCTGAAACTGGAAAGGTCCTTCCCCAAACTGTTGCCACAAAGTTGGAAGCACAGAATCATTTAGAATGTCACTGTATGCTGTAGCGTTAAGATTTCCCTTCACTGGAACTAATGGGCCGAACCATGAAAATTAGTGTTAGACCATTTTTCCTTCTCCACCAATCTTTACAGTTGGCACTATGCATTGGGGCAGGTAGCGTTTTCCCGGCATCCGCCAAACCCAGATTTGTCCATTGGGCTGCCAGATGGTGAAGCGTGATTCATCACTCCAGAGAACGCGTTTCCACTGCTCCAGAGTCCAATGGTGGCGAGCTTAACACTACTCCAGCCGACGCTTGTGATGATGTTGCTTCCAGAGGCAGTTTGGAACTCGGTAGTGAGTGTTGCAACTGAGGACAGATGATTTTTATGCGCTATGCGCTTCAGCGATCCCGTTTTGTGAGCTTGTGTGGCCTACCACTTCGCGGCTGAGCCGTTGTTGCTCCTAGATGTTTCCACTTCACAATAACAGCACTTACAGTTGACGGGGGAAGCTCTAGCAGGACAGAAATTTGACGAACTGACTTGTTGGAAAGGTGGCATCCTATGATGGTGCCACGTTGAAAGTCACTGAGCACTTCAGTAAGGCCATTCTACTGCCAATGTTTGTCTATGGAGATTGCATGGTGTGTGCTCGATTTTATATACCTGTCAGCAACGGGTGTGGCTGAAATGCCCGAATCCACTAAATTGAAGGGGTGTCCACATACACTATATATACACACAAAAGTATGTGCATCATTCCCCATTTTCAGATAAACAGTAATTTCTTATTTTCTTTGTTTGTGTCCCACATCTGGAGTTGTATAGCTTAAATATACATTAATTACACTTAACTATTCCTACTAGTATTGGTATTTTTCTGTTTTTATGCTTTAACATTTTTATTTATATTAATATTTGGAATGTGGAAAAACATTCTCTCTCCAATGACGACATATTTATGGAAGAACAGTATGTCACATTATCTACAATATTCTTTGTTTTCTGTGGATACATCATGTATCTTTAATGTTTTATGAATACAATGAACAAGCATTTATCAAGATGCAAGTAATATAAAGTACAGTAAAAACTCTATTCCAAATACAAATAATATTAAACATATCCAATATATTACAATACAATATTTTGTACAACACACTATAATAAGTAGGCTATAATACCTTTTATTCTATACTCTAAAATGCTGCATTGGATTTGAGGCACAACTGAGAAAAGTATATATTATCTGCTGTATATAGGACGGCTGTATATAGGACAAGACCTGTGCATGTAGGCCAGTTATCTAAATCAAACTGGACTATACAAGGCAATATCACAAAATGACTGTCATATGGGTGAAAGTATATTTTGTGTCCGTCATCCCTTCCCTATCACACCACTTCGTTTGTTTGACGCTCCTTTCTGTTTTCCATTGTAGCACTGATTCTCCAGATTATAGCAGCTAGTTTGAAGAGTTTTACTTGCATTGTCAGACGCAGATTAGAAGCAGATGTGATTGACGACCACATACCGCTCACAAGGAGCAACACCAGATGCACTGGGAGCTTGACTGGATCTATCAAGTCCTCGGCATTGGTGAGTCTGTGCAAACTGTGTGTGTGGTGGAAATGTGGAGGTACCAGCTGTGAGAGAAGTACTAGCTATGAGAGACAAAAAAAGTTCAAACCAAACAGCTGTCCGTCTGTTGGCGGTTTAACATGATGTTCTAATAAAAGAGTAATGAAAAACTAACAAGTACCTCCAGACCGTTTTCATAAGCTGCAAATGCAACATTTCCTCCATGAGCTATGGTTTTATCAATTGGGACCATATGTGCAAAGAATCTGCTTCTTATTAGCTGTGTTAGCCACCAGCCTGGACCTGGCTCAGGCATGGAGAACTTCCAGCATCAACTGGATGTCCAGGAGGATTGGGGATAATATGCAGGGCTCCAGACTAACGTTTTCTACTGGTGGCACTGATGCCGCTACGTTTTTCAATTTATGGCACCAACTCAAAAGACAAATTGCGCCCTCAAGCAATATAAATCATTTGTATCTTAGAAAGTCATTCACAGTGCTTTATTAAAAAGTGTAATATACTACTAAGATGGGTATTCAAAAAATAAGTTGTTTCATCTTCTGAAGAGTTTCATTCCAAAACGCTATATATCCATTTTCAGAAATGTTGGTTAATTAGCTTTTATTGTTTAAAGAACTTATGAAAGAGATTGCTGTGTTTTTTTACCATATAATAATGGCATGGGGTTGTTCAATGACAGACATGTATTCGTTTGAAATCTATCACCTGATGGTTTCATTTCAAAGAGACAAAAAATTCAGATTTTTGCTAAACGCTATTTATCCACCTCACTCTCAGATAAATAAGTAGTGCTGCTAGGTTTTACACATTCACATTTAACAAATAATATATTTTTTTTTATAAAGAACTGTACAATGATGCATCAAATGAATCAATACAGTAATATGAGATCTTCGTGCATATTAATTGTGTGAATTGTTTGTCCGTTGTTTGTCAATGTATATCAATTTCCCGCTAATCCTTTAGACCCCAATATAATTCTAGAATACTGCTGTAGATTACTGAGAATTTTCAAGATAAAGCTAATGTTCTCACACATTTCAAACAGACAGACCTCAAAAAACAAATCACAATTACAAGTTAACTTAGTTTTAAAGTGCACAACCTCTTCTTTAATGACACCACATTCATGTCAATAGGAATCCAATTTGTAAGTCGCTCTGGATAAGAGCATCTGCTAAATGATGTAAATGTAAATGAATACCACTCATTTTGTTTTCCATTGTGTAAAGACACGCACTATCAAAAAACGATTAACACTCAACACATTTAAATTGTATTTAAATTGTAGTAAATTTGACTAAATTACTCACTCAAAATGTACCAAGTATAATATATTATATTTATAAACATTAAAATGACCAAACAGTTCTATTTTTGTTTCATCAGACCAGAGGACATTTCTCCAAAAAGTACGATCTTTGTCCCCATGTGTAGTTGCAAGCCGTAGTCTGGCTTTTTATGGCGGTTTTGGAGCAGTGGCTTCTTCCTTGCTGAGTGGCCTTTCAGGTTATGTGGAAATAGGACTAGTTTTACTGTGGATATAGACACCTCTGGTTTCCTCCAGCATCTTCACAAGGTCCTTTGCTGTTGTTCTGGGATTGATTTGTACTTTTTGCACCAAATTACGTTAATCTCTAGGAGACAGAACGTGTCTCCTTCCTGAGCGGTCCCATGGTGTTTATACTTGCGTACTATTGTTTGTACAGATGAACGTGGTACCTTCAGGCGTTTGGAAATTGCTCCCAAGGATGAATCAGACTTGTGGAGGTCTACACATTTTTTTTTTTTTATAATAATAATAATAATAAGCCATTTAGCAGACGCTTTTATCCAAAGCGACTTACAGTCATGCGTGCATACATTTCTTGTGTATGGGTGGTCCCGGGGATCGAACCCACTACCTTGGCGTTACAAGCGCCGTGCTCTACCAGCTGAGCTACAGAGGACCTTGGCTGATTTCTTTTGATTTTCCCATGATGTCAAGCAAAGAGGCACTGAGTTTGAAGGTAGGCCTTGAAATAAATCCACAGGTACACCTCCAATTAACTCTAATGATGTCAATTGGCTTTAGAAGCTTCTGATAGGCTATGACATCATTTTCTGGAATCTTCCAAGCTGTTTAAAGGTACCGTCAACTTAGTGTATGTAAACTTCTGACCCACTGGAATTGTGATACAGTGAATTATAAGTGAAATAATCTGTCTGTAAACAATTGTTGGACAAATTACTTGTGTCATGCACAAAGTAGATGTCCTAACTGACTTGCCAAAACTATAGTTTGTGAACAAGAAATTTGTGGAGTGGTTGAAAAACAAGTTTAATGACTCCAAACTAAGCATATGTAAACTTCCGACTTCAACTGTATAGATTTTAGTCATTTAGCAGACGCTCTTATCCAGAGCGACTTACAGTTAAGTGAGTGCATAAATTTTTCATACTGGCCCCCCGTGGGAAACAAACCCACTACCCTGGCGTTGCAAGCGCCATGCTCTACAAACTGAGCTACAAGAGACCTGTATACTCAGTATTGAAGTTACTGTTAATCCCTGCATTTCCCCAGCACTCTAATGTTTGGTTGGTAGCCTAATTTCTGTTCTGTATTTTAATATATTATTACATGCATAGCCTACAGTTTTCATTCTAGCAGTGGAAACGTTGTTTGGAGAGCTCACAAACCGTGCAACACTTCTTATAAAGAAGCTTTGGTTTATTTAACACTATTTACCAGTTGCATGTCAATTGCTTCATTGTCTTTTGTTGGGAGCACGTCTGGTTTCTCCATCTTGTCCAATGTGTGAACGCGCATAGATGTGCCTAGCCTACGTGCCAGAATAGGTGTGCCCAAGTGTTTAAAAGAGCCTGTTTGGGGATATTCTCGGCAGTTCACTTTTGGGTAACTTAAGGGGAGGCTGTATCCGAGCCTGGTTGACCCCAACTTTGCCTTGTATGGTTAGTACAGGGGTTGCCTGATAAGAGGCTTTTTCTTTTGAATAGACAGTTTGAAGTCTTGAACTTTGTAAATATAATTGAATTGTACATGTATCACCATCACTAACACTGTGAAAATAAATTCAACCACCATTTACTCCTCTCCCTGCCTGCCTCCTGCTAAATCTTTGTCCTTCCGACTGCTACAAGGTCCCCTATTGTATTTAAAACATTTACACTTGAAATGTGTCATTTAGCAGATGCTCTTATCCCGAGAACATTTTTATTTATTAGGGATTCCCATTAGCTGCTGCCAAGGCAGCAGCTACTCTTCCAGGGGTTCAAACATATTAAAGCACTAACATTACACATAAAACAAAAGATAAAACAGTACATCATATAACATTATAACATTACAGTTAGTGCATTGATCTTAAGATGGCTAGATGAGAAAACCACATCAGTCAAATATACGGTATAGGAACATTAGATCCCAGCTAAGCAATGGATATATAGCGTTTTGCATTTGGTTCTATTAAGCTAACATATGGAATTGTTTTAAGATGGTCATACATTATATATACAAAAGTATGTTGACACCCCTTCAAATTAATGGATTTGGCTATTTCAGCCACACCCGTTGCTGACAGTGGTATAAAATTGAGCACACAGCCATGCAATCTCCATACACAAACATTGGCAGTAGAATGGCCTTACTGAAGAGCTCAGTGACAGGATGCCACCTATCCAACAAGTCAGTTCGTCAAATTTCTGCCCTGGTCAACTGTAAAGTGCTGTTATTGTGAAGTGGAAATGTCTAGGAGGAACAACGGCTCACAGAAAGGGACCGCCGAGTGCTGAAATCGTCTGTCCTCGGTTGCAACACTCACTACAGAGTTCCAAACTGCCTCTGGAAGCAACGTCAGCACAAGAACTGTTCGTTGGGACTGGGAGCTTCATGAAATGGGTTTCCAAGGCCGAGCAGCCGCACACAAGCCTAAGTGCATGTGCAATACCAACCGTCGGCTGGAGTGGTGTAAAACTCGCTGCCATTGGATTCTGGAGCAGTGGAAAAGCGTTCTCTGGAGTGATGAATCACACTTCACCATCTGGCAGTCCGACGGACGAATCTGGGTTTGGCAGATGCCAGGAAAACGCTACCTGCCCAAAAGCATAGTGACAACTGTAAAGTTTGATGGAGGAGGAATAATGGTCTGGGGCTCTTTTTCAAATTTCAGGCTCCTTAGTTCCAGTGAAGGGAAATCTTAACGCTACAACATACAATGACATTCTAGAGGATTCTGTGCTTCCAACTTTTTGGGGAAGGCCCTTTCCTGCTTTAAAACTGGAAATGTTCTCTCAGCCCCATGGCAAAATGTGTAGAATTGCAGGAAATTAGCTTTAAACTGCAAATGTTTTGTCTGTGCGGCCAAGAGGGCCTCTAAAACTGTGCCATTGGCCATGCCCACTACCACACCCCCGTTAAGATTTGTTTTGCTGCGGTGGAAAAGTTAAGGGAAACACTGCACTGCAATCAGAACACTTTTCTTCTCCCGGAGCATTTTTTTTCCCCGGGAAAGGAGAGAGAGAGCGGCTCACTCGACACAGCAGCAGGCCCCAGCGAAACAGGTACAGGGGCAGGCAGACACTTTCATTACAGTAATTAAATGAGGCAGTCTAGACAGCACAGGTTAGTGCAGGTAGGCCTAGACAGAGCAAGTTCTTAGTGGTTGCAGTCCTGTTCCACCCCTTCATGTTAATCTGTTCATATATACAAATACACCCAGTGTATTTATACAAAAGCAACACATATTTTTCTTTCTTTTAACAAAATTAAAAATTAAAAATTAAATACCTGATACCATTTGAAAAAGTATAAGTGCATTCTAAGAAAAGTTACATTAGACAATAAATTGCATGTACCCGAATACCCACCAAAATCCCTGAACTCCATTGTTTGTCCGTGCCAGTACAATTTGTATGTGCGATAATTCAGTCAATATCTGATGGATAAAAAATAAAAATAATAAAACGTTTGGAGTATCTTCATCCGTTGTCCAACTGTTGCATTCATTAGAATTGTTTTTCAAACCTAAGCAATTTTGATGACCGTTGCTATAGTGTGTGTGTTCAAATCAAATCCAACTTTATTTGTCACATGCGCCGAATACAACAGGTGTGGACCTTACCGTGAAATAAATGCTTATAAGCCGTTAACCAACAATGCAGTCCAAGAAATAGAGTTAAGAAAAGATTTACCAAATAAACTAAAGTAAAAAATAATAAAAAGTAACAATAAAATAACAATAAGGAGGCTACATACAGGGGGCACCGGTACCAAGTCAATGTGCAGGGGTACAAATTAGTCGAGGTAATTTGTACATGTAGGTAGGGGTAAAGTGACTATACATAGATAATAGACAGCGGGTAGCAGCAGTGTAAAAACAAATGTAATCAATGTAAATAGTCCGGGTAGCCATTTGATTACTTGTTCAGCAGTCTTATGGCTTGGGGGTAGAAGCTGTTAAGGAGCCTTTTGGTCCTATACTTGGCGCTCCGGTACCGCTTGCCGTGCGGTAGCAGAGAGAACAGTCTATGACTTGGGTGACTGGAGTCTTTGACAATTTTTTGGGGCTTTCCTCTGACACCGCCTAGTATATAGGTCCTGGATGGGAAAAAGCTTGGCCCCAGTGATGTACTGGGTCGTACCCACTACCCTCTGTAGCGCCTTACGGTCAGAAGCTGAGCAGTTGCCATACCAGGCGGTGATGCAACCAGTCAGGACGCTCTCGATGGTGAAGCTGTAGAACTTTTTGAGGATCTGGGGACCCATGACAAATCTTTTCAGTCTCCTGAAGGGGAAAAGGTGTTGTCGTGCCCTCTTCATGACTGTCTTGGTGTGTTTGAACCATGATAGTTTGTTGGTGATGTGGACACCAAGGAACTTGAAACACTCGACCCGCTCCACTGCAGCCCGTTGTTGTTAACGGGGGCCTGTTCGGCCCGCCTTTTCCTGTAGTCCACGATCAGCTCCTTTGTCTTGCTCACATTGAGGGAGAGGTTGTTGTCCTGGCACCACACTGCCAGGTCTCTGACCTCCTCTCAATAGGCTGTCTCATCATTGTCTGTGATCAGGCCTACCACTGTTGTGTCATCAGTAAACTTAATGATGGTGTTGAGTCGTGTTTGGCCATGCAGTGGTAGGTGAACAGGGAGTACAGGAGGGGAGTAAGCACGCACCCGAGGGGCCCCCATGTTGAGGATCAGCGTGGCAGATGTGTTGTTGCCTACCCTTACCACCTGGGGGAAGCCCGTCAGGAAGTCCAGGATCCAGTTGCAGAGGGAGGTGTTTAGTCCCAGGGTCCTCAGCTTAGTGATGAGCTTTGTGGGCATTATGGTGTAGAATGCTGAGCTTCAGTCAATGAACAGCATTCTCACATAGGTGTTCCTTTTGTCCAGGTGGGAAAGGGCAGTATGGAGTGCGATTGAGATTGCGTCATCTGTGGATCTGTTGGGGCGGTATGCGAATTGGAGTGGGTCTAGGGCATCCGGGATGATGCTGTTGATGTGAGCCATGACCAGCCTTTCAAAGAATGGCTACCAACGTGAGTGCTACGGGATGGTAATCATTTAGGCAGGTTACCTTCACTTCCTTGGGCACAGGGACTATGGTGGTCTGCTTGAAACATGTAGGTATTACAGACTCAGTCAGGGAGAGGTTGAAAATGTCAGTGAAGAAACTTGCCAGTTGGTCCGTGCATGCTATGAGTACATGTCCTGGTAATCGGCCTTGTGAATGTTGACCTGCTTATAAGTCTTACTCACATTGGCTATCGAGAGCGTGTTCACACTGCCGTCCGGAACAGCTGGTGCTCTCATGCATGCGTCAGTGTTGCTTGCCTCGAAGCGAGCATAAAAAGGCATTTAGCTCATCGGATAGGCTTGTGTCACTGGGCAGCTCGCGGCTGGGTTTCCCTTTGTAGTCCGTAATAGTTTTCAAGCCCTGCCACATCCGACGAGCGTCAGAGCCGGTGTAGTAGGATTCACTATACCAGCATTTTATATTGACTTCGATACCAAAAACGATACCACAGGAAAAAGAGGAGGCATATTAGCCAGTCACACAGAATGGCCCTTTTGAGTTCAATACCTTTACATTGTACATAAAAAAAACACAAAAAAACATTTATATATGCCTCCCGAGTGGCGCAGTGGTCTAAGGCACTGCATCGTAGTGCTAGCTGTGCCACTAGAGATCCTGGTTCGAGTCCAGGCTCTGTCGCAGCTGGCCGTGACCGGGAGATCCATGGGGTGCACAATTGGTTAGGGGAGGGTTTGGTCGGCAGGGATGTTCTTGTTCCATCGCGCACTAGCGAATCCTATGGCGGGCCAGGCGCAGTGCACGCTGACATGGTCGCCAGGTGTATGGCTGGCTTCCGGGTTAAGTGGGCATTGTGTCAAGAAGCAGTGCGGCTCGGTTGCGTTGTGTTTCGGAGGACGCACGGCTTTCGAACTTCGCCTCTCCCGATTCCGTACGGGGGTGGCAGCGACGGGACAAGACTGTAACTACCAACTGGATACCATGAAAAAGGGGTAACAAATAATTTAATAAAATGTATGAATTAATCAATTTCACTTTGTTTTTCTTTACCAATCTAACTACATTACATATTGATAACCATTTTGAATGGTAAATCTCTATTGATAAACTGGGTAAATCAAGATGCAGCCTAGGCCTATTCACAATAAAGGTAAATAAATGCATATTCAATAGCAGTGTGTTCATTCATTAAGTTATTGAGCTTGTTTTGGCTGATTTCATGGGGCTACAGATGAAAATCAATCGGTTTCCGTTCCATTTGGGACTTATTTTATTGCACTGATGAACACCATTTGCAGAGAAGAATCTCTTATTTTATAAAAGTGTGTGCTGTCTCATTAAGACCCATGACAACATTCACACACACATTCAGTTAGCTGTTAAAGGCTCGAACATATATGCTCTTGACTGGGAGAGACATGAAGCTGGGGAGACTAAGTGAATGAACAACATTTTTGGTTACAATCACCTTTGAAATCATCAATATCTTGCATTATGGTCTGCATATTATCACAAACAAGGTACTAGGGTAGTGAATTGATGTTAGCGTCAGCTGTAAGCTAGAAAGGAATGTTAGCCTACAACGCTAGAAGCCACCGGGATCTTCTTGCAATGTAAAGTGATCTAGCCTGTGCTTCTACACCTGCATTACTAGCTGTTTGGGGTTTTAGGCTGGGTTTCTGTACAGCACTTCGAGATATTAGCTGATGTAAGAAGGGCTATATAAAATAAAATTGATTGATTGATTGATTGATAGCCTGTATAGAACATAGTTTTGTAAAGTTTGTGATAATATGCAATTTCAAGTGGCAACAACACAGGAATGTCTTACATTCTGCTAAGACAAGCCCAAATATCAAAAGAACCAATGCAGAAAGGACCACTTTCGGTAAGGGTATTACTGTGGTCCCCTGGGCACCATAATGTGCCTGATCCTGAACAAGGAGGTCAGCCTGTATGATCTAAGCAACAGAAGGTATGCTATGTTGATCCCTATTGTCTGATAGGAACCAGGCTCTGACCTCGAGGGACGTTGAACTCAGACTTTGCCATCTCAGTTGTGTTCAGCGGTCTGTGGCCTAACTAGACGCCCGTTGGCATCCCCATCGTCTCGTCTACAGCCCTATTTAGTCTGCTGGTTCTCCAGCTCTAAGCGGTAACCTCTGGGGCTGAACCCCGGCCCTGCAGCTGCTCATTACTGTGCAGCCGAGAAGAGCGCTGGGACTGCTTTACGAGCCCTGGGAGAGTCGGTAGGGATCCTCTGTCCGGCCACTACCATGGGATCAAGACCAGAGTGGTCACACCGATGGGGAATCAGTGGTCGGAATGCAAACCTAACGCTAGTCCCGAGTTCCAGTTGGTAACGTTGTGAAATGGCAACCATATGTCAGAGTTAGGTTTAAGCGGGAATCCGTAATGCAGTTCAGCACTGGTTTCTGTGAAGGCGCAAGTGCAATAACAGGCACTGCTAGAGAAATGTGCAGAGTCTTAATGTGTGGGGGTGTAGACGATTAGCTCGTTTCAATGCAAACACTCCGAAAATTGGGTTTTGTAATGTGGAAAAGACCGTTATCTAAGTGGGCAAAAACAATTGCTTCCCCCTCGCAGAGTCTTTGAAATTAATCAGTGGCTGGTAGATCACAAATAGCCCATGCAGCATGAAGATACGGATGCTGTATTATTGGGGTTTTGTCTCTAATACTTTGGTCAATGGCTGGGTTTGCGTGATGTTACAAAGACACCTGTGGTAAACAGGGGAGTCCCAACTCTCCCTCTGCTCTTTGTCTGGCTCACTAGCTCCTTTGAGTTCACTTCTCAAACTCCTGTAAATCATTAGCCATTACCCGGCCGATTGCCTCTCATCTCCTTCCTTTTCTCTCCTTCCAGAGGAGGCTGGTGGGAGGAGCTAAAGGAGAACAGACTCATTGTAATGGCTGGAATGGAATAAATTGAACAATATCAAACATCAAACATATGGAACCCACGTTTGACTCGGTTCCATTCATTCCATTCCAGCCATTACAATGAGCCCATCCTCTAATATCTCCTCCCTCCAGCCGCCACTTTGGCCTTCCCTCCCAGTTTTTTTTTTTAGCACCACCGAGTAACAAACCCAAACGAGCAAACACTGAGTCACTCCAACCTTCAATCACAGTGACTTATCGCAATAGCCTTAACTCAAACACTCACTCCACTGTAGAGTGAGCAAACACAAGCTTGGGGAAGCCGAGGGACAGGGGAGAGAGAAATTAGTGTTAACAAGTTCACTGGGTGTGGACGGTAATGAGTCTGTGCAAGGTTTATGAAGGAAGGGCCGTATCGATCAACCTGTGGCCCCTTCAGTCTGACTTACGCACCCATTCTAAAAAGACTAATCATATTTACAGAGTTAAAAGGACTGCAATGCCTTGCCAAATGGGTATCCACAACACACAAAGATGGGGTTTGTTCCATTGTAAACAATCACAAAGGCTCAGAGGAATGAAAATGTCATATGTAAGGCGAGACAGAGCAAATATGTTTACAAAAGCCAGCTCGACTGCAGGCAGCTCCACAAAGGCCCAAGCGTTGTCTGCTTGCCCACACAGCAATTATATACAGTGCCGTCAGAATGTATTCATACCCTTTGACTTATTCCACATTGTTGTTACAGCCTGAATTCTAAATGGATTAAATAGATATATATTTTTAACCCATCTACACACAATACACCACAATGACAAAGTGAAAACATGTTTTTAGAAATTGTTGCTAATTTATTGAATTTGAAATACATAAATAAACATTTACATAAGTATTCACACCCGAGTCAATACTTTGTAGAAGCACCTTTGACAGTGATTGCAACGGAGTCATCCACACCTGGATAGTGCAACATTTGCACATTATTAATTTTTTATTCTTCAAGCTCTGTCTAGCTGGTTGTTGATTATTGCTGGACAACTATTTTCAGGTCTTGCCATAGATTCTCAAGTAGATTTAAGTCAAACACTAACTTGGCCACTCACTGGCTTCTTGGTAAGCAACTCCAGTGCAGATTTGGCCTTGTATTTTAGGTTATTATCCTGATGAAAGGTGAATTCATCTCCCAGTATCTGGCGGAAAGCAGACAACCAGGTTTTCCTCTAAGATTTTGTCTGTGCTTAGCTCCATTCCGTTTCTTTTTTATCCTGAAAAACTCCCCAGTCCTTACTGATTACAAGCATACCCATAACATGATGCAGCCACCACAATTTTTGAAAATATGGAGAGTGGTACTCTGTAATGTGTTGTTTTTGGATTTGCCCCAAACATTTTGTAGTCAGGACAAAAAGTTACTTGCTTTGACAATTAGTTTTCATGTTTTTAAATATTTGTATTCTGTACAAGCTTCCTTCTTTTCACTCTGTCAATTAGGTTAGTATTGTGGAGTAACTACACTGAATAAAAATATAAATGCAACATATAAAGTGTTGGTCCCATGTTTCATGAGCTGAAATAAAAGTTTGCAGAAGTTTTCTATACGCACATAAACCGTATTTCTCTCAACTTGTGTGCACAAATTTGTTTACGTCACTGTTAGTGAGAATTTCTCCTTTGCCAAGATAATCCATCCACCTGACAGGTGTGGCATATCAAGAAGCTGTTAAACAACATGATCATTACACAGGAGCACCATGTGCTGGGGACAATAAAAGGCTACTGTAAAATGTGCAGTTTTGTCACAACACAATGCCACAGATATCTGAAGTTTTGAGGGAGCGTGCAATTGGCATGCGGACTGCAGGAATGTCCACCAGAGCTGTTGCCAGAGAATTGATTGTTCATTTATCTACCATAAGCCGCCTCCAACTTCATTTGAGAGAATTTGGCAGTACGTAATTCCACTTTGACATTATGGGGTATTGTGTTTAGGCCAGTGACAAAAATATCTAAATTTAAATCAATTTTAAATTCAGGCTATAACAAAATGTGGAAAAAGTCAAGGGGTGTGAATACTTTGATGGCACTGATTTACCCTATCCCACACTCCCTCCCAGTCCAGCAGCTTCCCTTCCAGCTGTTGCTTCTGCTCCATCTACTGAAGGAGCCCACAAGTGCTATGAAATATGGTATATCATATTACAGATTTAGAGATCAAAACACCTCCTCTGCAGCTCCATCTTATTGTGGTTTCCATTACACTAAAACATCAAACAGTGACCAGCAGAAAGTATGCAACCCTTAACAATGCATTTGTCACCCCACTTCATCATCTTCTATTGTCAGGCTAAGGTTGACGTTAGGGCTGTTGCAGTGACCGTATTACCGCCACACCGGCAGTCATGACCGCAGTAAACTTCCAAGGTTCCAACTTCCTCTTATGCACGCTGGACATGCATTGGTAGTACCCAACTCACTAACGACCATCAGGTCGCTAATGGCTTGGTACTCAGGGCTCTATTGTCCCTCTAACCTCTCTGACATCAATGCAAATGCAATCGAAAAATCACAGCAAACACTTATAAAAACAGTATTGTGCTTTTAAAACTGACCTCACTGTGATTCATCAATTTGAAGAAAGAAGTTCAACAACAGGTTGAAATGGAGTGCAAAACCTGGTAGTTGTTGATGTTGTTTCAAAGCCTAACACAACAAAATGGACAGCACTTTCTAAGGTGATGATTCATTCAAAACACCTATATGTGTATATTTGTATATATATTAGAGCTTATGTATACACAGGCCTATGAGCCCAAGCCCGAAAAAATACCCTGAATTAAAATATTGATTGTGCCATTATACAATACATAGTCTACCGCATATGCATAGCCTATACTCTAAAATGAAACCACTTCTAGTAATCACATTTGAGAGTGGCCTGTTTTATTATGCATACTGGATGGACTGGTTACGTTATGCTACACTCCAAACTTTCTATTCATGAGTCTGGGAGAGAACGTATCGGCCTAGGCAATGCTTTTGGTTCACTGATTGTGCAGGGCGGCTTACAGAGTTAGCCTACAATTATAGTGAATTTGTATTGGATTTTGAATAGCCTAGTAAAAGGTGATTTTTTTACTTTCATAATTAATAAGCTGACATTACCTTTATCTACAGAATATCTCACCACTGTGTGTTTCCATCTCCTCCTCTCTCTCCTTCATTCTTTCTTGAGCGTGCAGACAGAGGGGCTGTCAACAGTTTAATTAAATATGTTACTATGGATGTTCCCGAACAGATTTCACTTGGTTTCCCATATTAAGCACTGGGTAGCTGCAGGAACAGGGTTGTAGCGCCCATGGCATTCAGAGTTTGGGCGGAATATCACCTGTTGCGCAGCGAGAGGCTGCATGCTCCTCAAACAGTGGTTGATGCCTGGAGTGAAATAACCGGAGTAGCCTACACAGCATGATTGAAAAACAAACCGGCGGGAAAGTGGCCTCCATTCTCTATTCATTTACATTTTAGTCATTTAGTAGACGCTCTTATCCAGAGCGACTTACAGGAGCAATTAGGGTTAAGTGCCTTGCTCAAGGGCACATCGACAGATTTTTCATCTAGTCGGCTTGGGGATTAGAACAAGCGAGCTTTCGGTTACTGGCACAACGCTCTTAACCACTAAGCTACCTGCCACCCCTATTCGAGTGCATACAGATGACATGTCTTTTTTCCACTGCCCCTGCGATAAATGGGCCATTCTAAATATGATCACTTGATGAGAGAACAGCATGTGCAGCCTGAGGCAAGGAACAGAGCGGAGGCTTTTTTTGCGACTTTCTCGAATCATCAACAGCATATAGTTTGATTTATAAGATAAATGTATTTGTATTTATTTGTATTGCTGCAGCACCCTCTGCGCCCCTACTTCTCGCAGCTATAACTTCTAACCAATCTTCATACCGTCTGAACTTTCGACTTAAAATGATATTAAACCATAAAGAAATTGAAAGCAGGTATCGTCTACATCAGAGATAGATAGGACCATAATGTACAGAAAGCAAAAAGACAGACTAACAATGTAACTTTAACTTTCAGATCTAAACATGAGGTGAACCCATGCATCTTGTATGATTGTGGAATATACGTTAATGTCAGGACTAGCACCAGCGCATGACCAGCGGTGCAATGACATGGGATAGCACCCGTGTCAAAACATGAATGGGAAAGAATTTGATATTTTTTTTTCAAAAGTCAACAGAACCACGAATACTATACTAAATGGCCTTCCTTAGGTTACATCGTTAACTTAAACCTGTTACACATCTGCAGTGAAATAACAACCGTTGTTTGAAATCTCTAGGGCATCTGGCGAGCTGTTAATATGTAACTGGCATTGCTATTGAAGGACTAGTTTTTCTACAAATTGCTTCCCATCCTTGGTCAGACATAAATAAGAAAATAATAGTGTTTCTTTGAAAGGATAGTTGGCACATACATCATTGTGAGATCTTAAACAATAGAGGGGGAGTCTAAGGACAGGGGTCAAAACGTTAGGGGTCAAGGGTCACTCATTGTGGGAGGGATGAAGGTAATGGAACTCGAGTGGCAAGGAAGTTCTGCAGACACCACCGTGTGCACTTCATACTCTGGTGAATTCCTATAGAGGCATGGAGCTTCAGTCAAGTAAGTAGACAAAAAATGACAAATGACTGTTTGTCATTGCAAAGGTTAATTAAAAACACAAAACGCCAATTCTGGCAAGGTTGAACAAGTAGTACGACTGGCTGTCACTGCATCTTTATAGCTACTTGACCCTGTGCGGATACAAATCCACACAAGTAGAACGCACTTTCGAAATCAGAAACATTAAATTCATACATTTCGTTGCAGATACGTGTGCTTTCAAAGACTCAATGTTTTGAGGCCTAAATGGAAGACCTTAGCTAACCCCTCTTGACGGGTCTGGGTTTCAGAATAATTAAAAAGGTTCTCTCTGTCTCTGTCTCTCATCCTGAATTCAAAATGTATTTTTCATACCCATAATAACAAAGTCTACAAATGTATTGAAAATGTAATACAGAAATATCTAATTTACATAAGTATTCACACCCCTGAGTCAATACTTTGCAGAAGCACCTTTAGCAGCGATTACAGCTTAGTCTTTCTGGGTAAGTCTCTATGAGCTTTGCACACCTGGATTGTACAATATTTGCACATTATTCTTTTCAAAATTCTGCAAGCTCTGCCTAGCTGGTTGTTGATCATTGATAGACAGCCATTTTACAGTCTTTCCATATATTAAAAAATATATTTTTAAGTCAAAACTGTAACTAGGCCAGTCAGGAACATTCTATGTCGCCTTGTGCTTTAGGTTATTGTCCTGCTGAAAGGTGCATTTGTCTCCCAGTGTCTGGTGGAAAGCAGACTGAACCAGGTTTTCCTCTAGGATTTTGCCTGTGCTTAGCTCTATTCAGTTTCTCTTTATCCAAAAAATATATTTAAAAAATCTTTGCAGTGTCTGGGTGTATTGACATACCATCCAAAGTGTAATTAATAACTTCACCATGCTCAAAGGAATATTCAATGTCTGCTTTTTTTTTTTTTTTATCCATCTACCAATAGGTGCCCTTCTTCGCGAGGCATTGGAAAACCTCCCTGGTCTTTGTGGTTGAATCTGTGTTTGGAATTCTCTGCTCGACTGAGGGACCTTACATATATTTGTATGTGTGGGGAACAGAGATGAGGTAGTCAGTCATTAAAAAGGCATGTTAACCACTATTATTGCACACAGAGTGAATCCATGCAACTTATTATTTGACTTGTTAAACACATTTTTACACCTGAACTTATTTAGGCTTGGCATAACAAAGGGGTTGAATACTTAATGACACAAGAAATGTCAGCTTTTCATTTTTAATTACATGTGTAAAAATGTCAAAAAACATAATCCACTTTGACATTATGGGGTGTTGTGTAGGCCAGTGACACAAAATCTAAATTTCATCCATTTTAAATTCAGGCTGTAACAAAATGTGGAAAAAGTCAAAGGGTGCGAATACTTTAAGGCACTGTATGGGCATTTCATTAACTAAGTGACAATTCCTTAGCAGTCGAGCAGGTACTGTAGCAATTAGTGAGTGGTTAGACTAGGGCTAACCCCAATTAGTCGACTGGTCGATTGTTTGGTCGAAAGGCTGTTGGTCGAGCAGTAGCAAATATAGATATAATTTTTTGTGGCACACGAGACAACTGTCTTATTCGCGCCCATCTCAGTGAACTAATCCATTGCAGAGGCCGCGGGGATGGCACAAGAAGGAGAGTGTGGCTAAGATGCACAATACACGTCTATCTCCAGAATGCGCTCTCTCCCGCCAATTTTTACACATTCATTGTTTCAAAGTCATTGTGTGAAGTGTGAATTGTTTGGGTTTGATTGTTAGTGTCTATCAATTCCCCATTACATTTATCACCAGCAGTACAGTTACCATTAATTCCTATAATTTCTAATCTACAATGTTTGTTTGGTTATGGTAATTTCTGTTAATGCATTCAATATATTATTATTTCGGTCTTTTAAAGTTGTCATTGTCAGAGTGGACACGTTGCACAACCTATGCTACACTTGTGAGAAACAATTTTGGGTTTGTTTCATTCCATTTAAGAGTTGTCAATTTAGTTATTGTCTTTTGTTTGGAGAGCTCCTGTCAATGTTGAGTAAGGACGCGCACCTGATTACACATAGAAGTAGGCCTATAGGCTACCTGGCCTGCGCTCAAATGTAGGCATATAGATGTGCCCATTTGGGGATCTGATAGTATTTCTGATTGGTTTACCGGACCACCACTAATGAGCTGTGGAGATTCTCAAAGTAATGTTTTCTTCACCTCAAACAGCAAGCAAACAAAGTCTGTTTTTACATACATTGGAAGGATAATAGTTGCATTCGGAAAGTATTCAGACTCCATGACTTTTTCCACATTTTGTTATGTTACAGCCTTATACTAAAATTGATTAAATTGTTTTTTTCCCCTCATCAATCTGAACACAATACCCCTTAATGACAAAACAACATATTTACATAAGTATTCAGACCTTTTGCTATGATATTCGAAATTGAGCTCAGGTGCATCCTGTTTCCATTGATAATCCTTGAGATGTTTCTACAACTTGATTGGAGTCCACCTGTGGTAAATTCAATTGATTGGACATGATTTGGAAAGGCACACATACAGGTCTATATAAGGTCCCACAGTTGACACTGCATGTCACAGCAAAAACCAAGCCATGATGTCGAAGGAATTGTCAGTAGAGCTCCGAGACAGGATTGTGTCGAGGCACATGTCTGGGGAAGGGTACCAAAACATTTCTGCAGCATTGAAGGTCCCCAAGAACACAGTGGCCTCCATCATTCTTAAATGGAAGAAGTTTGGAACCACCAAGACTCTTCCTAGAGCTGGCCGCCCGGCCAAACTGAGCAATCGGGGGAGAAGGGCCTTGGTCATGGAGGTGACCAAGAACCCGATGCACTCTGACAAAGCTCTAGAGTTCCTATGTGGAGATGGGAGAACCTTCCAGAAGGACAACCGTCTTTGCAGCACTACACCAAATCAGGCCTTTATGGTCGAGTGGCCAGACGGAAGCCACTCCTCAGTAAAAGGCACATGACAGCCCGCTTGGAGTTTGCCAAAAGGCACCTAAAGACTCTGACCATGAGAAACAAGATTCTCTGGTCTGATGAAACCAAGATTGAAGTCTTTGGCCTGAATGCCAAGCGTCACGTCTGGAGGAAACCTGGCACCATCCCTATGGTGAAGCATGGTGGTGGCAGCATCATGCTGTGGGGATGTGTTTCAGCGGCAGGGACTGGGAGACTAGTCAGGATCGAAGGAAAGATGAACGGAGCAAAGTACAGAGAGATCCTTGATGAAAACCTGCTCCAGAGCGCTCTGGACCTCACACTGGGGCGAAGGTTCACCTTCCAACAGGACAACGACCCTAAGCACACAGCCAAGACAACGCAGGAGTGGCATCGGGACAAGTCTCTGAATGTCCTTGAGTGGACCAGCCAGAGCCCGGACTTGAACCCGATCGAACATCTCTGGAGAGACCTGAAAATAGCTGTGCAGCAACGCTCCCCATCCAACCTGACAGAGCTTGAGAGGATCTGCAGAGAAGAATGGGAGAAACTCCCCAAATACAGGTGTGCCAAGCTTGTAGCGTCACACCCAAGAAGACTCGATGCTGTAATCAATGCCAAAGGTGCTTCAATAAAGTACTAAGTAAAGGGTCTGAATACTTATGTAAATGTGATGTCAGTTAAAAACAATTTAATCAATTTTAGAATAAAGCTGTAACGTAACAAAATATGAAGAAAAAAAGGGGTCTGAGTACTTTCTGAAGGCACTGTATCCTCACATGTGAATCTTTAAAGAGATGGGTGGGGCTACAGCTTAAGAGGGTGTGAACGATTTTTCTCAAAAGTGAGGTTACAAGTGCATCAACTTTCAAAGCAGAATTACTTTCCCATTGTTCCTCAACTGTAGTGTATGATATAAAATTTTCTAGCTCTGAGTCTCTACTTTTATCCAATGTAAAAAAAGAGGAGAGTAAGGGCAGAATCTGCGAAAGCCAGCAGAAGCGGGAGGAGGATGGTTAGGTCAGGATACGTTTTTTTTCTTCTGGTTATCTTGATCTCTGGCTCTCTCGAGTCATTTGTGTCTTATTTCATCAAATATTGTGGAAGTGGCGCCGGAGAAGATGGCTGCCGTTTTACAGCCCTCTAACCAATTGTCCTATTATGTGTGTTTTTACACATTATTTGTAATTTATTCTGTACATAATGTTTCTGCCACCGTCTCTTATGACCAAAAAGAGCTTCTGGATATCAGGACAGCGATTAATCACCTCGTATTGGACGAAGATGTTTTCATCAATGTGTCAGACGCGAAGGATATCCTACAGACACCCGACAAGGCCCAAATCCCCGTAATTCGCATGAGAAAGAGACAGAGATATCGTGGACGTAGGTCGGGGTGCCTTGTAAGAATCCAACAGCGAGCGAGTAAACTGCCTCTTCCATCAAACCTATTAGCCAATGTTCAATCATTTGAAAACAAATTGGACGACCTAAGATTAAGGTTATCCTACCAACGGGAAAACTAATATCTTATGTTTCATACAGCTGGCGGGATATACGCTACATCGGCAGGATAGAATGGCTGATTCCGGTAAGACAATGGGTGGCGGTCTGTGTATATTTGTAAACAACAGCTGGTGCATAAAATCTAATACTAAGGAAGTTTCGAGGTTTTGCTCGCAGGAGGTAGAGTATCTCATGATAAGCTGTAGACCACACTATTTACCAAGAGAGTTTTCATCTATATTTTTCGTAGCTGTCTATCTACCACCACAAACCGATGCTGGCACTAAGATTGCACTCAATGAGCTGTATAAGGCCATAAGCAAACATGAAAACGCTCATCCAGAGGCAGCGCTCCTAGTGGCCAGGGACTTTAATGCAGGGAAACTTAAATCCATTCTACCTCATTTCTACCAGCATGTTAAATGTGCAACCAGAGGAAATAAAACTCTAGACCACCTTTACTCCACACACAGACGCATACAAAGCTCTCCCTCGCCTTCCATTTGGCAAATCTGACCATAACTCTATCCTCCTGATTCCTTCTTATAAACAAAAACTAAAGCAGGAAGCACCAGCGACTCAGTTAATAAAAAAGTGGTCAGATGACGCAGATGCTAAGCTACAGGACTGTTTTGCTAGCACAGACTGGAATATGTTCCGGGATTCTTCCGATGGCATTGAGGAGTACACCACATCAGTCACTGGCTTCATCAATAAGTGCATCGATGACGTCGTCCCCACAGTGACCATACGTACATACCCCAACCAGAAGCCATGGATTACAGGCAACATCCGCACTGTGCTAAAGGGTAGAGCTGGCGCTTTCAAGGAGCGGGACTCTAACCCGGACGCTTATAAGAAATCCTGCTATGCCCTCCAACGAACCATCAAACAGGCAAAGAGTCAATACAGGACTAAGATTGAATCATACTACACCGGCTCTGACGCTCGTCGGATGTGGCAGGGCTTGAAAACTATTTACAGACTACATAGGGAAGCACAGCTGCGAGCTGCTCAGTGACACAAGCCTACCAGACGAGCTAAATCACTTCTATACTCGCTTTGAGGCAAGCAAAACTGAAGCATGCATGAGAGCATCAGCTGTTCCAGATGACTATGTGATCACGCTCTCCGTAGCCGATGTGAGTAAGACTTATAAGCAGGTCAACATTCACAAGGCCGATTACCAGGACATGTACTCCGAGCATGCGCTGACCAACTGGCAAGCGTCTTCACTGACATTTTCAACATGTCCCGGACTGAGACTGTAATACCAACATGTTTCAAGCAGACCACCATAGTCCCTGTGCCCAAGGACACTAAGATAACCTGCCTAAATGACTACCGACCCGTAGCACTCACGTCTTTAGCCATGAAGTGCTTTGAAAGGCTGGTCATGGCTCACATCAACACCATTATCCCAGAAACCCTAGACCCACTCCAATTTGCATACCGCCCCAACAGATCCACAGATGATGGAATCTCTATTGCACTCCACACTGCCCTTTCCCACCTGGACAAGAGGAACACCTACGTGAGAATGCTATTCCTTGACTACAGCTCAGCGTTCAACACCATAGTGCCCTCAAAGATCATCACTAAGCTAACGACCCTGGGACTAAACACCTCCCTCTGCAACTGGATCCTGGACTTCCTTACGGGCTGCCCCCAGGTGGTAAGGGTAGGTAACAACACATCTGCCATGCTGATCCTCAACACGGGGGCCCCTCAGGGGTGTGTGCTCAGCCCCCTCCTGTACTCCCTGTTCACACATGACTGCATGGCCAGGCACGACTCCAACACCATCATTAAGTTTGCCGACGACTCAGTGGTAGGCCTGATTACCGAAAACGATGAGACAGCCTATAGGGAGGAGGGCAGAGACCTGGCCGTGTGGTGCCAGGATAACAACCTCTCCCTCAACGTGATCAAGACAAAGGAGATGATTGTGGACTACAGGAAAATAAGAGGACCGAGCACGCCCCCATTCTCATCAACGGGGCTGTAGTGGAGCAGGTTGAGCTTCAAGTTCCTTGGTTTCCACATCACCAACAAACTATCATGGTCCAAACACACCAAGACAGTCGTGAAGAGGGCACGACAAAGCCTATTCACCCTCAGGAGACTGAAAAGATTTGGCATGGGTCCTCAGATCCTCAAAAAATTCTACAGCTGCACCATCGAGAGCATCCTGACTGGTTGCATCCCCGCCTGGTATGGCAACTGCTCTGCCTCCGACCGCAAGGAACTACAGGGTAGTGCGTACGGCCCAGTACATCACTGGGGCCAAGCTTCCTGCCATCCAGGACCTCTATACCAGGCCCAGAGGAAGGCCCTAAGAATTGTCAAAGACTCCAGCCACCCTAGTCATAGACTGTTCTCTCTGCTACCGCATGGCAAGTGGTACCGGAGGTCCAAAAGGCTTCTCAACAGCTTCTACCCCCAAGCCATAAGACTCCTGAACAGCTAATCATGGCTACCCAGACTATTTGCACTGCCACCCACCCCATCCCCCTCTTTTATGCTGCTGCTACTCTGTTTATTATTTATGCATAGTCACTTTAACTCTACCCACATGTACATATTACCTCAATTACCTCGACTAGCAAGTGACCCCGCACATTGACTCTGTACCGGTACCCCCCTGTATATACCCTGTATATAGCCTCCCTGCTGTTATTTTATTTTACTGCTGCTCTTTAGGTTATTTTTATATAATTTCTTATTTAACATTTTTTTTAAACACACAAAAAAAGGTTTGTCCCTTTTACTCCACAGTAAACATTGGGAGAAAAAAATAACACTACCTTAGTGACAGCAAAACATAAATAGACTAAATATATCTGGAAAATGTAAACTACTTTCAACTGGAAGCCTAGCTATGGACACTGAGCCCCACAGAAGGGCAGGTAGCTAGGACTGGCAACCACCAACACCAGCAGTGACAAGAACCTTTCCTTCCAGGAACAAGAGTTCGCTCAAGAATATGTGCAGTGTAAGAATGTCTGAAGTGTGTGCTACTCTCCGAACTGTCACAATTTCGGTTTTGCCCCTTAAAACAAACATCAACCGGCCATATGGTTCTTCACTCTAGCTGAGCAGGGGTCGTGACCGGTGGTAATTTCCAGGCTAAATAGCTGGGCGTTTTTTTTTTACATATTAACCATGTGTTGGAATTTGCTCCTCTGAGGAGTGAGGACACAATGACTAACTATGCGGGCAGGTCTTCTGAATGGGAGGGCGATTGGAAAAAAATCACACATAAAATAATAATTAACAGTAATGGTAATAATTATTTCAGAATGTTTAGAATGACTAAAAGGCATACTTTCTGAAGTCAAGTGCTCTCCGTGCCTTGGGTCAGGTTAGCTTGATATGCAGGGCAACAAAGGGGTGAGCGGAACAATGAGGGAGCTCAAGCAGTGTGGCATTGAGTCCTAAAGCTCTACTTTGGAGTGCAATAACTTCACCTAATTTAAAACGAAATCCCTGTGAATAATCTGCCGACATGAGAACCTGTCTGCCTGACCCAGTACGGACGAGAATGGGAGGGGGGTGACTAAGGGCTCTCTTTCCATCCTTCTCTCTATTTCTCTCTCCCGCTCCGTCTCTCTCACTCTTCGGTCTCAGAGACAGATGCCACTTTCTCCCCGGACTAATCACAGAATTGCTCCCGGAAGGTCGGCGTGGCCATGCAGCTCAGAGATCCTGGATCCCACCGCTGATGAAACCCTGCGAGCTGAGAAATGACCACTTGGAAAAACCCAGTTTCCAGGGAGACAAATTGGGCAAATTGTGTCAGGAGCAGCACAACAGGGGTGGAATATTGTGTGTGTTGTGTGAGAAATGATGCCCCTTCATGCTGGATTATATAAAGAAACGGAAAAGAGAAGACTGGTTTTGCCTATGTGTCTAGTAAACCCTTCCACCCTATTCCAAAGCTTAAGAGAAAGGAAAGTGAATGTGGAACAGCAGTTTGGCCTCCTCTCTACAGTTTCGGAGCAGAGGATCCGTGTTCGGGGCGAGGGAGAGAGAGAGAGCGGTAGAACATGAAAGGATTGTGTCTGCCTCCATAGCCAGCCCTCCTCTCTCTCACTCTTTTGCTGTCTCAATCCCTCTCTCCCTTCCCTGCCTCTCAGATATGTGTACTTTGGGTGTAACGGTTCACCAAACCCAGTGGTGTAAAGTACTTAAGTAAAAATACTTTAAAGTACTACTTAAGTAGTTTTTTGGAGTATCTGTACTTTACTATTTATATTTTTGACAACTTTTACTTCACTACATTCCTAAAGAAAATATTGTACTTTTTACTTCATACATTTTCTCTGACAACCAAAAGTGCTCGTTACATTATGAATGCTTAGCAGGACAGGAAAATTGTCAAATTCAAGCACTTATCAAGAGAACACGTGGTCACCCCTACTGCCTCTGACTCACTAAACACAAATGTATTTTTGTAAATAATGTCTGAGTGTTGGAGTGTGCCCCTGGCTATCCATACATTTTAAAAACAAGAAAATGGTGCCGTCTGCTTTGCTTAATATAAGGAATTTGAAATGATTTATACTTTTACTTTTGATACTGTCACGTCTCCTCCCGTTGCTCCCCTCCGGCGCTCTGATTCGCCGGTCTACTGAGCCACCGGTCTGAGCGCACCACCTCGGCAAACACAGGAATGGAAACCCAACGCACCCTAAATCACCTCCAGCGCCCCTGCACCTCATCATCACCACTATATAGCCCTGGACTGTTCATTCATTGCTGTGTGTAATTGTTAGCGTTGTGTTGTTTACGCGCTCTTTGTTGTTTCTCTTTCTCATTGTTAAGTAAACCTTTACCTTGTTAATTCCTGCGTCTGCGTCCTGCCTCTTCGATATACTAAGTATATTTTAGCAATTACATTTCCTTTTGATACTTAAGTATATTTAAAACCAAATTGTCTGTTGTGACAGGATTGTTATGTTGGGACTCAAGTTGCCACTGATACTGTGTTTGTAACCATGTGGGAGGTGGGGATTTACCAGTTCTGAAGTAGTAAATACCAGTTGGATGCATTCATGTGATTGGAACTCGTTGAGAAACGCCAATTGGTTAATGGCCAACAAGTTGCGTCAACCATAAACTAAAAGTACAGCTATCATGCTTGTAAACACATTATAGAGTTCAAGAACCACATTAATAGATTCCTTTTTATAAATAAGGTTTTATTGCATTTAACTGCTGAAAATGCTGTTATAAAGGCCATTTAGGTAACGTCAGAGGTCACCATGTGGGAGAAGTGCGTGCTCAGGATGATAGACGAGTTTCCCACACTAGTAATTACAAGTTGGCGGGCCGTTCAAGTAGATTTTTCCCAGTCGTATGTGGTAAATTCCCACTTCCATCTTGGTTACGAATGCACCATGGCACTGCCTCCTTCAGTGCCAGATGCGCACTTGTGACTCTCATAAAGGGCGCGTGTCTGTAGAACGGTACATCTCCACTCTGGTGTAATGTGATGGGCTGTCACTGTTAAGTAAGCGCAACAGAGGGTACATTAGCCAATTCATTGAAAACGTAGACTTTGGCTTGCTTATATTGAGCAAGTACTAACTGTTTTCTGAAATGGATGCAAGAGGGAAGTTCGTAACGTTGCTCGAGCACTTTCACAAGGTGCTGAAACCCCTTATTCTTAACTACGAGAACGGGCGCATATCCACGGCTATAATAAACCAAAGACTGTAAAAAATATAAACATAGCCTACCTATCGCTCTTGAATTTCCTTGGCCCGATCAGAATCAGCTGCCAAGGGCTGCTTGAATGCAGAGGGGAGACAGTGTTGTGTTGTTGTTTCTTTGCATTTCCCTCTTGCTCACTGGGGTGATATTGGTGTAAATGTGTCAACATATTTGAGGTGTTAGCAGCTGCATAGGCTATTCTCATTGAGCGTGGCGACATACTGTTAACGTTTTATTCACACTCTATCCATTGGCATTGTAATCTACTGGGAAGCCAAAATGTTCTCAAATTGGAGATTTAAACGATGATGGAGGATCCTCCAATTCGACCCCACCACTCGCCATCACACAGAACTAGTTCCCGGCTGCGCCTCACAAAAGGACAGTTTGAAATGTGCCATTTAAGATTAGAATTTTGATTACAATGTGCGCATAGGCTCTATTTGTTTTAACAGAATAGCCTGAAATGTTGATTTTTTTAAACTCAGATTTACTCAAGAGGCATAGGCCTACAACGCAGCGTTGGCATAGCCTATAGGTCTAGTGTTTTCATTTTGTAAATATACTTTAAGTATTCGGAACAAATACGTGTACGTTACACCCATACTGTTTACGCTTTGATGAGCAGACCGCAACAATACTCTGATTCTTCTGAGCCATAATGGTCCCTCTCCTTAATCCGCTATACCCTACCCACCCCTCTCCTTTCCTGAACTTGAGGTTCCTGCTCTAGGGCAGCCAGAGGGTAAGTGGGAGAGGCCAAATCACTTTATTATTTAACCCCACTACCGGTTCAGTGTCCTGGATCACACCAGAGAAAAAGGGGAGAGCAGAACAGATGTTTGGGACCCTAGGTGTGCACTGAACAGCATGGAGCTGGCCACTCCAAGGCTTTCTGACACTGGCACTGGGGCTAACATTAAAGGGCCAGGAATCAACTAACGCTGCGTCACAATAATGGGCCTCATATCCTTGTCTCCTTTCCTTTGTGAGCGCTGATATGAAAGGACCGGATGGCTGTGGGGTGGGGCTGTGGGGCCATTGATTTACGACTTGGTCTACTGTGTTAACTGTCACATCATACAGATTGGGGGGAATAATATACCGGCTGCCTACCACAGGCAAGGAAATTATATATAACTGTAAAGAGACATAGCTAGGTATACAATTCCGGTACTCAAACCTCTCGACAGTGACAGGTTTGGGATACTATAGGTGGCCCTCTGATTAAAATAGGAGAATAGAGGTTTCACTTATGCATTTATTCCAAAGAAAATGTGTTAATCTCACACTGCAATTCCCAAAATTCACCCAACAACAAAGGGCTAGATTAAAAAGCAGCCAGGCTTTCTCCAAGGGCACCCTGTTTGAGTCTGAATCATTCTACTTGTGAGAAACTCTGCAAATATTCTCACCCATGTCCACAAGTACACACACAATCCCCATGTGCGAGCTTCAAACACTCCCTTCTCTCCCTTATTAAACCAAGGGGGAAACGGCTCCTTGACGCACACTAAATAAAGTTCATGCTCTAATAATATCGTGGCTAAGGAGCGCCAAGCGCTTCCACACTCATCAGGACAAGAGAGCGTGTGGAGGAACAGCCTATGATAAGGTGCTGCAAGGTAGATTTAATTTCAGCTCCCTAAGCTACTGAGAGTGGAGTTTAAGCAAGCAGATCCAAAACACAACAGCGATGACAGACTGCTGGTAATCCAGCGTGCGTAAACTACCAGAACTGAGGTCCTCACATATTGAGGGCCTTCGGTATGATAGGCGCAGGACTCTCATATTTGACTCTCCTATTGGACTCTCCTATTTGTTTTAATTTTTCATCAGTGATCCTGGTGGTGGAACGCCAGTTGAGGCGGCAAGCCTAAGGTGTTGATGGAACCACGTGCGCATTCGATATTGTGCCCTCGTCTGATGACAATCACATCCATCCTGGAAGAGTTCATTCTTTTAACCAATTGAATAGTACAAGGTATTTTTTCTGATTTCTTACCACAATGTACTGCAGAAGTGGTTGATTGTAGCCTAATATCGGCAATACTTATAAGCCAAGTGCATTATGCACTTTGGTAATCCAAGATGGCGTAACAGTGCAGTCCTGTTTTTGTCGTGTGTCTGTAAATACCCTGTTTTTTTTGGTATTTTTCGTACATATTTCCCTATCAGACTTTTCATCCTTCTACAAAAATATACTTTCCTGCAACCCGCCTCACTCAATGTGGAACGGATTCTATTATTGACTTACATTTTATCTAGAATCTCCAGTTGAAACTAGCTAGCCAGCTAACTAGCTACTTGCTATTAGCCACAGTTAGCGGTATTTCACCCAGAACATTGGATTTTTCTGCCGGAATAATTTAATCACTGGACATTAATCACCGGATTGCAAATAGCTAGCCGCAACCGAATGGATGTTGCTGTTTGGCTAATCACCACTGCCCCTGATACAAGCACCAGTTAGCCTCGAGCTAGCCTAGAGCCAGGCCCATCTCCCGGCTATCTACCTCTCTGTCAACCGGACGGGACCACCTAGTGTTGACACGGAGCCCCGCCGATCCAACACGACTGGTCTGCCGACGAAATCGTCTGATGTGGTTACAACAGGCTTCCCGTTACGATGTCGACCACGAAGATTCCATCTGCTAGCCCCGGCCAGCTAGCACACGCTAGCCGTGGCCTCTTGCTCGCTAGTGCTTTAGCAGCCCCCGAACTACCTCCGAACTATCCTATTGCTGTTCACCAGACCTTATGATAACTCAGCTATACAGCTGATGCCTGCTGGACTGTTCCTTTTTACGGTACCGCATCCTGTTTATGTTTAGCCTCAGCCCAAACTGTGTCGCCATTACCAGCTGTTGTCTTAGCTCTCTCAAATTACACCTGTGATTGCTTTATGCCTCTCTCCCATGTCAACATGGTTTGCTTATTGCTGTTTCGGTTATTTCTTATTGTACTATTTCACTGTAGATTCCCCAGCCTAGCTAAACCTGCCTTAGATAGCTCCTTTGTCCCACCCCCCATACACGCGGAGACCGACTCAATTGATGCCTCCAGCGATGCTATCTCTTTCATTGTTACCCAACGCTTAGGTTTACCTCCACTTTACTCATATCCTTCCATATCCTTGTCAGTACATAATGCCCTGAATCTTTTCTACAACGCCGGGAAATCTGCCCCCTTTATTCTATGTACCCAACGCACTAGAAGACCAGTTCTTAAAGCCTTTAGCCATATCCTTATTCTAGTCCTCCTCTGTTCCTCTGGTGATGTAGAGGCTAACCCAGGCCCTGCAGCCCTCAGTATCACTCCTACTCCCCAGGCGCTATCATTTGTTGACTTCTGTAATATCAGAAGTCTCCTTCCTAAGTTTGAGTTATTCACTGCATTCACAGACTCCGCCAACCCTGATGTTCTAGCAGTGTCTGAATCCTGGCTTAGGAAGGCCACCAAAAATTCTGAAATTTCCATTCCCAACTATAACATTTTCCGTCTGGATAGAACTGCCAAAGGGGGTGGAGTTGCAATCTACTGTAGAGATAGCCTGCAGAGCTCTATCATACTATCCAGGTCTGTGCCCAAACAGTTTGAGCTTCTACTTCTAAAAATCCACCTTTCCAGAAATAAGTCTCTCACTGTTGCCGCTTGCTACAGACCCCCCTCAGCCCCCAGCTGTGCCCTGGACACCATATGTGAATTGATTGCCCCCCATTCATCCTCAGAGTTCGTACTGCTTGGTGACCTAAATTGGGATATGCTTAACACCCCGGCCATCCTACAATCCAAACTAGATGCCCTCAATCTCACACAAATTATCAACGAACCAACCAGGTACAACCCTAAATCCGTAAACATAGGTACCCTCATAGATATCATCCTGACTAACTTACCCTCTAAATACACCTCCGCTGTCTTCAACCAGGATCTCAGCGATCACTGCCTTATTGCCTCGTCCGTAACTGGGTCCGCGGTCAAACGACCACCCCTCATCACTGTCAAACGCTCCCTAAAACACTTTAGCGAGCAGGCCTTCCTAATTGACATGGCCCAGGTATCCTGGATGGATATAGATCTCATTCCGTCAGTAGAGGATGCCTGGTTGTTCTTTAAAAGTAATTTCCTCTCAATCTTAAATAAACATGCCCCATTCAAAAAATACAGAACTAAGAACAGATATAGCCCCTGGTTCTCCTCAGACTTGACTGCCCTTGACCAGCACAAAAACATCCTGTGGCGTACTGCATTAGCATCAAATAGCCCCCGCGATATGCAACTTTTCAGGGAAGTTAGGAACCAATATACACAAGCAGTCAGGAAAGCAAAGGCTAACTTTTTCAAACAGAATTTTGCATCCTGTAGCACTAACTCCAAAAAGTTTTGGGACACTAAAGTCCATGGAGAATAAGAGCACTTCCTCCCAGCTGCCCACTGCACTGAGGCTAGGAAACACTGTCACCACCGATAAATCTACAATAATCGAGAATTTCAACAAGCATTTTGCTATGGCTGGCCATGCCCACCAGCTCTGCACCCTCCGCTGCAACTTGCCCATGCCCCCCCGCTTCTCCTTCACACAAATTCAGACAGCTGATGTTCTGAAAGAGCTGCAAAATCTGGACCCCTACAAATCAGCTGGGCTAGACAATCTGGACCCTTTCTTTCTAAAACTAGCCGCCGAAATTGTCGCAACCCCTATTACTAGCCTGTTCAACCTCTCTTTCGTAACGTCTCAGATCACCAGAGATTGGAAAGCTGCCGTGGTCATCCCCCTCTTCAAAGTGGGTGACACTCTAGATCCAAACTGTTTCAGACCTATATCCATCCTGCCCTGCCTTTCGAAAATATTAGAAAGCCAAGTTAACAAACAGATCACCGCCCATTTCGAATTCCACCGTACCTTCTCCGCTATGCAATCCGGTTTCCGAGCTGGTCATGGGTGCACTTCAGCCACGCTCAAGGTCCTAAACGATATTATAACCGCAATCGATAATAGACAGTACTGTGCAGCCGTCTTCATCGACCTGGCCAAGGCTTTCGACTCTGTCAACCACCGCATTCTTATTGGCCTTGGTTTCTCAAATGACTGCCTCGCCTGGTTCACCAACTACTTCTCAGATAGAGTTCAATGTGTCAAATTGGAGGGCCTGTTGTCTGGACCTATGGCAGTCTCTATGGGGGTGCCACAGGGTTCAATTCTTGGGCCGACTCTTTTCTCCGTGTATATCAATGATGTCGCTCTTGCTGCTGGTGACTCTCAGATCCACCTCTACGCAGACGACACCATTTTGTATACATCTGGCCCTTCATTGGACACTGTGTTAACAAACCTCCAAACGAGCTTCAATGCCATACAACACTCCTTCAGTAGCCTCCAACCGCTCTTAAACCCAAGTAAAACTAAATGCATGCTCTTCAATTGAATGCTGCTGGCACCGGCCCACCCGACTAGAATCACTACTCTCGACGGGTCTGACCTAGAGTATGTGGACAACTACAAATACCTAGGTGTCTGGTTAGACTGTAAACTCTCCTTCCAGACTCACATTAAGAATCTCCAATCCAAAGTTAAATCTAGAATCGGCTTCCTATTTCGCAACAAAGCCTCCTTCACTCATGCTGCCAAACATGCCCTCGTAAAACGGACTATCCTACCGATCCTTGACTTCGGCAATGTCATTTACAAAATAGCCTCCAACACTCTACTCAGCAAATTGGATGTAGTCTATCACAGTGCCATCCGTTTTGTCTCCAAAGCCCCATACACTACCCACCACGCTCTTGTTGGCTGGTCCTCACTACATGTTCGTCGTCAAACCCACTGGCTCCAGGCCATCTATAAATCACTGCTAGGCAAATCCCCGCCTTATCTTAGCTCATTGGTCACCATAGCAGCACCCACCCGTAGTCTGCGCTCCAGCAGGTATATCTCACTGATCATCCCCAAAGCCAACACCTCCTTTGGCCGCCATTCCTTCCAGTTCTCTGCTGCCAATGACTGGAACGAATTGCAAAAATCTCTGAAGCTGGAGACTCTTATCTTGTATTTTTTTACTTTGTTTTTTTTACCCCATATGTAACTCTGTGTTGTTGTTTTTAATCGCACTGCTTTGCTTTATCTTGGCCAGGTCGCAGTTGTAAATGTTCTCAACTGGCATACCTGGTTAAATAAAGGTGAAATAAAAAATAAAAAAATGATAGAGTATCAGCGTTTAAATTCCAATTACTAAGAGTGACACTGGACATGATGCTAAATGGAGATCATGCTAATATATGATTATTTACAGTGTGATGACATGCATAAATAGGCTTATCATCTATACTCAGGCAGACTGAGTGACAGAAGGCAGGTCCTGCTCCTAACAACCTGTTTAAGTAACGCCAGTGTCTGTGTATGGCCCTGTGTGTGTGTGTGTGTGTGTGTGTGTGTGTATTCACAACCTTGCACGTGTATGCATGTGCGTTGAGTTCTTTATTATCAGGGTATAGAAAAGGGTCCTCTTGAGTACTGACTGCACTCTACTCTAGAGGAGCTGCTTTCCTCCATCCTGCCTTCCATTGTTCTTCTTCCCTCTCCGAAAGACACCAATCCGCAAAGAAGAGAGAGAATCCTGGCAAAAAGACTAAGGTGGAGGGGAGGGAAAGAGGGGCAGAGAGGGACAAACAGTCTTGGGAGCGGGAGAGAAAGCAAGGAGAAGTCTCTAACTTCCTCCATTGTCTCTATGTAAATTTTCCCTGATCAAGATTCTGCTAACATCCTGGCAACCAGTTCAATCTGAAAAGACATGGCTGGCAGAGGGAGGGAGAGAGGGAAAGAGGGAAGACAGGGGTAAGGAAGGGACACCACGAGGTCTGAGAGAAAGGTTACACACACACGCACATCCAAATGACAACAACAAACCCTTCACGGTTTCATTCAAATAGAGGGTCAAAGAGGCTAGCTGTTGCCTCCACATAAGCCTTGCAACAGGTGAGAATAGTCTAACACAGCAACAGGCAAAGAAAAAAGTTATTCACAGTTCCGCCAAGTGTCTTCCCTTTTTTTCAGAGAGGGTTTTAACTCTTTCAATCCCACACACGCCTACACCTAACTTAACCCCTGCACGTTGACCCTTCCACTGCTAGCTTAAGTGTTCCCCCTACATTTACAGGAAAGGAAAGTGAAAGAGACAAGATCCGCCCATATGACCCTTATGGGAGAAGTTGGGACTGAAGCATGTACTGTAGGTTAAAAGGACAGGAGAATTCCGTAGGAATTTTTATTGGCTGTGTGTATCAGATGCCTCATCCCATTCGCTTGTATCCATCTGTGTTCCTGTTTTCAGGTCAGTAAAAGTAGATGCAGAGCTCATCATTTCCACAATGGTGGACTAGAAGTACTGTTGTTGTCATTGCAGGCCAACAAAGACCATGAATAAATTAATTTCCCTTTTTAGATTTTCACTTGAAAAGCCACAGAGCATGAACACTGTTCTGGCTGTGGAGGTCTTGTTTTTCACCTGGCAAAGATCTAGGCATTATTTCACCTTGATCTATATCCAAAAGCACCTTTATCAGGGTTTCACAAACTCGGTCCTCAGGACCCCAAGGGGTGCACGTTTTAGTTTTTTGCCATAGCACTACACAGCTGATTCAAATAATCAACTAATCATCAAGCTTTGATCATTTGAATCAGTTGTGTAGTGTTAGGGCAAAAAACAAAATGTGCACCCCTTGGGATCCCGAGGACAGAGTTTGGGAACACAGACCTAGATCAATACCTAATAGCACCTAGATCTATAGCCAATTCAGAGATGTAAGGGCCATACTTGCGAACATTACAAACAGTTTAAATGCAAACAGTTTCTCGTCTCAAAATGCGCATCAGCTAATTTAAATATTCTATTTACTTGCATATGATAGAACCCTACATTGTAGATGGTCCCATCAGACAACCTGGCACACGAGCCCAATGCTAACCTCACCAAATGAGTGATTATGTCCTGGAACAAAATTCTGCATCAGCCTATCAAAAGATCTTAGACTTTAAATCTACGAAAAAATTGCATTTCTTAAAATAGGTCAACCCTGGCCACTGGTCTGTAACAAAATGTTATGTGCCAATTAGGGCTGTCCCTGACAAAAACAAATCTTAGTCGACCGAGAGTGGTCTGCTCTTTCGACCAATCAAATTTGTTTACGTATTTTTCCATATATAAACACATCCTATGTGTTTGAATCAAATCAACTATGCACTGAGCTTGTCTGATGCTTTAAACACACTGTTTGATGAAATAATTAAGACACAAATGACTAGAGGGAGTACGACATCAAGTGATTTGATTGTGCAGGGCCGGGCTCAGACGACTAGCTGCGCTGTGTTAAAAAAAATGACAGCCAGTGAATGTGTGACTAGCACCCGTTGTCTCGCTCTCCTGCCTGCTGTGACCATCACAGAACATCAGCAGTGTTTATCGCACTGTCTGTGTTGCTGAAGCTGCAACATAATTACAGCTGTTTCTGACTGAAAAGTTCTGTTACCGAAATCCCTAATTTGATTAGGAAAAACATTCCCTTTTCCCTCAACCCTTGCACTCTTTACGTGGCGCATGTGACCGATAGGGCCTGGAATATAGCATATCTAATCACATCAATAAATTGGTTATAACAAACTCCAAACACCGTAACATATTGACAGCAAAATGGATGCAGAGGATGTGATGAGAATGTTTATTGGTTGCTCAGGAGGTAAAGGTGAAGTCAGATGTGTGGAATAAATTTGACTAGTTGTGGAAAATACTGAAGATCAAGAAAACAAAGGTAAGGAGTAAGCGCTGCGTACATATGTGTGCCAAACAGGTGCTGTTAGATTACCCCAAAAAATTCCTGACCGTTTGGAACAATGTGAACACTAAATAAATTCTAAGCGTACCAGAGAACGTTTTTTTGTAAAGCCTTTATTACAGCAAAGACTAAAAACTGTCACATTAATTTGGGAATGCAATTTACGAAATGGAACGGTTTATTTATTGTTTACACAAATTATTCAAGGGTCACTTTGTTTTATTTTAAATCGAAAATGCTTGATGGCATTTCAAATCATGAATGACTCCTATGCTGTGTGATGACATGAACAAATGAATGATTGATTTATACAATAGCCTATTTACAGTGAGGGAAAAAAGTATTTGATCCCCTGCTGATTTTGTACATTTGCCCACTGACAAAGAAATGATCAGTCTATAATTTTAATGATAGGTTTATTTGAACAGTGAGAGACAGAATAACAACAACAAAATCCAGAAAAACGCATGTAAAAAATGTTATAAATTGATTTGCATTTTAATGAGGGAAATAAGTATTTGACGCCCTCTCAATCAGAAAGATTTCTGCCTCCCAGGTGTCTTTTATACAGGTAACGAGCTGAGATTAGGAGCACACTCTTAAAGGGGGTGCTCCTAATCTCAGTTCTTACCTGTATAAAAGACACCTGTCCACAGAAGCAATCAATCAATCAGATTCCAAACTCTCCACCATGGCCAAGACCAAAGACCTCTCCAAGGATGTCAGGGACAAGATTGTAGACCTACACAAGGCTGGAATGGGCTACAAGACCATCGCCAATCAGCTTGGTGATTGTGGTCCTCTATAGCTCAATTGGTAGAGCATGGCGCTTGTAACGCCAGGGTAGTGGGTTCGATCCCCGGGACCACCCATTCGTAAAAATGTATGCACACATGACTGTAAGTCGCTTTGGATAAAAGCATCTGCTAAATGGCATATTAAAAGGTGACAACAGTTGGTGCGATTATTCGCAAATGGAAGAAACACAAAATAACTGTCAATCTCCCTCGGCCTGGGGCTCCATGCAAGCTCTCACCTCGTGGAGTTGCAATGATCATGAGAACGGTGAGGAATCAGCCCAGAACTACACGGGAGGATCTTGTCAATGATCTCAAGGCAGCTAGGACCATAGTCACCAAGAAAACAGTTGGTAACACACTACGACGTGAAGGATTGAAATCCTGCAGCGCTCGCAAGGTCGTCCTGCTCAAGAAAGCACATATACAGGCCCGTCTGAAGTTTGCCAATGAACATCTGAATCATTCACAGGAGAACTGGGTGAAAGTGTTGTGGTCAGATGAGACCAAAATCGATCTCTTTGGCATCAACTCAACTCGCCGTGTTTGGAGGAGGAGGAATGCTGCCTATGACCCCAAGAACACCATCCCCACCGTCAAACATGGAGGTGGAAACATTAGGCTCTGGGGGTGTTTTTCTGCTAAGGGGACAGGACAACTTCACCGCATCAAAGGGACGATGGACGGGGTCATGTACCGTCAAATCTTGGGTGATAACCTCCTTCCCTCAGCCAGGGCAATAAAAAAGGGTCGTGGATGGGTATTCCAGCATGACAATGACCCAAAACACACGGCCAAGGCAACAAAGGAGTGGCTCAAGAAGAAGCACATTAAGGTCCTGGAGTGGCCTAGCCAGTCTCCAGATCTTAATCCCATAGAAAATCTGTGGAGGGAGCTGAAGGTTCGATTTGCCAAACGTCAGCCTCGAAACCTTAATGACTTGGAGAAGATCTGCAAAGAGGAGTGGGACAAAATCCCTCCTGAGATGTGTGCAAACCTGGTGGCCAACTACAAGAAATGTCTGACCTCTGTGATTGCCAACAAGGGTTTTGCCACCAAGTACTAAGTCATGTTTTGCAGAGGGGTTCAAATACTTATTTCCCTCATTAAAATGCAAATCAATTTATAACATTTTTGACATGCGTTTTTCTGGATTTTTTTGTTGTTATTCTGTCTCTTACTGTTCAAATAAACCTACCATTAAAATTATAGACTGATCATGTTTTTGTCAGTGGGCAAACGTACAAAATCAGCAGGGGATCAAATACCTTTTTCCCTCACTAAGTATTGAAATATAGGCCTGCTGTAAGTTACAGTATTAAGACTAAACAGGATGCGCTCTTAGGCCTACAGCTGAATGGTTGTTATACAAGGCTGTTATATAAGCTTACTAATGATAAAAGACATAACTTATTATTATAATTATCATAATAATAATAACAACAAGGAGATCAAGGAGGGGTATCTGACAATTTGGAACAGTGTAAACACTAAATCAAATTATGAATAATACTAGAGAGGCTGTTCTAACGAAAAACAAGTGCAACGCCTTCATTACAGCATAGCAAAGATTAAAAGCAGTTGAATTCGTGAAATTGTTCATCAGACATGTGGTTGCATTAGGCTTGGTGCTCACGGAACCAGTAGGCTATTAAACAAGTGCTCAAACAGGCAACAGAAGCAGGCTCCGTCTTATTTCTGTAGATACAGTGTGTGTGTATATATACACAGTGAGCTCCATAATTCATTGGACAGTGACCATTTGTTTGTTAATTTGGTTCTGTACTCTAGCACTTTGAGTTTGAAAGGATACAATGACAATGAGGGTGAAGTGCAGACTGTCAGCTTTAATTTGAGGGTACTTTCATACATATCAGATGAACCGTTTAGAAATGACAGCACCTTTTGTACATGGTCCCCCCATTTTAAGGTACTACAAGTATTTGATAAATTGGCTTCACAGATGTGTGTCGTTAGGCAGGTGTATTATTTGTGTCGTTAGTGAATGCAGGAGAGCTGTTGATGAATAGTATTGATCCTAGACTTTGCTATTGCCTTTGGAGGTTGTTGTTGGGGTGTGACAACATGAGGAAGACAGCAGTGTCGATGCAAATGGAGCTGGCCGTCATAAGGCTCAGAAATGAAAATCAATCAATCAGGAACATTGCAAAAACCCTGGCCATGCCCAAGTCAACAGTTTGGTTCATTATTATCAAGAAAAAAACAACCGGTGAACTCAATTATGTCAAAAGACCCGGTAGACCGAGGAAGACCACTGTAGTGGATGACCGGAGAATACTCTCTATGGAGAAGAAAACCCCCCTGACAACAGCCCAACAGATCAAAAACACTCTCCTGGATGCAGGTGTAGATGTGTCAAAGTCTACCATACGTAGAAGACTACATCAGCAGGACTACAGAGGGTACACTACAAGATGCAAACCACTTATAAGCCTGAAGAACAGAAAGGCGAGATTACAGTTTGCTAAAAAGCACCTAAAAAGAGCCCCAAGAGTTCTGGAAAAAAGTATTGTGGACAGATGAGACAAAGATTAACATGTACCAGAGTGATGGAAAGCGGAAAGTGTGGAGAAAAATAAGAAATGCCCATGATCCAAAGCATACCACCTCATCCGTGAAACATGGTGGAGGGGGTGTTATGGCTTGGGCCTGTATGCTGCCAGTGGAACAGGCTCACTTGTCTTCATCGATGATGTGACTGCAGACAGAAGTAGAACAATGAATTCTGAAGTCTACAGAAATATTTTATCTGCTCAGATAAAACCAAATGCCTCCAAACTCATTGGACGGCACTTCATCATGCAACAAGACAATGACCCTAAACATACTGCTAGAGCAACGAAGGGGTTTTTGATGGCCAAAAAGTGGAAAATCCTTGACTGGCCGAGTCAATCACCGGATCTGAATCCAATTGAACATGCATTTTACATGCTGAAGAGGAGACTGAAGGCAATAAGTCCCCGAAACAAGCAGGAACTGAAGATGGCTGCAGTACAGGCATGGCAGAGCATCACCAGGGAAGATACCCAGCATCTGGTGATGTCGATGCATCGCAGACTTCAAGCAGTCATTGCATGCAAAGGATATGCGACCAAATATTAACAATGATTACTTTATTCTACATTATGTTAAACTGTCCAATGTCTTTTGATGCCCGAAAATGGGGGGGACCATGTACAAAAGCTTCTATAATTTCTAAACGGTTCATCCAACATGTATGAAAATACCCTCAAATTAAAGCTGACAGTCTGCACTTCACCCTCATTGTCATTGTATCCTTTCAAACTCAAAGTGCTAGAGTACAGAACCAAAATAACAAAAAAATTGTCACTGTCCAATTAATTATGGAGCTCACTGTATACACACACACACTACATGACCAAAAGTATGTGGACACCTGCTCGTCGAACATCTCATTCCAAAATCATGAGCATTAAATGGAGGAGGTTGTTGGCCAAGTTCTCGCGATACATGGCCCCATCCACCCAAAAAACTAACAGGTCTGTGAGAGCCAGAATTCTTACTGGTTGGTAGGTGATCAAATACTTATGTCATGCACTAAAATGCAAATTAATTACTTAAAAATCATACAAAGTGATTTTCTGGATTTTTGTTTTAGATTCCGTCTCTCACAGTTGAAGTGTACCTATGATAAAAATTACAGACCTCTACATGCTTTGTAAGTAGGAAAACCTGCAAAATCGGCAGTGTATCAAATACTTGTTCTCCCCAATGTACACATATATACATACACACACATAGAGTTGAAGTCGGAAGTTTACATACACCTTAGCCAAATAAATTTATACTCAGTTTTTCACAATTCCTGACATTTAATCCTAGTAAAAATTCCCTGTCTTATGTCAGTTAGGATCACCACTTTTATTTTAAGAATGTGAAATGTCAGAATAATAGTAGAGAATGATTTATTTAAGCTTTTATTTCTTTCATCACATTCCCAGTGGGTCAGAAGTTTGCATACATTCAATTAGTATTTGGTAGCATTGCCTTTAAATTGTTTAACTTGGGTCAAACGTTTCAGGTAGCCTTCCACAAGCTTCCCACAATAAGTTGGGTGAATTTTGGCCCATTCCTCCTGACAGAGCTGGTGGAACTGAGTCAGGTTTGTAGGCCTCCTTGCTCGCACACGCTTTTTCAGATCTGCCCACAAATTTTCTATAGGATTGAGGTCAGGGCTTTGTGATGGCCACTCCAATACCTTGACTTTGTTGTCCTTAAGCCATTTTGCCACAACTTTGGAAGTATGCTTAGGATCATTGTCCTTTTGGAAGACCCATTTGCGACCAAGCTTTAACTTCCTGATTGATGTCTTCAGATGTTGCTTCAATATATCCACATAATTGTCCTTCCTCATGATGACATTATTTTGTGAAGTGCACCGGTCCCTCCTGCAGCAAAGCACCCCTACAGCATGCTGCTGCCATCCCCGTGGATGGTGTTCTTCGGCTTGCAAGCCGTCCCCTTTTTCCTCCAAACATCACGATGGTCATTATGGCCAAACAGTTCCATTTATATTTCATCAGACCAGAGGACATTTCTCCAAAAAGTACAATCTTTGTCCCCATGTGCAGTTGCAAACTGTAGTCTGGCTTTTTTATGGCGGTTTTGGAGCAGTGGCTTCTTCCTTGCTGAGCGGCCTTTCAGGTTATGTCGATATAGGACTTGTTTTACTGTGGATATAGATACTTTTGTACCTGTTTCCTCCAGCATCTTCCGAAGGTCCTTTGCTGTTGTTCTGGTATTGATTTGCACTTTTCACACCAAAGTACGTTCATCTCTAGGAGACAGAACGCGTCTCCTTCCTAAGCGGTATGATGGCTGCGTGGTCCCATGGTGTTTATACTTGCGTACTATTGTTTGTACAGATGAACGTGGTACCTTCAGGCATTTGGAAATTGCTCCCAAGGATTAACCAGACTTGTGGAGGTCTACAATTTTTTCTGAGGTCTTGGCTGACTTCTTTTGATTTTCTTATGTCAAGCAAAGAGGCACTGTTTGAAGGTACGCCTTGAAATACATCCACAGGTACGCCTCCAATTGACTCAAATGATGTCAGTTAGCCTATCAGAAGCTTCTAAAGCCATGACATCATTTTCTGGAATTTTCCAAGCTGTTTAAAGGCACCGTCAACTTAGTGTACTCCCACTGGAACTCTGATACAGTGAATTATAAGTGAAATAATCTGTCTGTGCATGACACAAGTAATTTTTACAACAATTGTTTACAAAGTAGATGTCCAAACCGACTTGCAAAAACGATAGTTTGTGAACAAGAAATTTGTGGATTGGTTGAAAAACAAATGTCAGGAACTGTGAAAAACTGAGTTTAAATGTATTTGGCTAAGGTGTATGTAAACTTCCGACTTCAACTGTATGTATGTATGTATGTATGTATGTATGTATGTATGTATGTATGTATGTATGTATGTATGCATGTATGCATATACAGTGGGGGAAAAAAGTATTTAGTCAGCCACCAATTGTGCAAGTTCTCCCACTTAAAAAGATGAGAGAGGCCTGTCATTTTCATCATAGGTACACGTCAACTATGACAGACAAATTGAGAATTTTTTTTCCAGAAATTCACATTGTAGGATTTTTTATGAATTTATTTGCAAATTATGGTGGAAAATAAGTATTTGGTCACCTACAAACAAGCAAGAGTTCTGTCTCTCACAGACCTGTAACTTCTTCTTTAAGAGGCTCCTCTGTCCTCCACTCGTTACCTGTATTAAATGGCACCTGTTTGAACTTGTTATCAGTATAAAAGACACCTGTCCACAACCTCAAACAGTCACACTCCAAACTCCACTATGGCCAAGACCAAAGAGCTGTCAAAGGACACCAGAAACAAAATTGTAGACCTGCACCAGGCTGGGAAGACTGAATCTGCAATAGGTAAGCAGCTTGGTTTGAAGAAATCAACTGTGGGAGCAATTATTAGGGAATGGAAGACATACAAGACCACTGATAATCTCCCTTGATCTGGGGCTCCACGCAAGATCTCACCCCGTGGGGTCAAAATGATCACAAGAACGGTGAGCAAAAATCCCAGAACCACACGGGGGGACCTAATGAATGACCTGCAGAGAGCTGGGACCAACATTACAAAGCCTACCATCAGTAACACACTACGCCGCCAGGGACTCAAATCCTGCAGTGCAAGACGTGTCCCCCTGCTTAAGCCAGTACATGTCCAGGCCCGTCTGAAGTTTGCTAGAGTGCATTTGGATGATCCAGAAGAGGATTGGGAGAATGTCATATGGTAAGATGAAACCAAAATAGAACTTTTTGGTAAAAACTCAACTCGTCGTGTTTGGAGGACAAAGAATGCTGAGTTGCATCCAAAGAACACCATACCTACTGTGAAGCATGGGGGTGGAAACATCATGCTTTGGGGCTGTTTTTCTGCAAAGGGACCAGGACAACTGATCCGTGTAAAGGAAAGAATGAATGGGGCCATGTATCGTGAGATTTTGAGTGAAAACCTCCTTCCATCAGCAAGGGCATTGAAGATGAAACGTGGCTGGGTCTTTCAGCATGACAATGATCCCAAACACACCGCCCGGGCAACGAAGGAGTGGCTTCGTAAGAAGCATTTCAAGGTCCTGGAGTGGCCTAGCCAGTCTCCAGATCTCAACCCCATAGAAAATCTTTGGAGGGAGTTGAAAGTCCGTGTTGCCCAGCGACAGCCCTAAAACATCACTGCTCTAGAGGAGATCTGCATGGAGGAATGGGCCAAAATACCAGCAACAGTGTGTGAAAACCTTGTGAAGACTTACAGAAAACGTTTGACCTGTGTCATTGCCAACAAAGGGTATATAACAAAGTATTGAGAAACTTTTATTATTGACCAAATACTTATTTTCCACCATAATTTGCAAATAAATTCATAAAAAATCCTACAATGTGATTTTCTTGATTTTTTTTCCTCATTTTGTCTGTCATAGTTGACGTGTACCTATGATGAAAATTACAGGCCTCTCTCATCTTTTTTAAGTGGGAGAACTTGCACAATTGGTGACTGACTAAATACTTTTTTCCCCCCACTGTGTGTGTGTATATATATATATATATATATATATATATATATATATATATATATATATATATATATATATATATATATATATATATATATATATATATATATATATATATATATATATATATATATATATGTAAATACATATATATACACACACACATCCTTTAAACAAATATATTTCCCTTTATTACTTTCCAACCCCACGACCCCTTCCCTAATTGGAGTAAAACTAGTGAACAATGCTTAGGCCTCTACTTTCAGCTTATACATACTATATACATTTTATGGACACAGTCAATTTTACAATAATTATATTTTGTTTGTTTTTACTCCTGAACTTCCTCTACCCTCAACCTCTCCGATCATATTCATGATGTCCATCTGGTTTGCTTCTGTATGCCATATCTTTCTAACTGTGCTTTTTCACAAAAGCTCTCAACCTATAACCTATACTCTTATTATGGACATAGTATGCTTTACATTAGTTCTTGTTGTTGTTGTTGGTTGTTAGTTGTTATTAGTCCCATCCTTCAGCTCCATTCAACACCTCCCATCTATCTCTTAACACCATCCATATTGGATTTCTATTTGCCATATTTTTCAACTGTACTGTGATGTTTCACAAAGGTTCTGAACCCTTCTATTCTCATTGTTTCAACGGATTGTAAATTGAAAATATTTTTTTTTGCTAAAAGTATTATTATATTATTGATCGATTGACTAGGACTTTTCAGATCACCCAGTAATGCTATCTGCAGGGTTAGCTCGAGGTAAATATTGCAATCCTTCAGCCATTCCTGGACCTGTGACCAAGAACAAGCTACAAATGGACAGTACCAAAACAAATGATCCAATGATTCTGTCTCTTCACAGCAAAATCTGCAGAGCTGGGAAGATTGTATCCCCCATATAAATAACATTCTATTGGTAGCAAGAATTTTGTATATTAATTTAATTAGAAAAATTCTAAGTTTTGAATCCGGTGTCGTTTTGCGTATAAGTTCATAAAAAATGTATTATTTAACCAGGTAAGCCAGTTGAGAACAAGTTCTCATTTAAACTGCAACCTGGCCAAGATAAAGCAAAGCAGTGCGATAAAAACAACAACACAGAGTTACATAAACACTATGCCATGGAATCGGTATGTCAAAAATCTCTTCCAAATTATTTTGCAATCTATATGGGACAGCTGTCAACTATTTGGTCCTTAAATGAAACTGGTATACTTTTTTATTTATCACAATTTTCTCTAACCAATTATGTTCTTTAATGCAGGGCCGACAGACAAGTTCCTTACTTTTTCCCCCTTCCACTTTCCTCTTCCATTTTTGCGGTAATTCTGCAATTATTTGGTTGTAATTTTGGGTAGAGCAGACATTTCCATATGTTTTTGTTAGCTGCATGTGTGGCATAACTCCACCAGTCCTACCGATGATATCATTTACGAAGATTATACCTTTTAAAAACATTTTTTCAAAAAAATAATGTTTTTTTTATCAATTAGTATATTTGAGTTTAACCACAATATTTCTTGCATTATTTGTTCTGTCGTTTCTGGAGGATTAAATTGAAATTGCAACCAACTTTCTATGGCTTGTTTTAGAAATAGTGATATTTGGGAGATTATTTTCTTTTCAAATAACTGTGAGAGGTTGTAATCTGAATAAAGGGAAAAAGGCCATTCTTGAACATGGGGTGAGACAATCTTACTAATTTGCAAGAGAACAAGTTTGGATTGAAGTATAACATTTGTATGACTGAAGCTTTTAGTGATAGGTCTAATGCTTTAATATTTAATAATTTCTGTCCGCCGAATTCATATTCATTATATAAATAGACCCGTTTGCCGTTCCAAATAAATTGGAATATTTTCTCATATATATAAAAACAACTGTTCGCTAGGCATCGGCAAGACCATAAGCAAATAGGTAAACTGGGATAATACTAAACAGTTAATCAGGGTGATTTACCTTTCCATGGTAGCAAGATCTTATCTATTTTTGCTAACTTTCTATTCAAATTTATTGGAGTGAGATCATTTATTTCATTTGGGATATATATTCCGAGTATATCCACATCACCATCAGACCATTTTATTGGTAAACTACATGGTAATGTAAATTTTTAATTTTTTAGTGATCCAATACGTAATATAGTACATTTATCATAATTTGATTGTAATCGAGAGAGATTAGAAAATGTATCTAGATCCTCTATGAGGCTGTGGATGGATTCAATTTGTGGATTTAAAAGAAAAAATTAATCATCAGCGTACAATGACACCTTTGTTTTTAAGCCCTGGATTTCTAATCCCTTGATAGTATTGATGGATATGATTTTAATAGCCAACATCTCGATGGCCATAATAAATAGATATGCTGATAGTGGACAACCTTGTTTCACTCCTCTTGACAGTTTAAAACTTTCTGAGAAATAGCCATATTTACTATTTTACACCTAGGGTTACTATACATGATTTTAACCCATTTTATAAGAGATTCTCCAAAATTGAAATGCTCCAGGCATTTATATATTAACTCCAGTCGTACTTTATCAAATGCCTTTTCAAAGTCTGCTATGAATAGCAGGCCTGGTTTCCCAGATTTTTCATAGTGTTCTATTGTTTCCAGTACATGCCTTAAATTATCTCCAATGTATCGTCCATGTAAAAAACCTGTCTGATTAGAATGAATAATGTCCAACAATACCTTTTTAATTCTATGCGCTATACATTTTGCTAGAATTTTTGCATCACAACACTGAAGTGTAAGGGGCCTCCAATTTTTTCAATGGACTGGATCTTTATATTTCCCACTTGTATCCTGTTTCAGTAATAATGAAATCAGACCTTGTACATCTTGTTAGTCCAAAGGTGTTTGACCTGTGCTGGCCCAGGTGATATTTAAGAGTGGCTGGCCCACTGCTCCAGTTGTCTTGAGAGATGTGGAGGGTCAAAACCTTTAGTTGCCTCTATCCATTTGATTTCTAGAAAAACATTCCTTTGTCCTCATTACATTTTACATTTGAGTCATTTAGCAGACGCTCTTATCCAGAGCGACTTACAGTTATAGTGAGTGCATACATTTTCATACTGGCCCCAAGTGGGAAACGAACCCACAACCCTGGCGTTGCAAGCGCCATGCTCTACCAACTGAGCTACAGGGGACTATCTTACAAAAGAAAGCTACATCTATCAATACGATTCAGCCCGCAATTCGGGATGTTCCTACATATGAGCATCCCATTGGTTCCTGCTAAACTTTTTGGTTTGCTTCCTGTCTTTAAGTTTGGTGTGGGTTTTTCTTTTGTTTTCCAAATTTAGCGGGCGTTTATGGTGCGCGTATTTTAGGTCCCAGTTGTTGTTGCTAGTCAACTTTCTGTGGACACCCCCATGAGTGGCTTTCAGAACCCCTCCTAAAACCCCACCCGTTTCATTTTGGTTGTGGTCAGTGACTCAGTTCCCCCTTCTGTTTGAGCTACATTTTTGGTTTCCTTGCTGGGGAACATAACACTGATAACTAGCACACAGTGTTCATGTAGGAACCAATGGGATGCTCATATGCAGGAACATCCTGAATTGCAGGCTGAATCGTATTGATAGATGTAGCTTTCTTTTGTGAGCCCTGTCTCTTTATTAACCAGTAATGATGTCATTACCGAGGCAAGGGGGGGCGGCCTGGAGTCAGTTCGCTGAGGCAATAGATAGTCTTTGGGAGAGACGTGAGAGAGAAACCGATTTAAGTGAATTAATAAAGTTTTTGTGGCAATCAGCTTTGAAATCAGCATATTTTGCTTTATGGTTTGGTATCACAGACAAAGTATCAGGGTAGTGAATTGCTGTAATAGCTGGAAGCTAGCAAGAAAAGTTAGCCTACAAAGCTGGATGCTACCGGTATCTTCTTCCATTATATTGTGTTCTAGTTTGTATGGACATTGTTTTGCAAGCAGTAATTAAGAGTTTCAAAATTTCTCCATGCAGTGTCGCATTATTCAAGTGTGTTAACATCTGTGCAGCATGAGTGGGGAGCTAACATGATGCAGCCAAGACGTGGTCCTCTGTAGCTCAGCTGGTAGAGCACGGCGCTTGTAACGCCAAGGTAGTGGGTTCGATCCCCGGGACCACCCATACACAAAAATGTATGCACGCATGACTGTAAGTCGCTTTGGATAAAAGCGTCTGCTAAATGGCATATTATTATTATTATTATTACTCCCAGTGCAGGCTAAGTGGAGCAGGCATGGTGCTTTCGCACTATAAGTGGGACATTGGCTGCACTGATAGACAGTTGATCCGTGAGACATATTTGACAGAAGAACCGAAAGTAACAAAAAATCTAATACCAAATTATTTTTCATGTTTTCGTATCGAAAAACTACCAAAGTTTCAGTATACCGTGCAACACTAGTCATCACTATGACAATGAACACACCCTGAAAAAACTGAATGGTCTTGTGTTACCATATTATTAAATAGGCTTACAGCGTGCAGTAGGATGCATTGAACAGTTGATTGACAAGTGTACTGTAGATTGATAAACTATAAACTTTCCTCATGTGGATGCTTGCCAACGTGGGTTTGAGTCCGGACTCACAATAAACTTCTTTAAAATAACTAACACAGTTACTGCAATACTGCCATCTGTAGGATGATACCGAGAGTGCTCGACTTTGTCAAGGATGCTCTTATGGAAAAGTGTTTGTTCACATCCATCTACGTCAACATTTGTAATTGGCTGATGCAGAACTTGTTCCAGGAAATAGTCACTGTCATCTGGTGAGGTTAACATGTGCCAGGTTATCTGATGGGACCAGCTACAATGTATCATTCTATCATGTGCAAGTAAATTGATGACTTTAATTAGCTGATGTGCATTTTGAGAAGGAGAAACAGTTTACATTTTAACTGTTTGTAATGTTCTTAAGTATGGCCGCGTTGTCTAGAATTGTAGTGCAGTTTGTTTGACCTCTGGTATGACAGCTTGACAGGTCTTGTTCCTCAGACAGGAAAACATTGCTAATATTTGCAGGCAGCCAATGAAAGACCAATTACATTTTCACTTTCTTCCTTAATCAAAGACATCAGAGCGGCACGCGTTCCGACTTATCCCTTGTCGAGAGGCTGCATTGCGGCGAACCTTTATGCGCTTAACTATGGGGCCTTCTAGTTCAGTTTTTTCAATGCAGAGGCCTGAAATTCAACATAGTTTGCTCATAGAAAAATGAGATTGAAGAGCCAAACCCCCTCTACATCCCAAACTATCTCGATCCTCATATTTTCAGGGAAAGCTCTCCAATCTCTCTAATTTCAAGTGCTTTTCAAGCATAGGCTTCTATCCACTTAGTCCAAGGGGGAAAAAAGCCTGCAGTTTCACAGAGCATGCAGGGAGCAGGTAGAGAAGCTCAGCGTGCAGTAGAAACTGTAAAATTGTGTCATCCCCCCAAATGGCTGACACTGCCATATAGTAATGTCTATAGCCTCCCGAGTCGCGCAGTGGTCTAAGGCACTGTTGTTGCCGACCGCGACCGGGAGACCCATGGGGCGGCGCACAATTGGCCCAGCGTCGTCCAGTGTAGGGGAGGGAATGGCCGGCAGGGATGTAGCTCAGTTGGTAGAGCATGTCGTTTGCAACGCCAGGGTTGTGGGTTCGATTCCCACGGGGGGCCAGTATGAAAAATAATGTATGCACTCACTAACTGTAAGTCGCTCTGGATAAGAGCGTCTGCTAAATGCCTAAAATGTAAATGTATGGCGAGGTTCTCCAGAGTGAGACAAGTTTGGAATGGTGAGAGTGAGGAGGAACACATCGATATGAAGGGTGGGTTTGGGTAAACCGCCGGCGGTAGGCTTGTCTCTGATGAGTTCTTCCTTCGGGCGAACATTTTCAGAGATTCTACTTTCCCAGGGAAATGCCGGGAGCCTGGTTGCAGGTGTGGAACTCAATCAGTCATTGTTTTTCTGGGCTTCCCACACTGCTGGAGTAAAACTAAAGCAACGAAAGGGGAACGACGGCTACAGTTCAACATGATCATGCACCACATTAAGATGAGGTATTCTGTCTTCTTCCGTCTGCTTTTCTAGCCCCTTTTGGAAACCAAGACTAAATGTGACGCACACAAGCAGGCAGGCACACACACACACATCTCATTCATGCACACATAGCAGCAGAGATCAAATAACGATTTTTGACAGAAACACACTACACAGGAGGACATAGGAGAGAGCCACTGGAGAGGAGAGTTACCCTCACACCCTCTTCTCTCTGTCAAGTGCTGTGAATCAATGAACAGTCTGCGTGACTGATGGAACTATGTTCACTGCAAACAGAAGCCTGTTGCTCCATCTTCGAGTGATCACTGCACTGAAGAGGGTGTGTTACAAGTGGCTATGTTCTCATTCATCTTCTATGGGCTGTGCTTTACTTCCCAAGAACTACAGCCTATGCTATGACATGTTTTAGAGAACCAGTGTGTGTGTGTGTGTGTGTGTTTGTCACGGAGATGCCCTAAGCCAGATATCTCTGTTTGCCTCTGAAAGCCATCACTTCCTTGCCATTGTTGTCTAAAACAACCGGATCGGCCACTACTGCAGCCAGCCAAATCTCTTGGCTCAGGGGGGCCAGTGGGTGGGCACACACACACACACACTGGATACAGAGGGAGAGAGAATGCGAGAGAGAGAAAAAGATGGAGGGAGGCACATTCCTGAGGCCTCAGAAAGCTGCCGTACAGCCATAGATGGGTGTCATCTCAAGGCGTTGTCTTCACACTCCCCCTACTAAGATATGATATCTCTGCAGTGTACACATACTGTGCTAGACATACAAACGTGTGCTTGGCCAACACACACACACACTCCATCAAAGTCTTGCTCGATGGGGTGTGACAAACACACGTCATGAGTCATCTCGCTAACGGGAGGAATTTAAAGGGTAGGAAGCATGAGTTTTTACTCACCAATTAACACAGTGTGGTCAAACACTTAGTAACTTTGTTGTAGTCCCGATCTGGTTACCTATAAGTACAAACATAGTTATGTTTTTGGGTTATTACATATTTATTTCTGGATATCTTCTAAACTACCCACAGTGAACTATTTCTAAACGTCATATGGAGCATCTACTCTGTGCTACAGAGTTCATTTGCTAGTTCGATAGCAAGCTCAAGCTGGGTAACGTTAGCCCCACTTCATGCTCTTCACAGACTTTGTGTCCGTGTTTTCTCATGGGAATTCATTAGCACGGCAGGCTCTGGTGCCTTCTTGCCGTGGGCTCAAAACGAAAGAGAAAACCATACCGGTTTGCTCTAATTGTTTAGTACCTCGTCTGTTCTTTTTGTTTTGTCAACTTTTTGGCATGCTCTCTATAAAGTAGGCTACAGGAGTTTAGCAACTTTTTCCACCTTGGCTTAGTACTACCGTGCTAGTTGACTGAGATCTGGAATCGATCCATTTTGGATTTTTCTCGCTATATAGCTATTGGATTTCCCCGACTCTCCCTCGGCTCAGTGAAGCGTCTGCCTCCCCCTTGCTTTGGTAGCCAACTCAGCCTGCACTCTTAAAAAGTTACCATCGGATGGGCCCCAGCCATCAATCTGTAAGTCTCTGCTCTCTCTTTTGCTTATGTTTTAGTTGTGTTGTGTTAGTTGTGTTCTAGCTGGTGTCCAGTAGTTGGGCTCTAGCTTGCCGACAATAACCGTGGTGGTTGGCTAGGCTAATAGCTAGTTGGCTACAAATGTATAAAACATGTAAAGCTGAAATGTCTTGAATCAATAAGTATTCATACCCTTTGTTATGGCAAGCCTAAAGGAGTATTTGCTCAACAAAAAGTTGCATGGACATAAAAAGTTGCATGGACATAAAAAGTTACATGGACTCACTCTGTGTGCAATAATAGTGGTTAACATGATTTTTGAATGACTACCCCATCTCTGTACCACACACATACAATTATCTGTAAGGTCCCTCAGTCGAGCAGTGAATTCCAAACACAGATTCAACCACAAAGACCAGGGAGGTTTTCCAATGCCTCACAAAGAAGGGCACCTATTGGTAGATGGACAGGGGGAAAAGCAAACTAAATAATCCCTTTGAGCATGGTGAAGTTATCAATTATGCTTTGGATGGTGTATCAATACATCCAGTCACTACAAAGATACAGGTGTCCTTCCTAACTCAGTTGCCGGAGAGGAAGGAAAACGGTTACATAGTTTAATAGTTGTGATAGGACAAAACTGAGGATGCATCAACAAAATTATAGTTACTCCACAATACTAACCTAAATGACAGAGTGGTCCTCTGTAGCTCAATTGGTAGAGCATGGCGCTTGTAATGCCAGGGTAGTGGGTTCGATCCCCGGGACCACCCATACGTAAAAATGTATGCACACATGACTTTAAGTCGCTTTGGATAAAAGCATCTGCTAAATGGCATCTTATATATTTTTATATTATAAAAGGAAGCCTGTACAGAATAAAACATATTCCAAAACATGCAACCTATTTGCATTAAGGCACTAAAGTAAAACTCCAAAAAATGTGGCAAAGAAATTAACCTTATGTCCTGAATTATGTTACATTATGTTTGGGGCAAATCCAACACGTCACTGAGTACCAATCTTCATATTTTCAAGCATGGTGATGGCTGCATCCTGTTATGGGTATGCTTGTCATCAGCATGGACTAGGTTGTTTCTTTTTAGAGCTAAGCACAGGCAAAATCCTATAGGAAAACCTGGTTCAGTCTGCTTTCCAACAGACACTGGGAGACATTCACCTTGACAAAAAAAAGAATTAAATCCATTTGAATCCCACTGTAAGGTAACAAAATGTGAACATTTACATTATAGGGAATAGGCTGGCTTGCCATGTCCTCCATATTACAGCACACCCTGGAAAAATATTTTCTGACATGGAATTTTGATCGGTTTTATGCAATAACTAGAAAAATATAAAAGTAAGGTGTAACTTTGCATTGTGACTTTTGTTGTGTATAGTAATGCAAATCCATATGTTACATGTGGTTAAGTTAATACTACCTACCTTTTATCAATTGTTAGCTACGAAGTTGAAAAAAGCCACACACACACACACACACACACACACACACATCTCCTTGTGATAGAACATCAGGAATATGGAGATATAAAAGGCCAATCCTATTTGTTTTTGAGCACGGCTCGGGTCTGGAGGTTGCACCTGGTTATTAGGCTGGCAGCTTTACGGCCCTGATTCCAGCCTAATTGCAGGTGGACAAAGTGAGGCCTCAGATGGGCTCAGAGACAGAGGAGGAGTGAAATAGTGGGAAAAAGCAAGCATTACCTTCTACACCCAGATCTCCAGGAACAGATGGGATGGAGATGAGAGTTGATGAAATAAATATGGGTGGGTGGGGGGTGATGGGTAGATGCTAGAGTTCGAAAGAAAGGCTGGTGAAAAGACAGATGTATGGGCTGCGCGGTGGATAGACATGGACAGGCAAGAGAGATACACAAAGAAAAACAGTATTATGTGACAGACAGACATGCAGGCAATGAGTTCGACAGAAAGAGGGGTGGTGACAGGGGGACAGACGGAGAGAGACAGCTAGGGAAGAGCCTTCCTTCCCACGAAGCAGGAGCCCCAAAGTCCTGACATCAGAGAGAGGGTCCTGGGGGCTCATTTATAATCGTTGAGTAAATTTCACCCTAAATTTCAGCACAAGTAATTTCTGAACAGTTTGTGCACTAGGGGTGTAACAGTACATGTACCCGGCTCGGCAAGGGGACCTCGGTTCGGTCTGCACTGTGAACCCAAATGAATACACATATACACTACCGTTCAAAAGTTTGGGGTCACTTTGAAATGTCCTTGTTTTCGAAAGAAAAGCAATTTTATTGTCCGTTAAAATACAGTTTAAGTCGGAAGTTTACATAAACAAGTTTTAATGACTCCAACCTACGTGTTTCAACCACTCCACAAATGTCTTGTGAACAAACTATAGTTTTGGCAAGTCGGTTAGTACATCTACTTTGTGCATGAAACAAGTAATTTTTCCAACAATTGTTTACAGACAGATTATTTCACTTATAATTCACTGTATCACAATTCCAGTGGGTCAGAAGTTTACATACACTAAGTTGATGGTGCCTTTAAACAGCTTGGAAGATTCCAGAAAATGATGTCATGGGTTTAGAAGCTTCTGATAGGCTAATTGACACAATTTGAGTCAATTGGAGGTGTACCTGTGGATGTATTCCAAGGCCTACCTTCAAACTCAGTGCCTCTTTGCTTGACATCATGGGAAAATCAAAAGAAATCAGCCAAGCCCTCAGAAAAAAAAAATGTGTAGACCTCCACAAGTCTGGTTCATCCTTGGGAGCAATTTCCAAACACCTGAAGGTACCACATTCATCTGTACAAACAATAGTACGCAAGTATAAACACCATGGGACCACGCAGCCATCATACCGCTCAGGAAGGAGACGCGTTCTGTCTCCTAGAGATTAACGTACTTTGGTGCGAAAAGTGCAAATCAATCCCAGAACAACAGCAAAGGACCTTGTGAAGATGCAGGAGGAAACGTCCTCTGGTCTGATGAAACAAAAATAGAACTGTTTGGCCATAAAGACCATCATTATGTTTGGAGGAAAAAGGAGGTTGCTTTCAAGCCGAAGAACACCATCCCAACCGTGAAGCACAGGGGTGGCAGCAGCATGCTGTGGGGGTGCTTTGCTGCAGGAGGGACTGGTGTACTTCACAAAATAGATGGCATCATGAGGAAGGAAAATTAGGTGGATATATTGAAGCAACATCTCAAGACATCAGTCAGGAAGTTAAAGCTTGGTCACAAATGGGTCTTCCAAATGGACAAGCATACTTCCAAAGTTGTGGCAAAATGGCTTAAGGACAACAAAGTCAAGGTATTGGAGTGGCCATCACAAAGCCCTGACCTCAATCCTATAGAACATTTGTGGGCAGAACTGAAAAAGCATGTGCGAGCAAGGTGGCCTACAAACCGGACTCAGTCACACCAGCTCTGTCAGAAGGAATGGGCCAAAATTCACCCAATTTATTGTGGGAAGCTTGTGGAAGGCTACCTGAAACGTTTGACCCAAGTTAAACAAATTAAAGGCAATGCTACCAAATACTAATTGAGTGTATGTAAACTTCTGACCCACTGGGAATGTGATGAAAGAAATAAAAGCTTAAATAAATCATTCTCTCTACTATTATTCGGACTTTTCATATTCTTAAAATAAAGTGGTGATCCTAACTGAACTAAGACAGTGACTTTTTACTAGGATTAAATGTCAGGAATTGTGAAAACTGAGTTTAAATGTATTTGGCTAAGGTGTATGTAAACTTCCGACTTCAACTGTAACATCAAATTGATCAGAAATACAGTGTAGATATTGTTAATGTTGTAAATGGCTATTGTAGCTGGAAACAGCTGATTTTTAATGGAATATCTACATAGGCGTACTGAAGCCCATTATCAGCAACCATCAGTCCTGTGTTCCAATGGGATGTTGTGTTTGCTAATCCAAGTTCATCATTTTAAAAGGCTATTTGATCATTAGAAAACCCTTCTGCAATTATGTTAGCACAGCTGAAAACTGTTGTGCAGATTAAAGGAGGAATACAAGTGGCCTTCTAGAGACTAGTTGACTATCTGGAGCATCAGAAATTGTGGGTTCAATTACAGGCTCAAAATGGCCAGAAACAAATAACCTTCTTCTGAAACTTGTCAGTCTATTCTTGTTCTGAGAAATGAAGGCTATTCCATGCAAGAAATTGCCAAGAAACTGAAGATATCGTACAACGCTGTGTACTACTCCCTTCACAGAACAGCGCAAACAGGCTCTAACCAGAATAGAAAGAGGAGTGGGAGGCCCCGGTGCACAACTGAGCAAGAGGACAAATACATTAGAGTGTCTAGTTTGATGTCTGTCCGATTATATCGTAATATCGCCCAACCCTAAACGGCATGTTACTGTAAATGCGTTCTGTATCTGTAAAGGGTTGCGGTAGATATAACTAGTGGTCATACACACGTAATAGGACCATTATTCTGCATTGTAAATTGACGTGGAATTTTCGGATCTTTTGTTGTGTTAACAGAAAACCTATTTTTTTTTTTAATGGCTCTTTAAACGTTAAGCAAAATTGCCCATTTGTCACATCCCTTGTAATGATCGTGCTGTTTAATCAGCTTATTGATATGATACACCTGTCAGGTGGATGGATTATCTCGGCAAAGGAGAAATGCTCACTAACAGGGATGTAAACAAATGTGTGTACAAATTGTGTAAAATAAGCTTTTGGGATATTTGATTTAAGCTCATGAAACATGGGACCAACACTTTACATATTGCATTTATATTTTTGTTTGTTTATATATTTGTTCAGTGTTGCTCTCCCTGTACAGTCCAGGGCAGCATTCAAGAACCAGACCACACCATGAACGGTTGAATGAAAGGCATCTAGTCCTATTGAATGTTTAAAAATTGTTCCGTAAGGGTAAAGAATGCTAATGCATACATTACATTTTTTGTCATATTTTTACAACTATTATAAAATGCTTGAGATGACAACTGACAATTAGAAATGGAGTGAGGTTCATCCTTCCTCTTAGACAATCATCAAAAATGCCAGATGAGCGCCTTGGCTTCAACTCAAAATTTGGTCTACGATCTCCTCACTTACCTACACAAAATACAATTTTAGCTTTTTGGAGATTTTACATTCAGGTTATATGGCATTATGTCTAACTGTATATGGTAGTATGTATGTATGAAAGGAGTGGCAGACCTATGGTGTCTGTCTGTACATGTATCTCTCAATGAGCCATCAATTCCATCAGTGATTCTTATCAGCAACCAAACAGTGTCACGGGTAGGAGGGTGAGTCAAGGAGGCAAGGTCCCCTCCTCTCTCCTTCCTTTTCCATTTGGAGCCCTTCGTCGCTATTCCGGTCAGGCACCGCACACCCATCATTTTTTTATTAAAATCTAAAAAGTGTAATAACTCTGGAGACTCGGGAGAAGCTGGCAAACAGGTACATCGCTCTGCCTTTGTTGCTCGCCCCTCCAATCCTCATTATCTTCTCACTGCCCTCCACTCACTTCACTGCAAAAACTCACATTGTGCACACACATACACATGCATACGGCACACACCCAGGGACACAAACCCACAGACACCCTAATACGTTAAAGTATACTGAGAAAAGTACACTCAGAGTCACCCTGCTTGGATCCATAACTTACCCTGACTCTCTGAACTCAAAAAGGGGAGTTTGTACATCAGTAGTTTGGGATAAAGAAACCCAAGACCTCAGTGCCCTCTCAGTCTTCTGGGTGGGACTGTCTGGGTGTGGGATTATTCTCGCACTTCTTTGGGTTAGTCAAATACCCCCCTACACCTCCTCTTTGGGACATAAATAAAACCTACATAGCTATATGTGGTAAAGACAAATATCATGACATTGAACAGGGATTAAATTCCTTTGCGCAATTGCATAATTCTAATCTGTGTACATAGAATAAGGAAGGAAACCCCAAATGATGGTAGGTGGTCTACTCTGGCATTGTGAGCTATTGACACCGAATTACAAATGGGGCAAGCATCCCAACATGCTCTTGACATCACGCAAGTTTATCCTCCAGTGACTTCTGGGATGAAGACAGAGGGGAAGAAAAAGCCCTTTGTTGCGCTCCCCTGACAGAGCCTTGAGGGGATGACTTTATTGCCTTCAAGTGGAGTTGAAACAAAAACAGCTGAAAAACAAACCAGGACAGATAGCATCTCCCTGTAAGTTCAACACCTATCCATCAAGTGGGATTCCTCTCCATCTATGATCCTCTCCCCTAGCCCTTTCCCTTTTCCCTCCATCATTAACATAGCAAAGGAAAAAAGAAACGACAACAAAACAGTGAATTTATATTTTCTCAGTTCACAGAAAATGAAGCCCCAGGCATACGGTTAAGTCTCGTATCCCACCATACACTTTCACAGACAGACGTATTATTGTGTTTCCAAAGCCTTGCAAATGGCTCTTCTTGATTTTGACACATTATCTGACAACTCGGTGCGTGAGGCACAATTGAATATGCTAAGACTTCAATGAATAGTAGTTGCTCGAGGAGCAAACAAAGGGAGAGGAAGATGCAGTGCTGGGGTCTTCGCTTATCGTGCAATTTAACAATGTGAGAGGACGTATGTCTCAGTCAGAAGATGTGCATTCGGCCCTTTTCTTCTCTTAATTCAGTCTCTAAATTGCCTTTGCGGGCACAGTAAACAGAGATAACACGTTGGGAGCGGGTCAAATATGGAGTTGTGTTTTTAATAGTGCCGGGTGTTTACGGAGGTCTTGTAAACACTCCTTTGGGGGGGGGGGGAAGGCTGCTGTTAGCGAGAGGAACGCATTGCTTGAGTGATCCCGTGCAAGGTTTTGGCCCGTACTGCCGCACTAAAGCAATGTGGAGCGAGTGAGAAACATGATGCCTCCAGGCATCTGTCTACACCATGGAGCTTTGCTAGCACTTCCCGACCATGAGATGCTAAGCAAAACATACATCCTCAGCATTCCAAGTCAACACCAGAACAAATAATTCTCACACTCTTCCCCACTCTTTCCACTTCATTCGCACTCATCCTCTGTCCCCTTTCATGTTACACAAAGACTATCTTTTTTCTCCCCACCTAGCTCCGCCAGGCATTCCTGGGTCTCTCCTAGCTGTGGAAATGTCAAGAATGGGAAGAAAGAGGAGGATACACTGAGCGCAGCGGCAGGTAGAGTCTTGTCCGACTGTACTAACATCCCCAGTCTACTCGATGGATGGTTGGCTGCACACAGAGGATGGGATCCAAATTGACTATCTTAATTAAAAACGTTGCTATGGAGTGAAGCCTCAGAGCTAATTCTTCAGAGGAATGCCAACAAATCACCTGGCTAAAATGGGTCCCGGATTTGTATCTAACCACGAGAGGCCTGGATAATTACTATGCCCCAAAAGCAAGTCAGTGCACTGCAATAATTGCACAGCAATGCAATATTACAATTACATTGCAAGTTAACTTGAATAAAGCTTGAAAAGTTTCATAAGGTTTAATTGAAACGAAATAGGACACGAAGGCATACGTTCTCTCTTCACCAGTCCACAATTTTTTTTTTTTGCAGTAGCATGCATAACACTAGGCCCTCTAGCCGGTTAGGTGAAATATGGGGCTCCTCTGGCCATGCTAAGAACCTCTTCAAACACAAGGCACCCACAACAAAAAAAGGACACATTCTAGACATTAGTTGCTAGAGCCAAGAAACTCCCCTCTTCGCAACAAATAAAAAATGGGAGAAAAAAAAGTTTAGCAGTACACTGCTGCTTGCCTGGACAGACAAGCAAATTCATTTTTATGTGTGTGCCAAACTCAACCAAACACTGTAAGCAAGCTGTGACCATTGGAATCACCTGCCACCACGAATGAGTCGGGCACTGACTGTTTTCCCTGATATTTGAGGCCTTCTTATGAAGGCCGTGGAGTCTTACTTTTGACCAGCATTTTCAAGCACCAGCAGAAGCTGAACAGCAACAAGCCATGCTTGCTGGCACAGAGGGGCATGGTCACAGACTCATTAGTCACGGGTATTGGTCTTCTTATAGTGGCTGACAAATGGGTTCTCTACAAAAAAGTACCAAAAAGAGCCAACGTTTTCAATTAACTCTTATTGCAGTGGGGAGGTTTTCAGTATCTACTGCTAAAAGAGTGTGAGAAACACCGTCCCCAGTAAATAACTCAAAGCTTCGGGTTATATGTAAAAAGACTTAAGGAGCTCCCCTCTGACTACATAAAACGTCCCACAGACTAGGGTCACAGGTTAGGGGTCAAGCCTCAGGGAGGTAATTTACTGTCTCTGAAGGTGTTCATCAAAGGGGACACACCTACCTCCTTGAGGGCTGACTGACCAGAGAAGGGCCGCAGCACCTTCACCATGACAACCAACCTGCTTAGATGAGTCAGGTGTCCCCACTTGTCTGAGTACTGGGAAACAGAGTGGTGGGTGTAACCCTACAGCTATGACATTTCAGACACCACTTACTTGTGATGCAGGAGAGCAGGGATTGTGATGCCTAGCTTTACAATGTGATTGCCCCATACAACTGTCAGAATAACCTTAAAATAATTATATAAACTAAACATCATGATTTTAAAAATGTGACTGTCTGGCAGCTGGCCACTCCTGAAACATACTTGTATTTCAATTTCCATGAAATTGACTCTTCTCAGACTAATGTGTGGAGGTCACATTCAGTTCACCTGGCTGGCACTTGCAGCCATATTAGATGGGACACTTAAACAGAGATGGGATGTCTATTCCATTCAGTCCTGTTGAGACAGAGTGAGAGAAGAGACAACAAAATGGCAGCTTACCGTCCACACAGTGCTCCACCTCCTCCAGGTTGCGCAGGGTAATCCTCATCAGGCTGGAATTGAGCATCAGCTCATTCTTGTGTGTTGGCCACATGAACTCCGGGGCCAGGTTGACAAAGAAAATGCGCGTGTCGCCAGTGGCAACCTGGTTGTCGCAGACCTCAGGGTCACCGAAGCCTCCAATCATCACCTTGTTGCCGCCGTCCAGAAGAACCTCGCCATTGACCACCGTCTTTCCTTTCAGGTACCGCCATACCCTCACCTTTACCAAGGCCATGGAAAAAGACAGTGGGGTTTTAGCTCTTTATTGAGGCTCCTCCTTTATTGAAGCTGTAACTTTAAAGGTAGACTGAACAAGATGACATCATAAACAGGATATGATGTCTGCAAGTGGAAAGTTGCCCTATTGTTTGTCATTTTGCAGTCTACCTTTAAGCAAACATTTAATAGAAAAAGTATTTTGTAATCATAAGGTATTCCAGGTACTTATTCTCCAAAGCACTTATTGTAATACACATTTAAAAGGGCCAAATTGTATACATCAGAGAGTAACAGGGTTGAATAATTACTTACTTTCCTGGACTATATCTCCTAAACCATAACCTTATTTGCAACAGAAGATATTGCATATTCATTGGTAGGTTTTCATTTCACTATATGGGCTGGTCTCATTTGGTGGTCGGTGGTTCAGATCCAAAAATGGGACAACTCTTATCTACATCCCAAATCATGAGACAAGGAACCATAGACCAACCAGCAGGTTGCTGAGCTCAGAGAGCGCTGACTGCCACTGCGTTTTTTATAATGAATGACCAAAGGAATTTCTCAATGACTGATAACGCGGAGGGGTTTGTGGAGTAGTTTTGTTAATTGCAGGATTGGCTTCTGTGAGGACTGTAGACTGGGATGCTGACGGGAGAGGTTGTGTTTTCTCTAGCAGGAGGTAAGCTTGGCTTCTTATATGGTGTTGAGTAAAGCTTAAACCATGTATTTAGATTGTAGGTAGGTATTGTAGTTAGGTATTATAGGTAGTTTACTCAGGTAGTTATTGAAGGTTATTGTAGGTAATTATTGTAGGTAAGGACTGTATTCGGCGGACTCCGGCGAAGCACGAGGCTAGCCTACCCACTACTTGGACCAACAAAGCTAGCTAGCTAGCGGGTAGCTACCGGTAACTTTTAGCAACTGTGGTTAGCTGTTTCCAATGTTATTTCACGCTTAAGAGTACCTGTAATTGAGCCAGCTAGCTGCCACCTTCAGCTGTTTTTCTAACCTCATTATCATTAACGTTAGGTGGTTGGTAGCTGCTGTACTTAATTTCGGCTACTGATTGCAGTCTGCCAGTTTGGCTTTATACATAGCTTGGGCTTTGTCGAGTAAGGCTTAAACTATGTATTTAGATTGTAGTTAGGTACTATAGGTAGGCATCGTGGGCTGTATATTATTAAGTAGTATAGGTAGGCATCGTGGGCTGTTGTGGGTAGCTGTTGTGTAGTTATTGTAGGTTACTTTTGTATTCGGCGGTGCCGGATGTAGCACGAAGCTAGCTAGCTAACTCACCTCCTGGATTAGCTGGCGAGTTGCTATTAGCAACGGTTGCAACTAAAAACAATATCCTTTTAGCCAGCTACATTCGTTCGCAGCGACGCCGTTTTTCAAACAAAGTCAACACAGTAGCCATTGCTAGCCAGCCAACACTACCAGCAGGCTGTGGTAGCTAAATACAATATCTTTGTGCTAGCTACCCAACGTTTAATCATTGCTGCGTTATGAAAGGTAAGCTTGGCTTCTTATATGGTGTTGAGTTAAGCTTAAACCATGTATTTAGATTGTAGGTAGGTATTGTAGTTTGGTATTATAGGTAGCTTACTCAGGTAGTTATTGAAGGTTATTGTAGGTAATTATTGTAGGTAAGGACTGTATTCGGCGGACTCCGGCGAAGCACGAGGCTAGCCTACCCACTACTTGGACCAACAAAGCTAGCTAGCTAGCGGGTAGCTACTGGTAACTTTTTGCAACTATGGTTAATTGTTTCCAATGTTATTTCATGCTTAAGAGCACCTGCGATTGAGCCAGCTAGCTGCTACCATTCAGCTGTTTTTCTAACCTCATCCGAGGCATTAACGTTAGGTGGTTGGTAGCTGCTGTACTTAATTACAGCTACTGATAACAGTCTGCTGTAGTTTACAACAATTCTAATTTCTAAAGTGGAAGTTGGGAGAGTTTTACTCGGGTGGTTCAGTGAAACAATTATAGTTTCTGAGGTGGAAGTTGGGAGAGTTATATATATTATTATTTTTTTGGTGAGGGAGGCCTGCTCTCTCCTTTCCCTGATGTTTAGTTCATTTCATCCCGATCTCCTCTGCATTATTGTAGCCATCTGCTGCAGCCTGTCAACTATGCCTCTGCCTATCCCTGTTCTCTCCTCTCCGCACAGGCTACACAAACGCCTCACACCGCGTGGCTGCTGCCTCTCTAACCTGGTGGTCCCTGCACGCACCACACACCTGGAGTTCCAGGTCTCAGGCAGCCTCTGGAACTGCCGTTCTGCCGCCAACAAGGCTGACTTCATCCCAGCCTATGCCACCCTCCAGTCCCTCGACTTCCTGGCACTGACGGAAACATGGATTACCACTGAAAACACTGCTACTCCTACTGCTCTCTCCTCGTCTGACCATGTGTTCTCGCATACCCCGAGAGCATCTGGTCAGAGGGGTGGTGGCACAGGAATCCTCATCTCTCCCAAGTGGTCATTCTCAATTTTTCCCCTAACCCATCTGTCTATCTCCTCATTTGAATTCCACGCTGTCACAGTCACTAGCCCATTTAAGCTTAATATCCTTGTCATCTATCGCCCTCCAGGTTCCCTTGGAGAGTTCATCAATGAGCTTGACGCCTTGATAAGTTCCTTTCCTGAGGATGGCTCACCCTTCACAGTCTTGGGGGATTTCAACCTCCCCACATCTACATTTGACTCATTTCTCTCTGCCTCCTTCTTTCCACTCCTCTCCTCTTTTGACCTCACCCTCTCACCATCCCCCCCCACTCACAAGGCAGGCAATACGCTTGACTTCATCTTTACTAGATGTTGCTCTTCTACTAATCTCACTGCAACTCCCCTCCATGTCTCCGACCACTACTTTGTATCCTTTTCTCTCTCGCTCTCCTCCAACACTACTCACTCTGCCCCTACACAGATGGTAACGCGCCGCCGCAACCTTCGCTCTCTCTCTCCCACTACTCTCTCCTCTTCCATCCTATCATCTCTTCCCTCTGCTCAATCCTTCTCCCTCCAATCTCCTGATTCTGCCTCCTCAACCCTCCTCTCCTCCCTTTCTGCATCCTTTGACTCCCTGTGTCCCCTATCCTCCCGGCCGGCTCGGTCCTCCCCTCCAGCTCTGTGGCTTGATGACTCATTGCGAGCTCACAGAACAGAGCTCCGGGCAGCTGAGCGGAAATGGAAGAAAACTAAACTCCCTGCCGACCTGGCATCTTTTCACTCCCTCCTCTCTACATTTTCTTCATCTGTTTCTGCTGCTAAGGCCACTTTCTACCACTCTAAATTCCAAGCATCTGCCTCTAACCCTAGGAAGCTCTTTGCCACATTCTCCTCACTGCTGAATCCTCCCTCCCCCCCTCCCTCTCTGTGGATGACTTTGTCAACCACTTTGAAAAGAAGGTTGACGACATCCGATCCTCTTTGTTAAGTCTAATGACACTGCTGGTCCTGCTCACACTGCCCTACCCTATGCTTTGACTTCTTTCTCCCCTCTCTCTCCAGATAAAATCTTGCGACTAGTGACTGCAGGCCGCCCAACAACCTGCCCGCTTGACCCCATCCCCTCCTCTCTTCTCCAGACCATCTCCGGTGACCTTCTCCCCTACCTCACCTCGCTGATCAACTCATCCTTGACCGCTGGCCATGTCCCTTCCGTCTTCAAGAGAGCGAGAGTTGCACCCCTTCTCAAAAAACCAACACTCGATCCCACTGATGTCAACAACTACAGACCAGTATCCCTTCTTTCTTTTCTTTCCAAAACTATTGAGCGTGCCGTCTTTAGCCAACTCTCTTGCTATCTCTCTCAGAATGACCTTCTTGATCCAAACCAGTCAGGTTTCAGGACTGGTCATTCAACTGAGACTGCTCTTCTCTGTGTCACGGAGGCTCTCCGCACTGCTAAAGCTAACTCTCTCTCCTCTGCTCTTGTCCTTCTAGACCTGTCTGCTGCCTTTGATACAGTGAACCATCAGATCCTCCTCTCCACCCTCTCCGAGCTGGGCATCTCCGGCGCGGCTCACTCCTGGATTGCGTCCTACCTGACCGGTCGCTCCTACCAAGTGGCGTGGCGAGAAGCTGTCTCCGCACCACGTGCTCTCACCACTGGTGTCCCCCAGGGCTCAGTTCTAGGCCCTCTCCTTTTCTCCCTATACACCAAGTCACTTGGCTCTGTCATATCCTCACATGGCCTCTCCTATCATTGCTACGCTGACGATACACAACTAACCTTCTCCTTTCCCCCTTCTGATAACCAGGTGGCGAATCGCATCTCTGCATGTCTGGCCGACATATCAGTATGGATGACGGATCACCACCTCAAGCTGAACCCTGGCAAGACGGAGCTGCTCTTCCTCCCGGGGAAGGACTGCCCGTTCCATGATCTCGCCATCACGGTTGACAACTCTGTTGTGTCCTCCTCCCAGAGTGCGAAGAGCCTTGGCGTGACCCTGGACAACACCCTGTCGTTCTCCGCCAACATCAAGGCGGTGACCCGATCCTGCAGGTTCATGCTCTACAACATTCGGAGAGTACGACCCTGCCTTATACAGGAAGCGGCACAGGTCCTAATCCAGGCACTTGTCATCTCCCCGTCTGGATTACTGCAACTCGCTGTTGGCTGGGCTCCCTGCCTGTGCCATTAAACCCCTACAACTCATCCAGAATGCCGCAGCCCGTCTGGTGTTCAACCTTCCCAAGTTCTCTCACGTCACCCCCCTCCTCCGCACACTCCACTGGCTTCCAGTTGAAGCTCGCATCCGTTACAAGACCATGGTGCTTGCCTATGGAGCAGTGAGGGGAACGGCACCTCCGTACCTTCAGGCTCTGATCAGTCCCTACACCCAGGCGAGGGCATTGCGTTCATCCACCTCTGGCCTGCTGGCTCCCTTCCTCTGCGGAAGCATAGTTCCCGCTCAGCCCAGTCAAAGCTGTTCGCTGCTCTGGCACCCCAATGGTGGAACAAGCTCCCCTCACGACGCCAGGACAGCGGAGTCACTCACCACCTTCCGGAGACATTTGAAACCCCACCTCTTTAAGGAACACCTGGGATAGGATAAAGTAATCCTTCTACCCCCCCCCAAAAAAAAAAGTATAATTGTAAAGTGGTTATCCCACTGGCTATAGGGTGAATGCACCAATTTGTAGTCGCTCTGGATAAGAGCGTCTGCTAAATGACGTAAATGTGCCCTTGAGCAAGGCACTTAACCCTAATTGCTCCTGTAAGTCGCTCTGGATAAGAGCGTCTGCTAAATGACTAAAATGTAAATGTAAATGGATTTCACGAGTGTATGTATATCACTAAACATTAGCCTACATTGGAATAACTTGTTGTTTGCAGCCCTTTTAATCTTAATGCAGCACAACAAGATTTTCCCGCACCCATTTGAATTGAATATCTATTTATCTATCTGTTAACAGTATACATTACTACATGATTTTGCAACCAAGGGTTACTGGCATCAGAATCTCAGGTGCAACCTACTGCCATTGTGCCCTAGAGCAAGGCCCTTTAACCCCTAACCTGCTGCAGGGGCACCTCTTTGCGGCTGACCCTGTGCTGCTTCCAGCCTCTCGTCTGTGGTGTCCGCGGAGTTAGGGATAACAAGACTGCAAAATATGAATTTTCATTTGACAATAAGGTTGTATTCTTCTCTTTATCTTACCGGTATATTGGTTTGTCATGTTCGCAAATACTACCTCATACTTATAAATAAAGAAAACAAGTCTTCTGAAGAACAGCAAATGTAAAGCCTTATAGCTAAATCAAGTATTTAAAATCACTAGAGCTCAATTGACCTTCCCTTAGGGAACACATTCAGATTTGTATTCGATTAATAAAATGATTTATTAGCCTAAAATATGTAATAAAAACATGTTTGTTAAAAGGGGTGATATTGTTACTTATTTGTTCAACTATTGCCTTTATTTTATGCTTTGAAGCACTGATTCGAATGACCACAATTGAACAAAATATTCAAAATGACATTGGAAGAAAAGTGGGCTGGCATAGGCTATGATTTGACAGGTGCCCCTTTGGAGTTACATGAAGGCCTATCCTACCTTCTTAAACAGAAACATGTGATACGTTGTAACGTTTTCAACAAGACTATGTTACTTTGTAGCCTACGGTTAAAGATTCAGCAGCAACCTTATTCAACAGAAATATATCAACTCACGCTAGGACAGTCAGACTTACCTTGCAAGAGTATGTATTGTGCACTGGATCCATGTTCATGATTTCTTCAACAGTTCCAGTCAAAACTATGTTCGCCTCCTCTTCCCTTTTCTCCAAATCTTTCTCCGGGCAACTTCCATGACCCCGTTGACAGAAAACCGCGACTATCATCAATGCCCACGCGTACAAGTGAGTTTGTTGTGAACCCATGGTCACGAAAACGGATAACAGAAAGTTACGGACGAAATTAAATCCCTGCGACGCAAAGTAGCCTATAAATTGATGTTGCAACAATAGCCTACTCGCTATTTCGGTTAGAATAAGTATTTTAACTTCCCTACTGACCACGAAGCTCTCAATTTCAGCCAAAGCTCATGCATCTGCTACGTGCGGGAGCCAAGTTGCCTGACTGAGAGCCGGCTGGGAGAGAAGATAAGGGTTTTATACTCTCTCAAGGAATGCGCTACACTTCACCCTCTCGATTATTTCAGAATGACACTTCTGATTTGCATTCAGTCTGAATTGCTGATACGACTGGTGAAGGGGACCTTTGGTTTCAGGAAAGCTGCCGAAAGTGGTGTAAAACGCCACCCTTCGGAGAAATGGTGCGTCCAATGAGAACAAGCGTAAAACCAAAAGGGAATTGCACTGAGGCAAGTGGAAGGCCAAGTGGGCCTGCACCAAACAAAGAAAGTAGCCCATGCCTATATTGTTTAGTTATAGCCTAATCTAAACTATAAAATAAACAAATAGCAAAACAAAAACATAACAAACAAAGCATTTAGCAACAGAAACAGTCCAGAACTGGCAATAAAGTAGGCCTTGCCTAAACGATCAAATTATGGATCTTATTTAAGATTTCCCATTATCAACATCTGTAAATGCTACCATTATGTGCGTTTTGTTAGGAATGGGTCACTGCGTACATGTCCACGCTTCAAAAGCTGTAATTTGAAGTAGCCTACCCATCAATCTATTACAGGAAAATGTCAGGCTTGCGATGCGCTCTTGACCATAGAATATTTGTTCATTACATTTACGTCATTTAGCAGACGCTCTTATTCAGAGCAACTTACAGGAGCAATTAGGGTTAAGTGCCTTGCTCAAGGGCACATTGACAGATTTTTCACCTAGTCGACTCGGGGATTAGAACCAGCGACCTTTCGGTTACTGGCACAACGCTCTTAACCACTAAACTACCTGCCGCCCCCGTTCATGGTTTACTTCATATTTCTGGTGCCCTTCCCCGTTTTGTTATATAGTGTAAATCTTCAAAGTAAGCCTAGCCTATTCACAATTAAAATGTCAACATCAGGAATGATAGGCATATAGTTTGATGTTTGGCTCTACCTTTCTTTGCCATAACAAAACAACATTTTATAGACTAGGCCTACTAATTTAGCACCTAAATAAACCCTTGGGCCTACCCATTGCTGTCTTTTTCTGAATGCCTATTATCCATCCCAATCCAAGGACGCATTCTGAAACGTGAGTGTAAACAGTATTTACAGTTTTATTTTAGGAAATATCTGCACCCAATTTATATTGCTGTAACTCAATGGATAAAACCAAGGATTCCCCTAAACTAAAAACTAACTTTTAGTTCGTTCCCATGTTGACAAAGTGACTCCTTTTGCAGCTGGATAGGGCTACTTTTCCTTTGCACGGCACAATAGCTGCATGTCTTAATCGCTGCCCTGGAAGCAGTTGTTGGGGGTTAACTGCCTTGCTCAAGGGCAGAACGGCAGATTTTCCACCTTGGCAGCTCAGGGATTCGAAACATCGACCTTTCTGTTACTGGCCCAATGCTTTTAACTGCTAGGCTACCCGCCGCAGGTCCAAAAACAATGGGATTTTCTTAAACTTTATGGATTAGGTACACAAAGTGTATGTATTTTTCGAAATATGCAGTAGAAAAACAGGTCTCTATGTTATTGAATTTCCCGCCGTTGGACTTCAGAGCTCACTTTTTCAAAAGGTATCTATCCGGATTTCGGCTATCTGATAGGATTAAATGCATAGAAATATAATAATTAGACTGATGCATCATTGACTTGAATGGGGACCCTCGTTATATAAATGTTATTTCGATCCATTTAATCCCATCTGATAGGCAAACCAGATAGATACATTTTGAAAAACTGAGCACAGGTAATTATCTTATCACCTGCTGCAGTCAAGCATGTTACCTGAATTGCACACCTATGATCAAAAGGAACAACTGTATGCCAACAGGGGGCAGCCTGCAGATAGATTGATGAAAAGATAACTACAATTGTAATATGGAACTGAATTAATGTTGTCATCTCTATAGTGGGTCAAGGGTCACGTTTTTATTTTATTTTCAAGTTTACAAAATAAAAGGTAGACAGCAGAGGACAATGTTCCTGAATAACCTCTGAAGAAGGCTCTGATATTTTCCTGGTCAGGTCACATGGTCAGGAAAACCTTTCAACCATATATGTTTTCTAACACTTACAGCACAATGGGGAAAAATAATGTCGAAATGTTATGGGCACAGTTAGAAAGTTGGCTGTCAGAAGTATTACAATGTAAATGTACTTTTAATCCCTCTGTCTGTATATTTCAAGATATGGCATATGAGGGTGCAGTGAGATACACGATGGGTTGGACAATACTTTTCTCGTCAATCATCTTGAAAAAACGTATACTTAAAAACTGGAAATCGACCACTATTTTCAGGTCTCTCCAGAGATGTTCGATCGGGTTCAAGTCCGGTCTCTGGCTGGGCCACTCAAGGACATTCAGAGACTTGTCCCGAAGCCACTCCTGCGTTGTCTTGGCTGTATGCTTAGGGTCGTTGTCCTGTGGAAGGTGAACCTTCGCCCCCAGTCTGAGGATCTCTGTACTTTTCTCTGTTCATTTTTCCCTCGATCCTGACTAGTCTCCCAGTCCCTGCTGCTGAAAAACATCCCCACAGCATGATGCTGCCACCACCATGCTTCACCGTAGGGATGGTGCCAGGTTTCCTCCAGACGTGACGCTTGGCATTCAGGCCAAAGAGTTCAATATTGGTTTCATCAGACCAGAGAATCTTGTTTCTCATGGTCTGAGAGTCGTTTAGGTGCCTTTTGGCAAACTCCAAGTGGGCTGTCATGTGCCTGATTGGTGGAGTGCTGCAGAGATGGTTGTCCTTCTGGAAAGTTCTCCCATCTCCAAAGAGGAACTCTGGAGCTCTGTCAGAGTGACCATTGGGTTCTTGGTCACCTCCCTGACCAAGGCCCTTCTACCCCGATTGCTCAGTTTGGCCGGGCAGCCTGCTCTAGGAAGAGTCTTGGTGGTTCCAAACTTCTTCCATTTAATAATGATGGAGGCCACTGTGCTCTTGGGGACCTTCAATGCTGCAGAAATGTTTTGGTACCCTTCCCCAGATCTGTGCCTCGACACAATCCAGTCTCGGAGCTCTACGGACAATTAATTCAACCTCATGGCTTGGTTCTTGCTCTGACATGCACTGTGGGACCTTATATAGACAGGTGTGTGCCTTTCCAAATCATGTCCAATCAATTGAATTTACCAAAGGTGGACTCCAGTCAAGTTGTAGAAACATCTCAAGGATGTTCAATGGAAACAGGATGCACTTGAGCAAAATTTCGAGTCTCATAGCAAAGGGTCTGAATACTTATGTAAAGAAGGTATTTTTGTTTTTTATTTTTAATACATTTGCAAAATTTTCTAAAAACCTGTTTTCACTTTGTGGGTATTTTGTGTAGATTGATGAGGAGGGGAAATAATGTCATCAATTTTAGAATAAGGCTGTAAGGTAACAAAATGTGGAAAAAGTCAAAATACTGAATACTTCTGAATACTTTCCGAATGCACTGTATGTCCTTACATTCGGTTCCGTTGTTCTCTAAAATGTATTCTGTCCACAGTATTATATTTTACACACACACACACACACACACAGAGACAACCGGGCTAATATGACCCAACCTCTGTTTGTTTTCTGAGTGTCTTTCTCTGATATGATGGAAACACTCACACACAGATATGCAAACACTCACACAGCCAACCACATCCCCCCCATTCCTATGCAGACATACATCACCAATATCACCTGACACACATACACACACTGCGGTAGACAGTCCAGCATTATCAAAAGTTAGTTTTTTTTCCAGAGGACAGCGTTCGTTTCCTTTATCAGGTATCAGCTTGGGAACATAATAACAACCTCGCCTGCTTGGCATCTTGACACTTGGAATCCAGTGTCCCAGCCTGCCCAGCAAACCCTAGCCACTGGCTCTCTGTGCAACTTTACTCACTGTAGAAACAAAATGGAGGCCACCAGAATGTCATTATCAAGTAATCCCACTCCGACAGTTAAATCTCAATTGAGCATGACTCTCAGGGGCACTTGTTATTTATTTCAGAAATAGAGTAGAAATATTTAGTGTGTCGGTGTGTATGTCGTTATGTGTGTGTGTGTGTGCATTAGTGCGAGTGCATGGATGTGTGTGCACGCTGTGTGCAAATACATCTGTGCGTGTCTGTGTGTGTGTATATGTGTGCACACCTCTGTGTTAACGACAAGGCAAGGCAGCTCATTTGAAATGCAACATGAGCGTGAGGAGGTGGAGGTGGACTGAACTCTTCACTTCATCCTCTCACACTGAACCCATCCTTCACTTATTCGAGATAAGAGCAAGTCCAGGGAGCCTGGTTTAAATCACTCTGAATGAAAGGAGCAGGAAACCCAATTGGCCAAGCCAACAGAAACAAATGTGAACAGGAATAGACCCTCTAAATCTTGTATCCCACCCTAGGTCAAGCAACAAATTGATTATAGAACATTGGGGAACGTTTCTGTTGTGGTTCCTGTGTGAGAATACATGCTGATCATTACTACAACATTTACTCAACCACGATGTTCCAGAAACACGTCTTATGTCATATGTCATTGTGTTCAGCAGATGTTAGAGGAACATTATCCCTAACCTCATGTTGAACACATCAGAAAGTTTCTCTCACACCTGGTTTTATCCTGGGCATTTAGCTGGAATGCTTCAATGTCTTTTTTTCCAAAGCCTCTCCTGTTCTGTCTCTCCCGCCATGGAGGGAGATGGATGGACGGACGGGGACGGGGGGTTCTGGATGGGAGGAAGCCTTATGGTCGGATGCCGAGCAGTTGCCATACCAGGCGGTGATGCAACTGGTCAGGATGCTCTCGATGGTGCAGCTGTTTGGACCATGATAGTTTGTTGGTAATGTGGACACCAAGGAACTTGAAACTCTCGACCCGCTCCACTGCAACCCGTCAATGTTAATGGGGGCCTGTTCGGCCCGCCTTTTCCTGTAGTCCACGATCAGCTCCTTTGTCTTGCTCACATTGAGGGAGAGGTTGTTGTCCTGGCACCACACTGCCAGGTCTCTGACCTCCTCTCAATAGGCTATCTCATCATTGTCGGTGATCAGGCCTACCACTGTTGTGTCATCTGCAAACTTGATGATTGAGTTGGAGGAGTGCTTGGCCACGCAGTCATGGGTGAACAGGGAGTACAGGAGGGGGCTGAGCACACACCCTTGTGGGGCCCCAGTGTTGAGGATCAGCGAAGTGGAGATGTTGTTTCCTACCTTCACCACCTGGGGGCGGCCCGTCAGGAAGTCCAGGACTCAGTTGCACAGGGCGGGGTTCAGACCCAGGGTCTGAAGCTTAATGATGAGCTTGGAGGGTACTATGGTGTTGAATGCTGAGCTATAGGCAATAAACAGCATTCTTACATAGGTATTCCTCTTGTCCAGATGGGATAGGGCAGTGTGCAGTGTGATGGCGATTGCATCGTCTGTGGATCTATTGGGGCGGTAAGCAAATTAGGGTGACAGGTAAGGTAGAGGTGATATGATCCTTGACTAGTCTCTCAAAGCACTTCATGATGACAGAAGTGAGTGCTACGGGGCTATAGTCATTTAGTTCAGTTACCTTTGCTTTCTTGGGTACAGGAACAATGGTGGCCATCTTGAAGCATGTGGGAACAGCAGACTAGGAAATGGAGAGATTGAATCTGTCCGTAAACACACCAGCCAGCTGGTCTGCGCATGCTCTGAGGACACGGCTAGGGATGCCGTCTGGGCCGGCAGCCTTGCGGGGGTTAACATGCTTAAATGTCTTACTCACGTCGGCCACGGAGAAGGAGAGGCCACAGTCCTTTGTAGTGGGCCTCGTCGTTGGCACTGTGTTATCCTCAAAGCGGGCGGGTTTATTCCTCCATATGAAGTTAAACAATTTAGTATAAACAATTTTAGTTACTGACAGAGGAACATCCAAGGCAAGGGAGGTATAAACTAATCTGGACAGACCTTCAGATTTTAACAAAAGTACACGTCCAGATAAAGAAAGATCTCTTAATAACCAGGAGTAAAATCTCTTTCCATGTCACGTTTGTTTAAAGAAAGGTCGGACCAAGGCGCAGCGTAATATGCATACATGTTTATTTAATGATAAACACTCGACAAAACAACAAAGGAAACGAAACGTGAAGTCCAAAGGTACGGTACAACAAACCTTACACGGAACAAGAACCCACAACTAGACAGTGCCAAAAGGCTGCCTAAGTATGATTCCCAATCAGAGACAACGAGCGACAGCTGCCTCTGATTGGGAACCACACCGGCCAACATAGAAATACAAATCTAGAAAATTCACACCCTGACCAAACTAGCTAGAGTTCTGTAGGCCAGGGCGTGACATTCCAATTTTCTCTACGATAGTAGATACATTTAAGTTGGCCCTTTCTTTCTGATCTTTGCTAACTTTAATACCAAGATATGGGATCACATCTTTTACAGGGATATTACATACAGAGTTTAAGTCACATCTTTTCAATGCAAATAATTAACATTTCCTAACATCCAGAGATATTACAAGATACATGTGAGAAGGCTCAATAGCTTTCCTGACTTCATTATGATCTTTAAAAAAATGGTGGTGTCGTCAGCCAATTGTGAACATTTTATCTCTTAATCTTAAATCTGAATAACTTGTGTGACCAATAAAAATAAGAAAGGAGAATTTGGGAATCCTTGTTTAATTCCGCATCTAATATCGAATCTCTGTGAAGTTCCTTGGGATACTTTAACAGAGCTGTTACTATTATTGTAAAGTGTCTTAATTACACAAATATTGACCAAAACCAAAAAATGGAAGTCTCAAAAAGAAAATAATGTTAAACTGTATCAAAAGCCTTGTAAAAGTCTACAAATAAAATAAAACTATCTTCCATAATGTGCTCATTATAGTTTATCAAGTCCAATACTAGTCGAATATTGTTACATATACCATGGGGAGAACAAGTATTTGATACACTGCCGATTTTGCAGGTTTTCCTACTTACAAAGCATGTAGAGGTCTGTAATTCTTATCATAGGTACACTTCAACTGTGAGAGAAGGAATCTAAAACAAAAATCCAGAAAATCACATTGTATGATTTTTAAGTAATTAATTTGCATTTTATTGCATGACATAAGTATTTGATACATCAGAAAAGCAGAACTTAATATTTGGTACAGAAACCTTTGTTTGCAATTACAGAGATCATACGTTTCCTGTAGGATTTGACCAGGTTTGCACACACTGCAGCAGAGATTTTGGCCCACTCCTCCATACAGACCTTCTCCAGATCCTTCAGGTTTCGGGGCTGTCGCTGGGCAATACGGACTTTCAGCTCCCTCCAAAGATGTTCTATTGAGTTCAGGTCTGGAGACTGGCTAGGCCACTCCAGGACCTTGAGATGCTTCTTACGGAGCCACTCCTTAGTTGCCCTGGCTGTGTGTTTCGGGTCGTTTTCATGCTGGAAGACCCAGCCACGACCCATCTTCAATGCTCTTACTGAGAGAAGGAGGTTGTTGGCCAAGATCTCGCGATACATGGCCCCATCCATCGTCCCCTCAATACGGTGCAGTCGTCCTGTCCCCTTTGCAGAAAAGCATCCCCAAAGAATGATGTTTCCACCTCCATGCTTCACGGTTGGGATGGTGTTCTTGGGGTTGTACTCATACTTCTTCTTCCTCCAAACACGGCGAGTGGAGTTTAGACCAAAAAGCTCTATTTTTGTCTCATCAGACCACATGACCTTCTCCCATTCCTCCTCTGGATCATCCAGATGGTCATTGGCAAACTTGAGACGGGCCTGGACATGCGCTGGCTTGAGCAGGGGAACTTGCGTGCGCTGCAGGATTTTAATCCATGACGGCGTAATGTGTTACTAATGGTTTTCTTTGAGACTGTGTTCCCAGCTCTCTTCAGGTCATTGACTAGGTCCTGCCGTGTAGTTCTGGGCTGATCCCTCACCTTCCTCATGATCATTGATGCCCCACGAGGTGAGATATTGCATGGAGCCCCAGACCGAGGGTGATTGACCGTCATCTTGAACTTCTTCCATTTTCTAATAATTGCGCCAACAGTTGTTGCCTTCTCACCAAGCTGCTTGCCTATTGTCCTGTAGCCCATCCCAGCCTTGTGCAGGTCTACAATTTTATCCCTGATGTCCTTACACAGCTCTCTGGTCTTGGCCATTGTGGAGAGCTTGGAGTCTGTTTGATTGAGTGTGTGGACAGGTGTCTTTTATACAGGTAACGAGTTCAAACAGGTGCAGTTAATACAGGTGATGAGTGGAGAACAGGAGGGCTTCTTAAAGAAAAACTAACAGGTCTGTGAGAGCCGGAATTCTTACTGGTTGGTAGGTGATCAAATACTTATGTCATGCAATACAATGGAAATTAATTACTTAAAAATCATACAATGTGTTTTTCTGGATTTTTGTTTTAGATTCCGTCTCTCACAGTTGAAGTGTACCTATGATAAATTACAGACCTCTACATGCTTTGTAAGTATGAAAACCTGCAAAATCGGCAGTGTATCAAATACTTGTTCTCCCCACTGTATGTCTGGCCTTCATAAAACCAGACTGGGTATCATTAATGATTTGGTCAAGACCATTTTTAAGTCTTTCTGCAAAGATGGATGCAAGTAGCTTTCCATCATTGTTCATTAATGTGATTGGTCTCCAATTTTCTAACATCATAGGATCTTTGTTTGGTTTGGGGATTACAGAAATTAGGCCTTGTGTCATAGAAACAGGCAGAATCCCTAAATCAATTGCCTCCTTAAAAACATTAAATATAAATTCAACAGTATCCTCCTGAAAATATTTATAGAATTCACTAATAAGGCCACCATTCCCTGGAGATTTTCCCTCTTTTAACTTGCTGATAATTTTTTTCATTTCATTGATATAAATAAATTAATCACAAGACTTTTGGAAGTCTTCATCTATGAATTTTGCATAGTCTTTGACAGTCTAGAAAGGCAGACATGTCACTAGTAGGACATGCATTGGTGTAAAGATTACCATAGAATTCTGAAACATATTTTGAAATATCTTTGGGGTTTTCATTTTCTTTGCCTTCTATATTAAGCTTATGAATAGAGGTACATTCAGATTTTTTTCTCTCTAAATTCTAAAAGTATTTTGTGTTTTTTTCACCTTCCTCCAACCATCTCCTTCTTGATCTTACAAATGCCCCTTTTCATTTTGCTCTCTCTTCATACATTAAGTCCATTTCTAGTTGTAAAGAAAATAACTGACCCTTTCCTTCTTCATCAAGGTCCTCCATAGAGATCAGAGAAAGTATTTCCTTAACAACTTTCTCTTTCCTCAATCTTTTAAGTTCAGCAATTTCTTTACCTCTCTTTATTGCTGTTTGTCTTATTTCATACTTCATTAATTCCCAATATTTCCCATAAGACTTAAATAGTTGGGCTTTCCTCCAATTTTCTTGTTTAATATCTTTGGCATCCATCTTGAAATTACCATCTTACAACAGTCGACTATTGAGTTTCCAATAACTCCGATTTGGTTTATTAACTTCAGAGCCATTAATATTTAAAGATAAGAATATAACTTTATAATCAGTAAGATTTGATGGTTCAATGGATACCTTGACTACATTGGTATCTAATGAATTAGAAATCAACCAGAAGTCAATTATTGACTATCTATACATGTCCAAGTGAAGTCCTCTTTACCACGATATTTCGATCTCCAAATATCGAATAATCCAAGACCAAGATATAGATTATTAAACTCATTAACAATGCTGGATCTGTTAGGAGGGAGATATTGTCTATCATCACATTAGATACAGAATTACAATCTCCACCTAAGATAATTTTGATATCCTGAAATATACCTTTAACTCTATTAATCTTTTCTTCAAATTCTTGAAATAATATCGTGTTGTTTTGGTTGTTGTTGGTTGCGTAGATATTCCCTAATAAAAAAAAAACACTGTTCAAATTCACTGTTCAAATTAACCACTACTGATGACCTTCCCTTTAAATGCACATCTTAAAACTGCTACACCTGCAGAGTGGTTGTTGCCATATGATAACCAGATACCGTTACCCCATTGATTTTTTCCAAAAAGCTAGATCAGAAGAACAAGCATGAGTCTCTGGTAGAAAGTAAAAGTCTGCATTAAACCGTTTGCAATACAGGAAAATAGCCTTATGTTTGAGTAAATTACGAATACCCCTGACATTAATTGAACAAAGAGATAAAGACATAAACTTCAACCAACAACCTTGTTATGCTAATATAACATTTTCTTAAGGATATGAAACTCAAAAGGATTTCCATATCATTATCAACCCCTCCAACAAAAAACAAATAAATACTGGTCATAAAGTTACCAAATTATTCTTACTCCCACAAGGGGGAGACATTGTGTAGACCTTACAATAAGCAGTTATTCACACATAGTTAGTGTTTAGTTTACCAGTTTTCAGGTCAGCCTTTTCTCATTCAAGGGTTTATGTAAATTCTTTTCTGCTTTTCACCTGGCAATTAGGCAGTGTTTAGGCCTACCAGTTCTGTCCGAGTTAGACTTTCTCTCTCTCAAATGTTCTGATTTTACCGCATTTCTTTCCCATCGATGATTTACATTTACATTTTTTTTTTGGGTGGAGGTGGGGTGGGATAATGGGGAGGTTAGAAGGATTACTTTATCCTATCCCAGGTGTTCCTTAAAGAGGTGGGGTTTCAAATGTCTCCGGAAGGTGGTGAGTGACTCCGCTGTCCTGGCGTCGTGAGGGAGCTTGTTCCACCATTGGGGTGCCAGAGCAGCGAACAGTTTTGACTGGGCTGAGCGGGAACTGTGCTACAGCAGAGGTAGGGGAGCCAGCAGGCCAGAGGTGGATGAACGCAATGCCCTCGTTTGGGTGTAGGGACTGATCAGAGCCTGAAGGTACGGAGGTGCCGTTCCCCTCACAGCTCCGTAGGCAAGCACCATGGTCTTGTAGCAGATGCGAGCTTCAACTGGAAGCCAGTGTAGTGTGCGGAGGAGCGGGGTGACGTGAGAGAACTTGGGAAGGTTGAACACCAGACGGGCTGCGGCATTCTGGATGAGTTGTAGGGGTTTAATGGCACAGGCAGGGAGCCCAGCCAACAGCGAGTTGCAGTAATCCAGACGGGAGATGACAAGTGCCTGGATTAGGACCTGTGCCGCTTCCTGTGTAAGGCAGGGTCGTACTCTCCGAATGTTGTAGAGCATGGTCTTTTTTTGCTGTTAGATTAACAATAATTTAAGTTTTCTGCCCGTATAAGACATGTCTATGTCCCAGAAAGTTGGCTGTTGTTTACAACACCATTCTTGTCACATCGCATATTGAGCAGCAACTGTCCCAGTATAGGGACACCGATCCAGTAGAGTTTTAAAGTCAGAGCCTTTTGGTCATTTATAACACATACATAAATGCCTTGTATCATATGACGCTGTACTTACTATAAGGTCAGACACCTTTGGTCATTCATAACACATACATAAAGGCTTAATGATATAAACACACATTTATTAACACTTAGGGAATTATCACTGCAGCACGCCACCAATCAGGCCTTTATGGTAGATTGGCCAGACCGAAGCCACTCCTCAGTAAAAGGCACATGACAGCCCGCTTGGAGTCTACCAAAAGGCACCTAAAAACTCTCAGACCATGATAAACAAGATTTTCTGGTCTGATGAAACCAAAATTGAACTCTTTGGCCTGAATGCCATGCGTCACATCTGGAGGACCCAAGAAGACTCGAGGCTGTAATCGCTGCCAAAGGTGCCTCAACAAAGTACTGAGTAAAATGTCTGAATACTTATGTAAATGTGATATTTCAGATTTTTTTGTATTTATACATTTGCAAACATTTCTAGAAAGCTGTTTTTGCTTTGTCATTATGGGGTATTGTGTGTAGATTGATGAGGGGGGAAAAACAATTTCATCCATTTTAGAATAAGGCTGTAACGTAACAAAATGTGAGAAAAGGGAAGGGGTACATTTCGGATACACTTGTATGTGGTAGTGGGGCGCATATTTTTATTGTGTTATTATATAAAACAACGGTTGTTGATGTGTACTGCTACATTTTAGATAAATGTTTGCATATTTGAACAGCAGCAGGACCAACCTACCTTGTTTTATTAGGGCTCTAAAGCAATAGTTGTTGTGCCACCCCTCAGGCATGTCATCCTGGAGCTGGGCCTGAACTCAACCAAATGTAAATCAAAACTAGACTTTGAACTGACTACACAGTGGGATGCCCCATTAGTATTCACAAAACTGATGATATTCATGAAAACCTGGCATTGTAATTACCCCCACATCAAAGTATTGTTCACAAACCTGAACCTACGACAGCTACTTATTTGCCATTTAATGGTCTTACATTATACAGTAAAAACTATTTTACTCAAAATGTAAACTGCTGGATGCATTATATTTCCTATTGACTTCAGTCTGACAGTGACTAATAGAGAGGGAAGTTTCATAGCGCTTTAGAAAGCCTTCCAGACATCTCCATTCATCTGCCCCCTGTGACAGAGTCCCAGCTGTATGAGCAGAATGGCCAAGATTTACCAGCCATTTTGTTTTATAAATGTCATTCATTCCAAGTGAACTATTTGGCAGACAGCAGGCCGAGTCAATTAGGAAATGAGTCCATCGGAACCGGCCAAGTCTCCCACGCCACAGTAGACAGATGGCAAATCAAACCTGTCCACTTACAGAAGTTAGAGAAAAAAGTATTGTAAGGCCTCACCACACAAAAATAAGTCATGACGAGACTGATATATTCTAAAGCTGCGCGGGCCAACAAGGAGAGTGATGAGTAATGAAAGAAAGTGGCCTAGGGAGGTCTACCCGTGTAGGCTGTTGCCTCTGTTGACTTCCGCTCCTGAGTCAGAAGCTTGAGCGATGGGCCAGAGGGCTTCACCAGTTGTCGCTGCATAAGTGTGTGCTGCTAATTCATTTAATTGATTGGCATGTTGACTCACTCCTGCAGAGCGCTTTGAAGGGATACTTCGGGATATTGGAAATGAGGCCCTTTATCTACTTCCCCAGTCATATGAACTTGTGGATACCATTTGTATGTCTCTGCGTGCAGTTTGAAGGAAGTTGCTAACTAGCACTAAAGCAATTGCTAACTAGCCTTAGCGCAATGACTGGAAATCTATAGGTATCTGCTTTGCACCAATGCTAGTTAGCGTTGGTTGGCGAAACTACCTCAAACTTCCTTCATACTGTACACAGAAAAATAAAAATGGTAACCACGAGTTCATCTGACTCTGGGAAAGTAGATAAAGGGCCTCAAGGCGATATATCCATTTACAGAAATGTTGTTAAACTGACATTAATAAAAAAAACATATTGTGAAAGAGAGTCAAATATTTTTTCATGAAACAAGTTTCCATGGCCAAGCAGCCTAAGATCACCATGCACAATGCCAAGCGTCAACTGGAGTGGTGTAAAACTCGCTGCCATTGGACTCTGGAGCAGTGGAAACGCGTTCTCTGGAGTGATGAATTATACTTCACCATCTGGCAGTCCGACGGACGAATCTGGCTACCTGCCTGAATGCATAGTGGCAACTGTAAAGTTTGGTGGAGGAGGAATAATGGTCTGGGGCTGTTTTTCATGGTTCAGGCTCCTTAGTTCCAGTGTAGGAAAATCTTAATGCTACAGCATACAATGACATTCTAGACGATTCTGTGCTTCCAACTTTGTGGCAACATTATGGGGAAGGCCCTTTCCTGTTTCAGCATGAGAATGACCCTGTGCACAAAGCGAGGTCCATTCAAAAATGGTTTGTCGAAATCGGTGTGGAAGAACTTGACTGGTCTACACAGAGCCCTTACCTCAACCCCATCAAACATCTTTGGGATTAATTGGAACGCTGACTGCGAGCCAGGCCTAATCGCCCAACATCAGTGCCCGACCTCACTAATGCTCTTGTGATATTGTTATTATTGCTAAAATTGGAGGTATTGTGTGTAGATTGATGAGGGAAAAAAGCCATTTAATTTATTTTTGAATCAGGCTGTAACGTAACAACATTTGGAAAAAGTCAAGGGGTCTGAATACTTTCCAAATGCAATGTATGCCCCCTTTATTTATCCTACGGTTCTGACTTGGGAGAATACTGTAAGAACGGCCCATGTTCTGAATTCTGTCGCTGTACATTTCTAAAGTGCTGAACAAATAGTCCTAGCTCGCTCATTAATGTCTTAATTGAAATTACGGATTGCCTCTTCTCCGCTCTTCCTCCCCTTATGCTATAGTTTGTACATCTCAATTGTCAGTAGAAACCACATTTGTTTAAGCAAGTCAGCCATATCAGCTATGTTTTTTTTAAAGGCAGTAAATGAGTCTGAATGAACTGTTTCGCTGCCAGACAAGGCTCCGCTGATAGCCAGGTGTAGCAGTGGTAAGGTGTTGGGACTGCTATTGGGACTCTGCTGTATGGACAGCTGTATGTAGGCCCTAACAATTTGTGGGCACCGTTTGTCACCATTATAGTGCAATTAATGTATTGTTTAGTGCTGTTTTGCCCCACCAAGATTTAGGGTGGGTTGCACCAAAATGGTTTAAATTAATCTAGGATTAGAGCTAATCTAGGTTTTGTAAATCTAGGTTTATAATTAAGCAGAGATGTGTTGCAACACTTAATTTTATAATAATAATATGCCATTTAGCAGACGCTTTTATCCAAAGCGACTTACAGTCATGCATGCATAAATTTTTTTTTTTTCTGTATGGGTGGTCCCGGGGATCGAACCCACTACCTTGGCGTTACAAGCGCCGTGCTCTACCAGCTGAGCTACATAGGAATCTGGATCAGTAAATCTATGATTAACGGTTTTAAACTATGATTAGTGACATGTTACACCAATATACGAGGTATTTCGTGAGTTGAAATGAAGTAGTTTGCCTACTTGACAAATGAGGCCACAAAATTGCTGTTCCTTGATAAAATTATAACAATGTAACATTAGAACTACTGCAACTCCATCGTGAAAGGTTCTCATGGGTTGGCTGATTTGAAATCCGTTATTTACCAGTACTAGACAGAAAACTAATTTGTTAGCTAACGTTAGCTACTGTAGCTAGCTAGTTCATAAACCAAGCTAGCTAGCATAAAATATAATTTATTGTCATTACTTAACGTTATTTAGCCATTTATTATTTGTCCGCTAGCCACCTGATCATGGCACGTCAAATAATTTCAAATTCCTCCGCTTATGAAAAAAACGTATTGTCGGAGCTGATTGAGGAATTTAGTAACGTACTGGGCCATTTTACGCGACAGATTTAATGGATCGACACGGATTAAAGAGAAGAGGGACCCAAATCGGATGAAGGCATGCTGGAAAAACTTTAAAGCGAAAGCCAAAAAGGATGCGGCAGAGGAGAGGCGGGGGCTACTTCAGACCGGAGGGGGGCCGTCCAAGGGAATTGATCCTCTCTCACAGAAGATATGCGAGATGATTCCCCAGCAGTTTGTCCCTCTCCTTAACCCCTATGATGACGATGGACAACTCGACCCACCAATATTTAGTAAGCATAAATAACTGGTAAATATCAATGACTATAATGCACGTTAAAACTAACGTTAATGCTACTTCACTACAATGTTACCGTTATCAGGCCCATTACAGCATGTTGCATAACATCATCATTCGCACCAAGGCTGGGTATATCATAAGCCCCAATTCAATTTTTGTACGTAAATAGCCTACTAATAATGAGTTAATTTTCTGTCTTTCCTTTCCTTTAGGTGAGCTGACACCCTGTGCCGTGGAGAAACAGCAGTGCCTGGATCTTGCACCAGCAGAAAAAACACCAGACAGGTCAAGCAAACCCCCAGAACTAACATGAACCAAGCTCATATTGATGTTTTGGTGGAGAGCTGGAGAGAGAGAAAAACCTACTGCAAATTGAGGTCGTGAATTTACAAAAAGAGCTACTGCAAATTCAGAAATAGAAACTGCTTCAGGGAAACAAATGCCCACTGTGTAAAGAATGCTGATCTTTTCATTTATTTAAGCAATTATTTATTAAAACAATGCTTTCCCAAGCAATTTGGTGTCCTCCAGTCTTGTCCTCACTCTTGTTTTCTGGTGCTTCCAGTTTCACCCTGTATGGTATTGAGAATAACAAAGTCTAAATAATACATTTAGATGTTGCTCCTGGCCATCTTCTGCATTCTCCTCATGTAGGTCCTCCTCAGCCTTCTCAGGTAGCTTGTCTCCTTGTCTCTTACCAAAGTTATACAGAACTGCCACTGCAATAATGATTGTCAGTGTACTGTCCATCTTCATGCGGAGCCCTTCCTTTAGGCACGGGAATCTTTTTTCCACACTCCAAAAACTCTCTCTATGAGACCTCTTGCCAGGATATGAGAGGTATTCTCTCTCTTCAGGTGTCTGGGGGTTTAAAATAGGAGTCATAAGGTACCCATGACAGGCATATCCATTGTCACCTAGTAGGTGGCCTTCATATGCCCCCCTTTCCAGCATTGCATACAGACGACTATTGTCAAAGATTCTGCTGTCATGGGTGGATCCTGGCCATCTAGCTACGATGTTGGTGAGCTGACTTTTGTCATCACAGACAGCCTGCACGTTGATGGAGCAGTAACCTTTCCGATTATGGAATAGTTCTCCATTCTCACCACCAGGGTTGGGAATAGGAATGTGTGTACAGTCTATTGCCCCTAGTACACCTGGGAATCTAGCTGTCCTATACAATCCAGCTGCTGTTTCCTCTGTAGGCTTGAACCTTATGTACTGATTCTTCAGACTGGCAATAGCACTGGACACTCTGACTACAATCCTGCTGACGGTTGACTTGTGGAGTCCAAAAAGGTCCCCATCCACCATCTGGAAACATCCAGTTGCGTAGAACCGTAGGGTAACCAAGAGCTGAAGTAGTGGGGTTACAGCCGCATTCCTATCACTCCCATTCTTAATGGTTGGTCCAACCATTTCTTTCCAGTTGCATTACAGAGTCCTTGGAGAAGCGGTATCGCCTTGAAAACCCATCATTATCATAAAATTCAACAGGATTTAACCTGTCTCTAATTATTCTCTGAGGAACTCTGTCGTTTTGGTCTCTCTACAGTAGATATGCTGCCATTTTATCAGTTAAACCACCACAAGTGGCAGTTTAGAATTAATCTCCAATCTAAATGTATTGTCATGAACCCTGCGTCCTGAGTCTGTTCCTGCCTGTGTTGCCGTTTTTCTGCTCTGAATCTCCTGTTTCCTGAAGGTTCCTGAACGCACCCTGTCCGGTTGCCGGGCGACGTTGCTAGGCGGGTGATCTCTCGATTACCCGCACCTGCTTCTCATCAGCTTCGGCACACCTGGTCCTGATCATCACCCCTTCATAAGCTCTGACCTGACATCCATTCCCTGCCGGATCGTTAGCCATGAACAGTATGTTTTGTCAGCGTATCAGCCTCTGAGTTACTAGCGTTAGTTTTGTTGTTTTGCACCTTGTTGACCTGCCGTGTACTTACCTCCGTTTTTTTCCGTCTACAGTCATTCGCCCGGAACCTTCACCCAACCCCTGCCTGGTTGTCGGCGGCTGCCGTGCCATCATTGGATCTCCCACTTCACCTCCACCAACTCATCTCCGCCGCCCGCTCCGTCTCCTGGATTATTCTGCATCTTTTCTTTGAATCTGTTAATAAATACTCACCTTCGTTCAACTCACCTTGTCCTGGTCTGCTTCTGGGTTCTGTCGTAGAGAAGCGTGACATTTATGTTCATAAAAAAATAATAATTGAGCAACAGGCTTAGAATGAATCTAGGTTTAAAGTGAAAACTAAACTTAGATTAGAGGAAGGATTTAATTTAACTAGGATTAATTTAAAACCTAGGTTTAAAATTAGGTGCAACAAGATTAATAGATAAACCTTGATTTAACCCAGTTTAAGACTTCATCCATGTTGGTGCAACCCACCCTTAGATGCTAAAATCGTCACTGGCCATAACTAACGTTAGCCAGCTACCTAATGTTTGGCATGGCTGCTAGTAAGCAAGCTAACGCTATGTTGCTAACGTTAGCTAACTCAAGACGAGCTGAAACCATGGCTAGCTACTTTGCTCAAAGAGGGTCCTTGTTATCGAGTTAACTAGCTAGCTCAGTCATGAACAAACTAGGCCTTGGCTTGTTGTTGAGCGATAGGACGTATGTTATTGAGTTAGCTAGCTAGCGAGCCATTTTGCATGGGAGATAACGTTAGCAAAATGATTTGCTTGCTGAACAAGTTTGCGTTAGTAGTAAATTAAACATTAGTCTTTGAACCACTCTGAGTTTACTTTGTCGTTCTTTGTGAGTGTACATTTCTCAATAGTTAATCATACGGCCCTTGCTGTATTTATTGGCTGTGGGCCTACTCGGTCCAAATTTCCATGTTTGTACCGAGGCAAATAACATTTGACAGGATTGATGACGGCTGCCATTTTGGTCTCAGAATGCTGATGAATTGTTCATGAATCGCTTGGGAAATGATTTGCAATTCACATGCTGTAATATGTTGGAAATGTATAATTTCTAAGGACTCAAGTCTTTTTTGTGTGGAATAGATTTTTGACAATTTTTTAAAGGTTGTTGTAGTTTCGTAATTTTTTAAAACTGAAACTAACCCAAAACTAAACTGAAATTAGAAACTGTGCCTCCTACACTAACTTAAATAAAATAAATTATTGAGCTGCCTAAACTCAGCTTGTTAGAACAGACTGACCAGAAAAGTTCAAATTACATGATCTTGAATTGATTCGCAATGGTCAAAAATATTAACGTAAGGCCTCCCAAGTGGCGCAGAGGTCTAAGGCACTGCATGGCAGTGCTAGAGGGGTCACTACAGACCCGGGTTTGATCCGAGGCTGTGTCACAACCGGGAGACCGCACAATTGGCCCAGTGTCATCCGGGTTAGGGGAGGGTTTGGCCGGCCGGGATGTCCTTGTCCCATCGTGCACTAGCGACTCCTTGTGGTGGGCCGGGCTCATGCACGCTGACTCGTGTCGCCAGTTGTACGTTGTTTCCTCCGACACATTGGTGCGGCTGTCTTCCGGGTTAAGCGAGCAGTGTGTCAAGAAGCAGTGCGGCTTGGCAGGGTCGTGTTTCGGAGGACGCATGGCTCTCGACCTTCGCCTCTCCCGAGTCCGTACGGGAGTTGCAGCAATGGGACAAGACTGTAACTACCAATTGGATATCATGAAAGTACCAAAATAACAATATTAAGATTAGTCTGTAACATACGTTTCCAAAAAAGCATAACGTGAAAATGAAATGAAACATTGCCCCTAAAATAAATGAAATGATGAATATATGAAAATAATGTGTTGAGGTATGTACTGGGCCAAGACTACACTAACACACTGTTTTGTGAAGATAGTTGCCTATTAAGCAGTTGGTCTTTCAGGTATGGGGGCATGTCCAAGCCACAGGTGGTATTTTGAATTGTCTGCAAGTCCATTGTGGGGGAGAAACACCGCAGGGGAGTGGCGCAGTGGTCTAAGGCACTGCATCGCAGTGCTAGCTGTGCCACTAGAGATCCTGGTTTGAATCCAGGCGCTGTCGTAGCCGGCCGCGACCGGGAGACCCATGGGGCGGCGCACAATTGGCCCAGGGTAGGGGAGGGAATGGCCGGCAGGGATGTAGCTCAGTTGGTAGAGCATGGCGTTCGATTCCCACGGGGGGCCAGTATGAAATAAAATAATAATAATAATAATGTATGCACTCACTAACTGTAAGTTGCTCTGGATAAGAGCGTCTGCTAAATGACTAAAATGTAAAAATGAAAAAAAATTAGTCCTCTGTTATTCTCAATCATGATCAATGATGTTTACTCTCAGGTACGGCCGGATATTGGGAGGTCGTTATTTGCAGATGATGGGGCCTTATGGAAGAGGCGAAGAAATGTGCCATACATAGTCAAGAAGGTACAGGAAGCAATTGATGAGCTAGTGCAGTGGGCATTAATGTGGAGATTCAGGTTCTCTGTAGAGAAAACTCAGACAGTGTTATTTACCAGGAGGAAGGTGGGAGATGAGGTACGCTTGACATTATATGGGGGCCTTCAGGTTCCTTGGGGTATACTTTGACACTAGGCTGACCTGGGCAGAACACATTGAGAGAGTGGTGGGAAAGTGTAAGAAGGTGCTAAACATAATGCGCTGTCTGACGGGGAAGGAGTGGACCTCATTGGAAAGGCTAGATGTCATACAGGGGCAAGGACTCAGAATATATAGTGGGGCGTTTCGGACCTCCCCAGTGGCTGCACTACAGGTGGATATGAGGGATATGCCGTTGTAGATGAGGAGACAGCAGCTGGCAATTAATTATTGGGTCAATCTACAGGGACATGGGGTGTCTCATCCTGTGAAAGGGATTTTACAGGCATGCTGGCAACACTTTGGGTGGGTGGGTAATACCGAGGCGAGGGAGATGGGACTGTATGGATGGGAGTTGTATGGATTGTATGGATGGGAGTTTAGTCCAACGGTAGCTATTCCTGTAAATCCACCATGGCTACTCCTGCCTCCAGTAGTTGATCTAGAAGTGTTGGAGAGACTACAGAAAGATAGGGAGGGTGTTGATCCATTGGATTTTTTTAATAGACATCTGGATACTGTGTATCAGGATTTTGTCGCCATTTACACAGATGGTTCAAAAGATCCAAGGACGTACTGGTTCAGCATTTGTAGTTCAGGAATGTGGGGTGGCAGTCAGGAAACTTATTACATATCATCTGGCTGTATATACGGCGGAGCTGATGGCCATACTGTTGGCCTTGCAGTGGGTGGAGGAAGTCAAGCCAGATGATATGTAATACGTTTCCTGACTGCCACCCCATATTCCTGAACTACAAATGCTGAACCAGTACGTTCTGTCCTTGGATCAGAGGGAAAGAGAGAGGCTGAGAACTAGTATGAGGGAGAAGGGGATACAGAAAATTAGTTTAAATAGTATATTGAGTAGAACGTGATTAGATATACTCTCAAAAATGTTGTTATCTTTTTTAAGAGCAACGGGCTGGCAAGTATCCTGTGCGAGAGAGGCAGGTTGAGGTTTCCAGGATTAAAGTAGTGCAGAATGTGTCATATGCTGAGGCAGTGAAGAAAGTAGAGGAAGATGGGTCAAGGGGGAGGGATCCTGAGAGGAATGGTGTGAGTAGCAGATCTGTACCAATACATAGGGATAAACCAACAAGTGATATATGTTTCAGTAAGATTGGATTTTTGGCATTTATAGCAATGGGTATCAACTGTACTGCAGGGATGGAACATAAGTCGCAGAAAATAGAGGTTGTGGTGGCAGCTGCAGAGAGGTATTTGGGTGTGCGAGACTTGATGTCAGAAGAGTTACAGGGTGTGTTATGTGGTGGTGTCCCATCCCTTCAGACGGTTGGCCTGAAGTAGGAATAAATAGATTTAAATATTGCAGAATGCTAGTTATTATATATATATATATATATATATAGTATTAGATGGTAGGGTATTTGTTGTATTTTTTATTTTTTAAATCAAAGCGTAAGGGAGTTATACTCCAGTCTAGTAGGTGGCGGTAATGCAACATTTATTGGATGCCAACCGCCGTTAAACCTCATCGAAGAAGAAGAAGAATGGCTTTTCAAATCAAATCAAATCAAATCAAATCAAATTTTATTGGCCACATGCGCCGAATACAACAGGTGCAGACATTACAGTGTAATGCTTACTTACAGCCCTTAACCAACAGTGCATTTATTATTAACAAAAAATTAAAAATAAAACAACAACAAAAAAAGTGTTGAGAAAAAAAAGAGCAGAAGTAAAATAAAATAACAGTAGTGAGGCTATATATACAGGGGGGTACCGGTGCAGAGTCAATGTGCGGGGGCACCGGCTAGTTGAGGTAGTTGAAGTAATATGTACATGTGGGTAGAGTTAAAGTGACTATGCATAAATAATTAACAGAGTAGCAGCAGCGTAAATAGTCCGGGTAGCCATGATTAGCTGTTCAGGAGTCTTATGGCTTGGGGAAAGAAGCTGTTGAGAAGTCTTTTGGACCTAGACTTGACACTCCGGTACCGCTTGCCGTGCGGTAGCAGAGAGAACAGTCTATGACTAGGGTGGCTGGAGTCTTAGACAATTTTGAGGGCCTTCCTCTGACACCGCCTGGCATAGAGGTCCTGGATGGCAGGAAGCTTGGCCCCAGTGATGTACTGGGCCGTTCGCACTACCCTCTGTAGTGCCTTGCGGTTGGAGGCCAAGCAGTTGCCATACCAGGCGGTGATGCAACCAGTCAGGATGCTCTCGATGGTGCAGCTGTAGAATATTTTGAGGATCTGAGGACCCATGCCAAATCTTTTCAGTCTCCTGAGGGGGAATAGGCTTTGTCGTGCCCTCTTCACGACTGTCTTGGTGTGTTTGGACCATGATAGTTCGTTGGTGATGTGGACACCAAGGAACTTGAAGCTCTCAACCTGTTCCACTACAGCCCCGTCGATGAGAATGGGGGCGTGCTCAGTCCTCTTTTTTTTCCTGTAGTCCACAATCATCTCCTTTGTCTTGGTTACGTTGAGGGAGAGGTTGTTGTCCTGGCACCACACGGCCAGGTCTCTGACCTCCTCCCTATAGGCTGTCTCATCGTTGTCGGTGATCAGGCCTACCACTGTTGTGTCATCGGCAAACTTAATGATGGTGTTGGAGTCGTGCCTGGCCATGCAGTCATGGGTGAACAGGGAGTACAGGAGGGGACTGAGCACGCACCCCTGAGGGGCCCCCGTGTTGAGGATCAGTGTGGCAGATGTGTTGTTACCTACCCTTACCACCTGGGGACGGCCCGTCAGGAAGTCCAGGATCCAGTTGCAGACGGAGGTGTTTAGTCTCAGGATCCTTAGCTTAGTGATGAGCTTTGAGGGCACTATGGTGTTGAATGCTGAGCTGTAGTCAATGAATAGAATTCTCACGTAGGTGTTTCTCTTGTCCAGGTGGGAAAGGGCAGTGTGGAGTGCAATAGAGATTGCATCATCTGTGGATCTGTTGGGGCGGTATGCAAATTGGAGTGGGTCTAGGGTTTCTGGGATAATGCTGTTGATGTGAGCCATGACCAGCCTTTCAAAGCACTTCATGGCTACAGACGTCAGTGCTACGGGTCAGTAGTCATTTAGGCAGGTTATCTTAGAGTCCTTGGGCACGGGGACTATGGTGGTCTGCTTGAAACATGTTGGTATTACAGACTCAGTCAGGGACATGTTGAAAATGTCAGTGAAGACACTTGCCAGTTGGTCAGCACATGCTCGGAGTACACGTCCTGGTAATCCATCTGGCCCTGCGGCCTTGTGAATGTTGACCTGCTTAAAAGTCTTACTCACATCGGCTACGGAGAGCGTGATCACATAGTCATCCGGAACAGCTGGTGCTCTCATGCATGCTTCAGTGTTGCTTGCCTCGAAGCGAGCATAGAAGTGGTTTAGCTCGTCTGGTAGGCTTGTGTCACTGGGCAGCTCGCGGGGTGTGTTAGGCCTCTTTTCTCACCCAAACCACTGTTGTGGTGGTAATATAGACATTGAGTAGTTCAGAGCCATCTTCACTTGGACCTTTCTGTTGGATTATTGACTTTGCATCCAGATTCCGTTGGAGTTTCCTTTTTATTAGCTTTTGAATATTATTATTTTTATTTTGGATTACAAACATTTCTTTGGACTTGGATTTAGACTTCCATTCAAAGACTTAAAGGCTCAACCAGAGGTTCTGGTAGGAATAAGGTTTTCTAATTGTGATGTTTGCTCTGACAGGACTATTCATTTGTTGTTGATTATTACATTATTATTTTGTTGTTTATAATGATATGATTTTTCCTATCAATACACCATTGCACTGAACAAGTTTCCAAATCTTTATTTCTGACAAGGTTGTGTGGTTTATGCAAGTTTGTTGCAAGTCTTTCATATGAAAAAAAAGTATGATTATATAATCATAAACAAATAAGGCTACTGTATGTCAACTACAGCCCATAGAAAATGGGTAAAGGGTCCATTTGGCTGCGTTTACACAGGCATCCCAATTGTGATATTTTGCCCAATTATTGGCAAAAGAGCTGATCTGATTGGTCAAAAAATAATCCGAATTATGCTGCCTGTGTAAACGCAGCCATAGGGACCCATGTTGTGGACCCATGTTGTAGCCCATATGTGTTTGCCCATGTCTGGCCCAAAAGGATTACCAAACTAAGCACCAGCTAAGATGTCCATGTAGGGTCCTTGGATAAAGACCGAAATGTTGCGATTGAACAGTAGCCTAAATACTTAATTATGTTTTCTTTTCCCAGCTACCTATGAAAAGGCCGGCTCAAACTTAAAAAGGCAGAAGAGACTTCTGATCTGCAGACGGACTCAGACATGGATGAAGAAGAGTCAGGACCTGACAGTGGTAACACAGCGACAGCAGCACTAACCGAGGGAGCTGATTTCCCTATGAATACTGTCCAGGATGTGGAGGCGATGGAGCTAAAGTTACTCGACACAGCTTTCCTGAATGGAGTGGTAGGTGCTATGAAAGGGATGTTTTACTAAACTTTCTTGTAGTATTTTGTTCATTAGTCCACTGTTAATACAATGCCAAAAATGGTGCATGTTAGTAATTAAGTATTCAAGATGGAGTACTTTCAGTACAGTGCAAAATGTGTGATGATGATGCAAATGATGCGTAAATGTACTGAACAAAAATATAAATGCAACATGCAACAATTTCAAAGATTCATATAAGGAAATCAGTCAATTGAAATGAATTAATTAGGCCCTAATCTATGGATTTCACATGACTGGAAATATATGACTAATTGGTCACAGATACCTTAAAAGAAAGGTAGGGGCATGGATCAGAAAACCAGTCAGTGTCTGGTGTGACCACACAGCACGACAAATCATGCAGCACGACAAATCTCCTTCGCATAGAGTTGACCAGGCTGTTGATTGTGGCCTGTGGAATGTTGTCCCATTTCTCTTCAATGGCTGTGCAAAGTTGCTGGATATTGACAGGAACTGGAACACGTTGTTGTACACGTTGATCCAGAACATCCCAAACATGCTAAATGGGTGACATGTCTGGTCATATGCAGGCCATGGAAGAACTGGGACATTTTCAGCTTGTGTACAGATCCTTGCAACATGGGGCCGTGCATTATCATGCTGAAACATGAGGTGATGGCGGTGGATGAATGGCATGACAATGGGCCTCAGGATCTCATCATGGTATCTCTGTGCATTCAAATTGCCATCGATAAAATGCAGTTGTGTTCATTGTCCATGGCTTATGCCTGCCCATACCATAACTCCACCGCCACCATGGGGCACTCTGTTCATAACATTGACATCAGCAAACCGCTCGCCCACATGACACCAAACACGTTGTCTGCCATCTGCTCCGTACAGTTAAAACTGGGATTCATCCGTGAGGAGCACACTTCTCCAGCGTGCCAGTGGCCATCGAAGGTGAGCATTTGCCCACTGAAGTCTGTTACGACGCCGAACTGCAGTTAGGTCAAGACCCTGGTGAGGATGCAGATGAGCTTCCCAGTGATGTTTTTTGACAGTTTGTACAAAAATGATTAGGTTGTGCAAACCCACATTTTCATCAGCTGTCCGGGTGGCTGGTCTCAGACGATCCCGCAGGTGAAGAAGCCGGATGTGGAGGTCCTGGGCTGGTGTGGTTACACGTGGTCTGCGGTTGTGAGGCCGGTTGGAAGTACTGCAAAATTCTCTAAAACGACGTTGGAGGCGGCTTATGGTAGAGAAATGAACATTAAATTCTCTGGCAACAGCTCTGGTTGACATTCCTTCAGTCAGCATGCCAATTGGGATGTAAACAAATTTGTGCACAAAAGTTGAGAGAGAGAAGCTTTTGTGCATATAGAACATTTCTGGCATCTTTTATTTCAGCTCATGACACATGGGACCAACACTTTACATTTTGCGTTTATATTTTTGTTAAGTATAATTTGCATCATCACACTTTTTGCTCTGTACTGCAGTGTTTCCCAATCCTGGTCCTGGGGACCCAAATGGGTGCACTTTTTTGTTTTTGCCCTAACATACACACTTGATTCAACTAAGCAACTCATCATCAAGCCTTTGACTTGAATAAGTTATGTGAGTGCAAGAGCAAAAACAAAAATGTGCACCCCTTTGGGACCAGGATTGGGGAACACAGAGTACTTTCAGTACAGCAATCTTGAGAACTTCACTGCTGATATACATTTCTGGGATTGTATACAGGGTGAGGAAACCAATGTACATTTGTAATTTCATTGAACTATCCCTTTACATTTACATCATTTCCTATTCAGAGTTCCTGCATTGCATTTGATCTGAGCATGTGCTATAAATATACATTCATTTATTTTATAAAGAACTGCTTTTATCATCTCATAAGAAAGCTTGCTTGGGCAGCAACATCTGGGGCCTGCAAGGAGACTAAGAACAAAACAGTTTGGTCCCTGATGGACAGACCAATTGAAAACCACATTAACTTATTGCCCATTTAGGTTGGAGTCATTAAAACTCGTTTTTTTCAACCACTCCACAAATTTCTTGTCAACAAACTATAGTTTTGGCAAGTCGGTTAGGACATCTACGTTGTGCATGACACAAGTAATCTTTCCAACAATTGTTTACAGACAGATTATTTCACTTATAATTCACTGTATCACAATTCCAGTGGGTCAGAAGTTTACATGCACTAAGTTGACTGTGCCTTTAAACAGCTTGGACAATTCCAGAAAATGATGTCATGGCTTTAGAAGCTTCTGATAGGCTATTTGAGATCATTTGAGTCAATTGGAGATGTACCTGTGGATGTATTTCAAGACCTACCTTCAAACGCAGTGCCTCTTTGCTTGACATCATCGGAAAATCTAAAGAAGTCAGCTAAAACCTCTGAAAAAAAATTTGTAGACCTCCACAAGTCTGGTTAATCCTTGGGAGCAATTTCCAAACGCCTGAAGGTACCACGTTCATCTGTACAAAGAATAGTACTCAAGTATAAACACCATGGGACCATGCAGCCATCATACCGCTCAGGAAGGAGACGCGTTCTGTCTCCTAGAGATTAACGTATTTTGGTGCGAAAAGTGCAAATCAATCCCAGAACAACAGCAAAGGACCTTGTGAAGATGCTGGAGGAAACAAGTACAAAAGTATCTATATCCATAAAACTAGTCCTATATCGACATAACCTGAAAGGACGCTCAGCAAGGAAGAAGCCACTGCTCCAAAACCACCATAAAAAAGCCAGACTACGGTTTGCAACTACACATGGGGACAAAGATCGTACTTTTTGGAGAAATGTCCTCTGGTCTGATGAAACAAAAATAGAACTATTTGGCCATAATGACCATCGTTATGTTTGGAGGAAAAGGGGGAACGCTTGCAAGCCGAAGAACACCATCCCAACCGTGAAGCACGGGGGTGGCAGCATCATGCTGTGGGGGTGCCTTGCTGCAGGAGGGACTGGTGCACTTCACAAAGTAGATGGCATCATGAGGAAGGAAAATTATGTGGATATATTGAAGCAACATCTCAAGACATCAGTCAGGAAGGTAAAGCTTGGTCGCAAATGGGTCTTCCAAATGGACAATGTCCCCAAGCATACTTCCAAAGTTGTGGCAAAATGGCTGAAGGACAACAAAGTCAAGGTATTGGAGTGGCCATCACAAAGCCCTGACCTCAATCCTATAGAACATTTGTGGGCAGAACTGAAAAAGCGTGTGCGAGAAAGGAGACCTACAAACCTGACTCAGTTACACCAGCTCTGTCAGGAGGAATGGGCCAAAATTCACCCAATTTATTGTGGGAAGCTTGTGGAAGACTACCCAAAACGTTTGACCCAAGTTAAACAATTTAAAGGTAATGCTACCAAATACTAATTGAGTGTATGTAAACTTCTGACCCACTGGGAATGTGATGAAATAAATAAAAGCTGAAAGAAATCATTCTCTCTACTATTATTCTGACATTTCACATTCTTAAAATAAAGTGGTGATCCTAACTGACCTAAGACAGGGAATTTTTACTAGGATTAAATGTCTGGAATTGTGAAAAACTGAGTTTAAATGTATTTGGCTAAGATGTATGTAAACTTCAGACTTCAACTGTATGTGTACTTCTGCAGTTCAGCCCCGATATTCGTACAAACTAGATCTACACCTGTACTTCAGCTCCAATTTACAAGTCTACAAAGGCTGCACCTGTGCTTAGTCAACTAAGCCAGGTCTAAATGTGCCAAAGCCTGAATACTCATAAACTCTAAACCTAGGTCTACACCTCAGCTCCAGTACTCCTACAAACCAGGTCTACACCTTTGACTGAGTCCCAATACTAATATAAACCAGATCTATACCTGCATATCTCAGCCCACATAACCATATGAACCAGGTATACACCTGTGGCTATGTCCCAATACTCCGATAAACCAGGTCTACCCTTGTAACTATTCAGCAAAACTCACATAAACCAGGTCTACCATTGTGCAAGAGACACTAAACAAACCTATTGACATTAAATATTTAAGTTATTAAATTCAGTTTATGTGTCTATACATGGTCAATTCCGCCTGAAATAACAAAATATCTACTGGAAAAATATATATATCTGCTATGATTATATATAATAAGTTAAGCTAATAAGCCACTATATTTTCCCATTGGTCACAAATGTGATTGCTAATATATTTTCATTTACCACAAGCATCATGGATTCAATGTATTGAAAATGAAGGCACATTTGTAAATTAGACCCTTTTTAAAACATATTTACAAATTCAATATTTTTACATTTCAACATTGTATTTGTTTTTTTAAACTGTTGAATACAGACTTCTTGTGCCAAATTCTTCTGTAAAAGTACACCTTGAAGATGTATGTTTGTGGTCTTGTGACCATTTTGAGGTCATGAAACTTCTCTGAATCATACTAGACACCTTAATAATGCATAATATTACTTATTTGTTGATAAGTACAACTTTAACTTCTCTAGAGCCTGTTAAGTACAAAAGTTTTTTCTTTAACTATAGTGACCGATGGAATTAAATGGGTTAAGGAAGTGTATACAGTCGGTTGCATTATTTATTGTACCACTATGAAAGTTATATATTTAGAACCGCCTGCTCGATAGCAATCCAGCGATGTCTGTGTCATGGCCTGTGTACACTAGCATGTGGTAAATTGCCGCCCAGAGTGGATCGCTTGTGGGCGTGCTGGCAGCATATGGCAGCAGTTCGGTTGTGCATCAAGAATTCAGTATAGCAGATTTGTATGAAGGTCTGGTTATTACATGGGTAAATAGTTTAATCCATTCTCCATTTCATGAATTTATTCACTGGTAAATAGTAATACGCTCTAAACTGCTCTGGTGGCAAATAAACTTTGCTGCCCTGTCTCCAATACTACAAATGGTTGGGCGAACCTATTCAAGTAAGTAAATACATTTTGAAAATGTAAAAAAACTAAACAATGAATTATTAGCTAACTAGCTACAGTGCAGGCTAACTCAAATGAGCTGCTAACATAGCTAGCTATCTAGCCAACTTTACATACTGTATAGCTAGCTAAGTGAATTAAATATTATCAGCTACCTAACTTCATATATTATCTAGCTATTGTGATGTGTAACAGCCATGGAAGACGGGAAAGGATAGCAGCTCCAACTGTCAAAGGAAGAGAGTAGGCTATTCTGGATAGGGCAGGTACTTTGTGTACTTCCAGTCCCTAGAAAGAAAAACTGAGAACAGAGATAATATACTGAACAAAAATATAAATGCAACATGTAAAGTGTTGGTCCTATGTTTCATGAGTTGAAACTGAGTGACCGACTGGCTCGATTCGGTCTTATGTAGAAATATTTGAAATTGTGTTTTTTACATTGGATAAAAGTAGAGACTCAGAGCAAAGACAGTGGTATATCATACACTACAGTTGAGGAACAGTGGGTAAGTAATTCTGCTTTGAAAGTTGTAACCTCACTTTTGAGAAAATGGACTTTGAATGTTTTGGTACCTACTGGAGAGCTCTTCTTTGTCTACACCCATTCAGCATTGTTCAAACCCTCTTAAACTTTAGCCTATGCCCTCCCAGGCCCACCCATGGCAGCGACCCTGCCCAGTCATGTGAAATCCATAGATTAGGGCCTAATGAATTTATTTCAATTGAGTGATTTCCTTATATGAACTGTAACTCAGTAAAACCGTTGAAATTGTTGCATGTTGCGTTTATATTTTTGATCAGTATAGTATCATAATATTCAGTAATGTCTAATATGAGTATAATAAAGCCTGTTTCTTGTGATGTTTTCTGTCTTCAGATATAGAGAGCTGTGAAAGCCTGTCTGCAGATTAAGAGGTCCCAATGAAGAGCAGTGGTTCTCAGTCCTGGGCCTGGGGACTCAAACGGGTGCACATTTTTGTTTTTGCCTTAGCACTACACAGCTGATTCAAATGATCAACTTATTATCAAGCTTCAAGTGGTATTTATGTATTCATTTGTGATGCTATCCTTGACATGATCCTGCTGTTGTCACATGCTACTCATGCACGTGTGTGCACATGCGTCTATCTATCCAATGTTATCATTTGTTATAAGAGATATTATAACCCGCAATGACCTGGTGATGTAAAAGTCTAGTAATGACTTTTCCTACAGATACCTTCCAAATGGAGATTCCTTCAAAACGATTGCCTACAGTTACCGTGTAGGGCACTGCACGGTTGGGTGAATTGTTGCGAGTGTGACCAGGGCCATCTGGGACTGCCATGTGGGGGAATTCAGGCGTGTGTGAAAGCTACCTGTGTCCTGCATAACTTCATTAGGACACGAGGACCAGGAGGGGACCTGTAGTTCGCCGTTGTGCACCTGAGGAGAGGTCTGCTGCTCTGCAGGATGTTACAAGGATGGGGGCCAACAACGCAGCACGGGAGGCAATCCGATACAAACGGCTATGATAGCTGAGGTTCATAGCTAGGTTCATAACTAGCTAGCTAATATTTACATTATAATATTGACATGTAACAGTCATTTGTGTAACCAGGAGGGGATTACCTATTTAGGCAATCCCTAGCTGCTGGGCTGCTCAGTCCTGTCCCTGGGGGTCTGCTGTACTGTTGTCACTCCAGCCTTGGCCTAACACACCTGAAACCAATAATCAATGTTTCACTAAGATCCTAAAGCTGAGTGGGGTGTGTTGGGGTGGGGCATTGCAGGGCCGTGGACCCCTAGGGGCAGGACGGGGTGACCCAGCTATATTGTGTGCAAGTAAAAAGAGCTCTACAGTACTATTAGGCCTATGATATGAATTATATGGAGGGTGTACTGTTTCTGTGTTTTCATGTAGATGTATGTGTGTTTTTATTAAACTTTTGTTTTCCAAACCTTTCACTTGAGACATAAAAAAAAAGACAGGAAGTTGTGTTAGGGAGAGAGTTCAGGTATTGACTAGACTGGTGGGGATCTAGTTCAGTCTTATCAATCACTTAAAAAATACATTTTAGTAATTTAGCAAACGCTCTTATCCAGAGCGACTTACAGTTAGTGCATACATTTTTCATACTGGCCCCCTGTGGGAATCGAACCCACAACCCTGGCGTTGCAAGCGCCATGCTCTACCAACTGAGCTACAGGAGGCTACACTGTCACGTTCGTTGAATGACGGGTCAGACCAAGGCGCAGCGTGATATACGTACAGTGAGGGAAAAAAGTATTTGATCCCCTGCTGATTTTGTACGTTTGCCCACTGACAAAGAAATGATCAGTCTATAATTTTAATGGTATGTTTATTTGAACAGTGAGAGACAGAATAACAACAATAAAATCCAGAAAAACGCATGTCAAAAATGTTATAAATTGATTTGCATTTTAATGACGGAAATAAGTATTTGACCCCCTCTCAATCAGAGAGATTTCTGGCTCCCAGGTGTCTTTTATACAGGTAACGAACTGAGATTAGGAGCACACTCTTAAAGGGAGTGCTCCTAATCTCAGTTTCTTTCCTGTATAAAAGACACCTGTCCACAGAAGCAATCAATCAATCAGATTCCAAACTCTCCACCATGGCCAAGACCAAAGAGCTCTCCAAGGATGTCAGGGACAAGATTGTAGACCTACACAAGGCTGGAATGGGCTACAAGACCATCGCCAAGCAGCTTGGTGAGAAGGTGACAACAGTTGGTGCGATTATTCGCAAATGGAAGAAACACAAAATAACTGTCTATCTCCCTCGGCCTGGGGCTCCATGCAAGATCTCACCTCATGGAGTTGCAATGATTATGAGAATGGTGAGGAATCAGCCCAGAACTACATGGGAGGATCTTGTAAATGATCTCAAGGCAGCTGGGACCATAGTCACCAAGAAAACAACTGGTAACACACTATGCCGTGAAGGAAAATAATCCTGCAGCGCCCGCAAGGTCCACCTGCTCAAGAAAGCACATTAACATGCCCGTCTGAAGTTTGCCAATGAACATCTGAATGATTCAGAGGAGAACTGGGTGAAAGTGTTGTGGTCAGATGAGACCAAAATGGAGCTCTTTGGCATCAACTCAACTCGCCGTGTTTGGAGGAGGAGGAATGCTGCCTATGACCCAAGAACACCATCCCCACTGTCAAACAAGGAGGTGGAAACATTATGCTTTGGGGGTGTTTTTCTGCTAAGGGGACAGGACAACTTCACCGCATCAAAGGGACGATGGACGGGGCCATGTACCGTCAAATATTGGGTGAGAACCTCCTTCCCTCAGCCAGGGCATTGACAATGGGTCGTGGATGGGTATTCCAGCATGACAATGACCCAAAACACACGGCCAAGGCAACAAAGGAGTGGCTCAAGAAGAAGCACATTAAGGTCCTGGAGTGGCCTAGCCAGTCTCCAGACCTTAATCCCATAGAACATCTGTGGAGGGAGCTGAAGGTTCGAGTTGCCAAATGTCAGCCTCGAAACCTTAATGACTTGGAGAAGATCTGCAAAGAGGAGTGGGACAAAATCCCTCCTGACCTCTGTGATTGCCAACAAGGGTTTTGACACCAAGTACTAAGTCATGTTTTGCAGAGGGGTCAAATACTTATTTCCGTCATTAAAATGCAAATCAATTTATAACATTTTTGACATGCGTTTTTCTGGATTTTGTTGTTGTTATTCTGTCTCTCACTGTTCAAATAAACCTACCATTAACATTATAGACTGATCATTTATTTGTCAGTGGGCAAACGTACAAAATCAGCAGGGGATCAAATACTTTTTTCCCTCACTGTACATGTTTATTAACTTATAAACACCACGACAAAACAACAACCGAAACGTGAAGCTCCGGGCGTGACGACCTCTTACTCTCCGCCTCCCTGTTGCGCCCCTGGTCTGGTATGGAGCCGCTGACCGGAGCTGGACTTGGCACCGGTGGAGCGGACTGCTCTGGCTCCGGAGTGGAGCAGCTGACCGGGGCTGGACCAGACCCCGGTGGAGCGGACTGCTCTGGCTCCGGAGTGGAGCCACTGACCGGAGCTGGATCGGGCACCGGTGGAGTGTACTGCTCTGGCTCCGGAGTGGAACAGCTGACAGGAACTGGATCAGGCACCGGTGGAGCGGACTGCTCTGGCTCCCGGGCCGTGCCGGACTGGACACACGCACCACTGTCTTGGTGCGAGGAGCAGGAACAGGCCGGGCCGGACTGGCGACACACACCACTGGCTTGGTGCGAGGAGCAGGAACAGGCCGGGCTGGAATGGCGACGCGCACTACTGGCTTGGTGCGAGGAGCAGGAACAGGCCGGGCTGGACTGGCGACGCACACCACTGGCTTGGTGCGAGGAGCAGGAACAAGCTGGGCCGGACTGGCGACGCGCACCACTGGGGGCCGGACTAGCAACGCGCATCACTGGCTTGGTGCGAGGAGCAGGAACGGGCCGGGCCGGACTGGCGACACGCACCACTGGCTTGTTGCGAGGAGCAGGAACAGGCCGGGCCGGGCTGGCGACGCGCACCACTGGCTTTGTGCGAGGAGCAGGAACAGGCCGGGCCGGACTGTGGAGGCGGACTGGAGGTCTGGAGCGGACAGCTGGCACAACCCGTCCTGGCTGAATGCCTACTTCCGCACAGTATGTGTGAGGCATCAGCACAGGACACACTGGGCTGTGCATGCGCACTGGCGATACAGTTCGTAGAACTGGAGCAGGATATTCGGGACCGAGGAGGCGTACTGGAGACCAGGAGCGTTGAGCCAGCACACCCCGTCCTGGCTGGATGCCCATCTTCGCATGGCACGTGCGTGGTGCAAGCACAGGACGTACAGGACTGTGCCGTCGCACTGGCGACACAGTACGTAGCTCCGCATAACACGGAGCCTACCCAGTCATACGTTTCCTCGCGTGAGTACGGGGAGTTGGCTCTGCTCTGACACTAGGCTCCGCCAACCACCCCGTGCAACCCCCCAAGAAAATAAAATAAAATAATCTTGGGGCTGCTTCTCAGGCTTCCTCCTCGACCGGCCTCCTCCGTGTTGCCGTTGCTCCTCTCCGGCCTGGAAATCTACCTTAGCCCATGGTCCTTTCCCCACAAATATCTCTTCCCATGACCACAAATTGCCCACCTGTGACATGGCCGTTCACTCCGCCTGGGCACGCTGCTTGGTCCTCGTTTGGTGGGATCTTCTGTCACGTTCGTTGAATGACGGGTCAGACCAAGGCGCAGCGTGATATACGTACATGTTTATTAACTTAGAAACACCACGACAAAACAACAACCGAAACGAAACATCAAGTCCAAGGTGGATCACACACAACATACCTTACACGGAACAAGATCCCACAACTAGACAGTGCCAATAGGCTGCCTAAGTATGGTCCCCAATCAGAGACAACGAGCGACAGCTGCCTCTGATTGGGAACCACACCGGCCAACATAGAACTATACATACTAGATCACAAACATAGAAAATACAACATAGAACATTCACACCCTGCCTCAACATAAAAGAGTCCCCTGAATCAGGGCGTGACATACACATACAGTACCAGTCAAAAGTTTGGACACACCTACTCATTCAAGGGTTTTTCTTTATTTTTACTATTTTCTACATTGTAGAATAATAGTGAAGACATCAAAACTGTGAAGTAACACATATGTAATCATGTAGTAACCAAAAAAGTGTTAAACAAATCAAAATATATTTTATATTTGAGATTCTTCAAATAGCCAGTATACAGAAGATAGCCCTATTTGGTAAAAGACCAAGTCCATATTATGGCAAGAACAGCTCAAATTAGCAAAGAGAAACGACAGTCCACCATTACTTTAAGACATGGAGGTCAGTCAATACGGAACATTTCAAGAACTTCGAAAGTTTCTTCAAGTGCAGTCACAAAAACCATCAAGCGCTTTGATGAAACTGGCTCTCATGAGGACCACCACAGGAATGGAAGACCCAGAGTTACCTCTGCTGCAGAGGATAAGTTCATTAGTTACCAGCCTCAGAAATTGCAGCCCAAATAAATGCTTCACAGAGTTCAAGTCACAGACACATCTCAACATCAACTGTTCAGAAGGGACTGTGAGAATCAGGCCTTGGTGGTCGAATTGCTGCAAAGAAACCACTACTAAAGGACACTAATAAGAAGAAGAGACCTGCTTGGGCCAAGAAACATGAGCAATGGACATTAGACCGGTGGAAATGTGTCCTTTGTTCTGGAGTCCAAATTTGAAATTTTTGGTTCCAACTGCCGTGTTTTTGTGAGACGCGGTGTGGGTGAACGGATGATCTCTGCATGTGTAGTTCCCACCGTAAAGCATGGAGGAGGAGGTGTTATGGTGTGGGGCTCCTTTGCTGGTGACACTGTCTGTGATTTATTTTGAATTCAAGGCACACTTAACAAGCATGGCTACCACAGCATTCTGCAGCAATACGCCATCCCATCTGGCTTGGGCTTAGTGGGACTATTATTTGTTTTTCAACAGGACAATGACCCAACACACCTCCAGGCTGTGTAAGGGTTATTTTACCAAGAAGGAGGGTGATGGAGTGCTGCATCAGATGACCTGGCCTCCCCAATCCCCCGACCTCAACCCAGTTGAGATGGTTTGGGATGAGTCGGACAGCAGAGTGAAGGAAAAGCAGCCAACAAGTGCTCAGCATATGTGGGAACTCCTTCAAGGCTGTTGGAAAAGAATGCCAAGAGTGTGCAAAGCTGTCATCAAGGCAAAGGGTGGCTATTTGAACCACTTTTTTTTTATTTCATAGTTTTGTTGTCTTCACTATTATTCTACAATGTATAAAATAGTAAAAATAAAGAAAAAACAAAACGCCCATAAAGTTAGCTTGCTAGCTGGCTGGCTAATGTTAGGCAGTCAGCTAGCTTGCTAAATAGCGATTTTCTTAAATTAACTTCATGACATAAAAATATGCATAATATTTTGTCTCTACATTAACTAATATTCCTCTCAACTGTTTTTAGTTTTTTGCATGATTCGTTATGACTTTATAATTACTTACATTTGCATACATCCTAGTATTTTTGTCACCAATCTTTGCTATAGAAAGTTTTCAGCTTTGGGTCGCAGAGCGTCAAATTAGTTATGGGAACCACTTGATATGATTGGTCAACACCCAGCGTTCGCCGCTGGTGATTTGCATAAAGTTGGGAGATGCTGAACTTTTTCCACCGCCTCCCACACCCTGTTCGGGCCGCCCAACGGTCCCCCGCCCACTCCGCTTCTCGGCACTTTGGTTCCATTGAAAATGAATGGGAAGCGCCGTGCAGTGCCGCCCCTAGTGTACACAGGCCGTCATGTCTGTGTCGCGAGCGAGTCGACCTAAAGAGCTGCTTTTCTAAGGGCCACTTTGATGTGATGTGGCAAATAGATCACAAAATTGTTCGTAATAACACAGCCGACTACTGGATGGAGGCAGAGACACGTTTATTCGACAGAGAAGTCTGAGTGTCCTAGAAATGTCAAAACTTTTTGTGTTACTTATAAAACGGTGGGAAATGAACATAATAAATATATTATCAGTAATTACCAGCACATCTAGAGAATCGGCACTGTAGTCCAACGTGTCATTATATATATGTTGATCTCCCTGACTGAATGAGCATTGGTTACTGAGTAGCAGAAGAGTAGAAGCCTATTTAAGTAGAAGAGGAGTATACAGTACGCTCTCACCCAGTGCTTAATTAGTAAATTGGGAGGTGCCGGAACAAAAAGTGAGCCCAAGAGGGGGGTGACCTTGGGGGCTCTGATGTACCAGAATGCATAAATAAATTAACTTTATAACAAAGCACCTCATGCATTATCATCTCTTTTGCATACTGGCATTGAGCAGTAGAGTAGAGCAAGGAGCTTGCAGTTGGGGGAACAAAATTGTACACATGGTGGAGAAAAATTGTAGTTCCGTGTCACGCTCTGGCTCCGGGACTGTGTATTTTGAGCCAGGGTGTGTTCATTTGGTGGTGGTTGGTATTGGTTGTGTTGTATTTTGGTTGTTTCCTTGTTTGGTCGTGTGACTCCCAATCAGTGGTAACGAGTGTCAGCTGTCGGCTCGTTATCTCTGATTGGGAGCCATATTTAAACTGTCAGTGTTCACCTTAGGGTTGTGGGTTTTTGTTCCTTGTCAGTCATTGTCACTGTGGACTTTACGATCGTGTTTTGTTTTGTTTCGTGTACTTTACCAATTAAAGTCATGTTCGTATCGCACGCTGCGCCTTGGTCCACTCATTTCGTAGACGATCGTGACAGAAAAACCCACCATCAAAGGACCAAGCAGCGTGTCCAGGAATCGGCAGCCTGGATGTGGGAGCAGCGTCGGAGGGACGAGAGGCACCCCCAATAATTTTTTAGGGGGGGGGGCACAGGGCATGGACGACGGGGCTGACGGAGGCAGAGAAGGGGCGAATTCAAAAGGCCACCAGGTTACGGGGGCCACTGGTCAAAGTAGGGAAAGGAGGTTTAGAGGCACGGCGAGAGGTACTGGGGTGTGTTACCAGTCCGGTCCGGCCCGTTCCAGTTCCCGGAGTAGAGCCAGTGGTGTGTGTCCCCAGTACGGTCCGGCCTGTTACGGCCCCTCGCACCAAATGGACGGTGCGCGTCTCCAGCCCGGTCCGGCCTGTTCCTGCCTCTCGCACAAAGCCTACGGTGTGCGTCGCCAGCCCAGCTCGGCCTATCCCTGCTCCACGCACCAAGCCTACGGGGTGCGTTGCCAGCCCAGCCCGGCCTGTCCCTGCTCTACGCACAAAGCCTACGGTGTGCGTCGCCAGCCCAGCCCGGCCTGTCCCTGCTCTACGCACAAAGCCTACGGTGTGCGTCGCCAGCCCAGCCCGGCCTGTCCCTGCTCTACGCACAAAGCCTACGGTGTGCGTCGCCAGCCCAGCCCGGCCTGTTCCTGCTTCACGCATAAAGCCTACGGGGTGCGTCGCCAGCCCAGCCCGGCCTGTTCCTGCTCCACGCACAGAGCCTACGGTGTGCGTCGCCAGCCCAGCCCGGCCTGTTCCTGCTCCACGCATAAAGCCTACGGTGTGCGTCGCCAGCCCAGCCCGGCCTGTCCCTGCTCCACGCACAGAGCCTACGGTGTGCGTCGCCAGCCCGACCCGGCCTGTTCCTGCCACTCGCACCAAACCAGGGGTGCGAGTCGCCAGCCTGGTCCAGCCCGTTCCTGCTACTCGCACCAAGCCAAGGGTGCGAGTCGTCAGCCTGGTCCAGCCTGTTCCTGCCACTCGCACCAAGCCAAGGGTGCGAGTCGTCAGCCATTCAGCCTGTCGTGCAGTCTAGCGACCCATGCTGTTCAGCCATTCCTGCCACTCGCACCAAGTCAAGGGTGCGAGTCGTCAGCCGGATTCAGCCCATTCCTGCTACTCGCACCAAGCCAGGGATGCGAGTCTTCAGCCTGGTGAGGCCTGTTCCGGCTCCACGCACCATGCAAAGGGTGCGTATCGTCTGCCAGGTCCGGTCCATTCCTGCCTCACGCGCCAAGCCAGGGGTGCGCGTCGGCAGTCCTGATCCAGCTAACTGGGTCAGATCGGACTGGGGGCACTACGGGGGGATTGTAGTAGGGTGGTGGTCAAGCCCGGAGCCGGAGCCGCCTCCGAGGAGCAACACCCACCCAGCCCTCCCCTATTTGGGGTGTAGGCGCGGTCGGAGTCCGCGCCTTTAGGGGGGGGTACTGTCACGCTCTGGCTCCGGGACTGTGTATTTTGAGCCAGCGTGTGTTCATTTGGTGGTGGTTGGTATTGGTTGTGTTGTATTTTGGTTGTTTCCTTGTTTGGTCGTGTGACTCCCAATCAGTGGTAACGAGTGTCAGCTGTCGGCTCGTTATCTCTGATTGGGAGCCATATTTAAACTGTCAGTGTTCACCTTAGGGTTGTGGGTTTTTGTTCCTTGTCAGTCATTGTCACTGTGGACTTTACGATCGTGTTTTGTTTTGTTTCGTGTACTTTACCAATTAAAGTCATGTTCGTATCGCACGCTGCGCCTTGGTCCACTCATTTCGTAGACGATCGTGACATTCCGGGTAAAATGTGGCCTTTATAAAAGTTTCATGCAATTCTACATCATGTAAGATGACTGGAGACTTTAGCAGAATCTTTTTATAATAACTCACGAACTGACAGGCTACTTCGACACTGACAAACTGAGAATCTAAATAAAAAAAACGACCATGTCTTGAATCCATCAATAGCCAAGGCCTAGGTGTGTGGAGACACACATACAGTGGCATGCGAAATTATTCACCCCCTTGGCATTTTTCCTATTTTGTTGCCTTACAACCTGGAATTAAAATGGATTTTTGGGGGGTTTGTTTCATTTGATTTACACAACATGCCTACCACTTTGAAGATGCAAAATATTTTTTGCGGTGAAACAAACAAGAAATAAGACAAAAAAACAGAAAACTTCAGTGTGCATAACTATTCACTCCCCCCAAAGTCAATACTTTGTAGAGACACCTTTGCAGCAATTACAGCTGCAAGTCTCTTGGGGTATGTCTCTATAAGCTTGGCACATCTAGCCACTGGGATTGTTGCCCATTCTTCAACGCAAAACTGCTCTAGCTCCTTCAAGTTGGATGGGTTCCGCTGGTGTACAGCAATCTTTACGTCATACCACATATTCTCAATTGGATTGAGGTCTGGGCTTTGACTAGGCCATTCCAAGACATGTAAATGTTTTCCCTTAAACCACTCGAGTGTTGCTTTAGCAGTATGCTTAGGGTCATTGTCCTGCTGGAAGGTGAACCTCCGTCCCAGTCTCAAATCTCTGGAAGAATGAAACAGGTTTCCCTCAAGAATTTCCCTTTATTTAGCACCATCCATCATTCCTTCAATTCTGACCAGTTTCCCAGTCCCTGCGATGAAAAACATCCCCACAGCATGCTGCTGCCACCACCATGCTTCACTGTGGGGATGGTGTTCTCGGGGTGATGAGAGGTGTTGGGTTTGCGCCAGACATAGCGTTTTCCTTGATGGCCAAAAGGCTCAATTTTAGTCTCATCTGACCAGATTACCTTCTTCCATATGTTTGGGGAGTCTCCCACATCCCTTTTAGCGAACCCCAAACGTGGTTGCTTATTTTTTTCTTTAAGCAATGTCTTTTTTCAGGCCACACTTCCGTAAAGCCCAGCTCTGTGGCGTGTGCGGCTTAAAGTGGTCTATGGACAGATACTCCAATCTCCTCTGTGGAGCTTTACAGCTTTACAGCAAATTCTTTTTTTAAGGGGTAGATCAGCTTTAATATTGCAGATAGATTGTAACTTCCATCAATGTAATTGTCTGCATCACTTCCAATCCCCCATATGTTTTTTTTCTTCTCGCAAATATATATATATATATATATATATATATATATATACACATACATATACATTTCCTTTAAGAAATATATTTCCCTTTATTACTTTCCAACCCCACCACCCCTTCCATAATTGGAGCAAACTAGTGAACAACAATGCTTAGGCCTCTACTTCCAGCTTATACATTCTATATACATTGTATGGACACAGTCAATTTTACAATAATTCTATTTTGTTTGTTTTTACTCCTGAACTTCCTCTACCCTCAACCTCTCCGATCATTTTCATGATGTCCATCCGGTTTGCTTCTATATGCCATATCTTTCTAACTGTGCTCTTTCACAAAAGCTCTCAACCTATAACCTATAAACTTATTATGGACACAGTATGCTTACATTATTAGTTATCTTGTTGTTATTAGTTGTTGTTAGTTGTTATTAGTCCCATCCTTCAACTCCATTCAACACCACCCATCTATCTCTTAACACCATCCATATTGGATTTCTATTTGCCATATATTTTTCAACTGTACTGTGATGTTTTACAAAAGTTCTGAACCTTTCTATTCTCATTGTTTCTACAGATTGTAAATTGAAAATAAACATTTTTGCTAAAAGTATTATTATATTATTGATCGATTGACTATGACTTTTCAGATCACCCAATAATGCTATTTTTACATTTACATTTACGTCATTTAGCAGACTTACTAATTGGTGCATTCACCTGATAGCCAGTGGGATAACCACTTTACAATTTATTTATTTATTTATTTTTTTTTGGGGGGGGGAGTTAGAAGGATTACTTTATCCTATCCCAGGTGTTCCTTAAAGAGGTGGGGTTTCAAATGTCTCCGGAAGGTGGTGAGTGACTCCGCTGTCCTGGCGTCATGAGGGAGCTTGTTCCACCATTGGGGTGCCAGAGCAGCGAACAGTTTTGACTGGGCTGAGCGGGAACAGTGCTTCAGCAGAGGTAGGGGAGCCAGCAGGCCAGAGGTGGATGAACGCAATGCCCTCGTTTGGGTGTAGGGACTGATCAGAGCCTGAAGGTACGGAGGTGCCGTTCCCCTCACAGCTCCGTAGGCAAGCACCATGGTCTTGTAGCAGATGCGAGCTTCAACTGAAAGCCAGTGTAGTGTGCGGAGGAGTGGGGTGACGTGAGAGAACTTGGAAAGGTTGAACACCAGACGGGCTGCGGCATTCTGGATGAGTTGTAGGGGTTTAATGGCACAGGCAGGGAGCCCAGCCAACAGCGAGTTGCAGTAATCCAGACGGGAGATGACAAGTGCCTGGATTAGGACCTGTGCCGCTTCCTGTGTAAGGCAGGGTCATACTCTCCGAATGTTGTAGAGCATGAACCTACAGGATCGGGTCACCGCCTTGATGTTAGCGGAGAACGACAGAGTGTTGTCCAGGGTCACGCCAAGGCTCTTCGCACTCTGGGAGGAGGACACAACGGAGTTGTCAACTGTGATGGCGAGATCATGGAACGGGCAGTCCTTCCCCGGGAGGAAGAGCAGCTCCGTCTTGCCGTGGTTCAGCTTGAGGTGGTGATCCGTCATCCATACTGATATGTCTGCCAGACATGCAGAGATGCGATTCGCCACCTGGTTATCAGAAGGGGGAAAGGAGAAGATTAGTTGTGTGTCGTCTGCATAGCAATGATAGGAGAGGCCATGTGAGGATATGACAGAGCCAGGTGACTTGGTGTATAGCGAGAATAGGAGAGGGCCTAGAACTGAGCCCTGGGGGACACCAGTGGTGAGAGCGCGTGGTGCGGAGACAGCTTCTCGCCACGCCACTTGGTAGGAGCGACCGGTCAGGTAGGACGCAATCCAAGAGTGAGCCGCGCCGGAGATGCCCAGCTCGGAGAGGGTGGAGAGGAGGATCTGATGGTTCACAGTACCAAAGGCAGCAGACAGGTCTAGAAGGACAAGAGCAGAGGAGAGAGAGTTAGCTTTAGCAGTGCGGAGAGCCTCCGTGACACAGAGAAGAGCAGTCTCAGTTGAATGACCAGTCTTGAAACCTGACTGATTTGGATCAAGAAGGTCATTCTGAGAGAGATAGCAAGAGAGTTGGCTAAAGACGGCACGCTCAATAGTTTTGGAGAGAAAAGAAAGAAGGGATACTGGTCTGTAGTTGTTGACATCAGAGGGATCAAGTGTTGGTTTTTTGAGAAGGGGTGCAACTCTCGCTCTCTTGAAGACGGAAGGGACATAGCCAGCGGTCAAGGATGAGTTGATCAGCGAGGTGAGGTATGGGAGAAGGTCACCGGAGATGGTCTGGAGAAGAGAGGAGGGGATAGGGTCAAGCGGGCAGGTTGTTGGGCGGCCGGCCGTCACAAGTCGCAAGATTTTATCTGGAGAGAGAGGGGAGAAAGAAGTCAAAGCATAGGGTAGGGCAGTGTGAGCAGGACCAGCAGTGTCACTTGACTTAACAAACGAGGATCGGATGTCGTCAACCTTCTTTTCAAGATGGTTGACGAAGTCATCCATAGAGAGGGAGGAGGGGGGGGGAGGGGGAGAAGGATTCAGCAGGGAAGAGAAGGTGGCAAAGAGCTTCCTAGGGTTAGAGGCAGATGCTTGGAATTTAGAGTGGTAGAAAGTGGCCTTAGCAGCAGAAACAGATGAAGAAAATGTAGAGAGGAGGGAGTGAAAAGATACCAGGTCCGCAGGGAGTCTAGTTTTCCTCCATTTCCGCTCGGCTGCCCGGAGCCCTGTTCTGTGAGTCATCAAGCCACGGAGCTGGAGGGGAGGACCGAGCCAGGCGGGAAGATAGGGGACATAGAGAGTCAAAGGATGCAGAAAGGGAGGAGAGGAGGATTGAGGAGGCAGCCACTATTTGTTGCATTATTTGTTCTGTCATTTCTGGAGGATTAAATTGAAATTGCAACCAACTTTCTATGGCTTGTTTTAGAAATAGTGATATTTGGGAGATTATTTCCTTTTCAAATAACTGAAAGTGTGAGGTTGTAATCTGAATAAAGGGAAAAAGGCCATTCTTGAACATTGGGTGAGACAATCTTACTAATTTGATAGAGAACCAGTTTGGATTTAAGTATAACTTTTGTATGACTGAAGCTTTTAGTGATAGGTCTAATGCTTTAATGTAAAATGTAAAAAATGTTTAATATTTAATAATTTCTGTCCTCCGAATTCATATTCATTATATAAATAGGCCCGTTTAATTTTGTCTGGCTTGCCGTTCCAAATAAAATTGAATAATTTTTTCTCATACAATTTTAAAAACTGTTCGCTAGACGTAGGCAAGACCATACTCAAAAATGTATGCACGCATGACTGTAAGTCGCTTTGGATAAAAGCGTCTGCTAAATGGCATATTATATATTATATATAAGCAAATAGGTCAACTGGGATAACACTAAAGAGTTAATCAAGGTGATTTTTCCACAAATTGACAGGTATTTATAAGCAAGATCTTATCTATTTTTGCTAACTTTCTATTAAAATGTATTGGAGTGAGATCATTTATTTCATTTGGGATATCCATTCTGAGTATATCCACATCACCATCAGACCATTTTATTGGTAAACTACATGGTAATGTAATTTATTTTTATTTTCTGGTGATCCAATACGTAATATAGTGCATTTATCATAATTTGGTTGTAATCCAGAGAGGTTAGAAAATTTATCTAGATCCTCTGAGGCTGTGGAGGGATTCAAGTTGTGGATTTAAAAGAAAACATGACTCATCAGTGTACAATGACACCTTTGTTTTTAAGCCCTGGATTTCTAATCCCTTGATATTATTGTTGGATCTGATTTTAAGAGCTAACATCTCGATGGCCAAAATAAACAGATATGCCGATAGTGGACAACCTTGTTTCACTCCTCTTGACAGTTTAAAACTTTCAGAGAAATAGCCATTATTTACTATTTTACACCTAGGGTTACTATACATGATTTTAACCCATTTTATAAGAGATTCTCCAAAATTGAAACGCTCCAGGCATTTATATATAAACCCCAGTCGTACTTTATCAAATGCCTTTTCGAAGTCTGCTATGAATAGCAGGCCTGGTTTCCCAGATTTTTCATGGTGTTCTATTGTTTCCAGTACTTGCCATATATAATCTCCAATGTATCTTCCATGTATAAAACATGTCTGATTAGAATGAATAATGTCCGACAATACCTTTTGAATTCTATGAGCTATACATTTTGCTAGAATTTTTGCATCACAACACTGAAGTGTAAGGGGCCTCCAATTTTTTTTAATGGACTGGATCTTTGTATTTTCCACTTGTATCCTGTTTCAGTAACAATTAAATCAGACCTTCTTCTTGAGTGTCTGGAAATCTGCCATTTACATAGGAGTGGTTAAAACATGCTAATAACAGTCCAATGAGTATATCAAAAAAGGTTTGGTATACCTCGACTGGTATGCCAGCCAACCCTGGAGTTTTACCGGACTTAAAGTCTTTAGTTGCATCCAGAAGTTCCTCCTCTGTAATTTCACCTTCACATGAGTCTTTCTGTATGGCTGTTAATTTTACATTATCAATAGAAAAAAATCTCTACAATTAGCTTCAGTTAAAGGAGATGGAGGCGACTGAAATGAAAACATATGCTTAAAGTACGTTGTTTCCTCCTTCAAAATATCATTTGGTGAATCATGGGTGACTCCGTCATTTGTAACCAGTTTCAGTAAATTATTTTTGGTAGCATTCCTATGCTGAAGATGAAAAAATTATTTGGTGCATTTTTCCCCATATTCCATCCAGTTTGCTTTATTTTTTTATAATATATTACACTTGATCTTTCTTGAATAAGTTTCTCCATTTCTTTTTGTTTTTCCTCTAATTTATTCCGAGCCTCTATGTTACAGTTTTTATTGCTATCTATCTGTTCTGTTAGACCTTCTATTTCCTTTGTTAGTATGGACTCTTTTGACCAAAATTTATTTTGTTTTCGAGATGAGTACTGAATTGCATGGCCTCTAAAGGCACATTTAATGGTGTCCCATACAATAAGGGGATTTGCTGTACCTGTACCCAAATGTTTCTGTTGGGCAGTTAGGTTCCTGCAAGAACCCCCACCAACTAAGGAGGTTCCTCGACGAACCCCGCCTCCTATGGGGTTCTTGGAAGAACCTTTTGGGGGCAATTTTCCATGCCAAGAACCCTAAGGTTCTTCAAAGAACTTTGAGGATCTTAGAAGAACCCTTGTTGAGCCCCTAATTTTTAGAGTGTATAGGCTACATGTGCACCACCAAGTCAGAACAGTAGGCTAAGTTATGAGGGAGAAGGGACCAAATTATTAAGGTGAGGCACATGGGCTACTAAAAGCTTACTACACAACATACAATTAGCATTACTTTCTTAGCTACAGTATACATATCTCCCTGGCATATTACATAATTTATGCAGCAGCATACAATACATTTTTGGACTCACCTTGTTGTGCTGTGCTAACTTCAACAGGAAGGTGGCGCGGCGGTCCTTCTTGTGGGAGATTCTCTGGATTTATGGTGCTTTCAAGACAACTGGGAACTCTGAAAAAAAAACAAGGTTGAATCATGACGTCAGTGATCTTCAGGTTGGACCTCTAGAAAGAGGCCCAAGTTCCTGACTTGGAATTCTGAGTTGGATGACCGTTCAAAACATATTTTCCCAGTCGGAGCTAGTTTTATTCAGAGTTCTTAGTTGTATTGAACTCACTGAAGTCTGAGATTTCCCAGTTCCGAATTTCCAGTTATTTTGAATGCGGCAGAAGTCATGCTGCATTGATATCATGGTCAATGTATTCAACCTTTTCTTGCTCATGGCATGTGAACGTTTATCCTTTTAAGCTTGGAAAAGAGACCCTTAAACCCAGATGTTGGACCACACACCCACTCCACTGAATAGCAGGATAGTGTTTGCTTTGCAACGCTTGCCGTTAGCCACTTATTCCTTCCAAACCACTCATTGTTGAATTTGCGATTTCCAACTTGTTGTGTAATGTTTATGTCCAATGGCCGATGAGCACCGATACGTTTTATCTATAATTTCTCTTCATATGACAAGGATTGAAAAGGATTTGCCAGTAGATTGTCGACTTGATTCATGATAACTGCTTGTCTAGCTTGCTAGCTAAGATTTTGAAAGTATGATGTTGACATGATCAGTCCAATCAAAACGATGGTAGATATAACGTGATTTACATCATTTTATCTGTGGCCAATGACATTGAGCCTTCTTGGATGATTACTTCTAATGTAAATCTATGGCAGCACCCAAGGGGCTTGAATTTTCGAACTCTCCCCCGTAGATTTTGCGGTGACGTAGTGTCCCCATGAGTGACAGAACACTGAGCCAATCAAGGTGCAACTAGAGAACATTACCAACCCCTATGCTCCGTATTTTCCGCAGGCTGCCACCACCACAGAAAGCACTGAGCTAGGCTGAAACACCTGTATTTTGGAGCTGCCTTACTCAAAAAATAGACCATGTTTGTATGCAGCTCTATTAACTCAATTATACATCTTTTTTACATTGTTTGCAAACGGATTTTTTTTTTGCTAAACAGGTGGGGCTCAAAACAGGTGGGGCTTAATTGACGTTCCAGCTGTGTATCTGTGCATGTGCCAGCACCAGTAGCCAAGCCTCCCTCTAAGAGCCAATTTATGCTGAATCTGAAAATGTGGTCGGAGGCGCCGTATGGATGGTGTGACGCAGTTGTGGAGCCTCTGGAGGCACGCAGAGGCCAAATTGAGCTCTGTACAGCATCGCCGTGCGCCCCTCAAATGTTGTAGCAATGCGGAGGGCTCCATATAGCTCCGCATTGACATGATTGGTTGACGGTAGGTGAGGGTGGGAGGTCCTGTATAAACACAAACTCACTTCCTTGACAACTTCCTTCACAACAGCTCTGCGCTGCTTGGCGAAGCACAAGAAGTATAAATGCCCTGACTTTTGCAGAGGCCATATCACCGTAAATGCTGCACGGCCAATGCAGACTTCGGAATGACCATGCAGCGCCTTTTATGCACAAGTGAAGTGAGTTCGGAAAAACTGAAAGTATGCATCTTAGAAATAGTTTTCACATACAAACTTTATACGTCCGAATTCAAAATCTAATAGGCTTCACAAAAATAAGTGTCACTGTGGTAGAATGTTAATTTTGATTGCCGAATTGTCTGCATTAACAAAAGTCCCATCAGTAGCCCGATATAATGTGTCCTATGTAAACAGGATTATTAGGGTATTTGTTCTTCTTGTAAACGTTTTAAACAAACTATTATATTAAGTCTGACTATCCACAATAATCAGATTATTGTGTGCATGTAACCGTACTCAATGTTCTTCACTTGATTTTTCAGTTTTACCACCTGAAGGATGTCATTTTTCACGTTTGCGCGTATTGTGTGCCTTCTGAATTTGCTGTTTGGATATTCCATCTATAAGAGTGACATGCTCAGTTTACCCTAGCCCAGTAATTCCCAACTTTTTTTGGTTACTATACCCCAAATCACATTTTGCTCTGTCCAGAGAACCCACAAAGTACCCCCTCATGTGCATTTTACCAGTAGGCCTATGGTCTTATGAGTCTTCCCAAGTACCCCCTGTGGATAGCCCACGTCCCCCTTGGTTGGGAACCACTGCCCTAGCCGACTAAACTCAACTCCATGATTTAGGATGGAGTTGAGCGGCAGACTGGAGCTCTGACATCACATAAAATGAAGTTTTTATATAAAAAACTGGATTGGAGCTCCAGTCCATTATTGCTGATAAAGAGACATTCCAATGAGCAATTCCATTTTATTAGGGAGAATAACACATGGAAAGACGCTCAGAGCTACTGTAGGAAGAAACACACAGACCTGGCCAGTGTGAGGAACCAGGCTGATAACCTGAAGATACAGCACCCACTGGGCACATCACGTCATTTCAACATGAACATTTTGGTAACATTTGGTTGAGATATTGATCAATGAGATTTCAACCTTCATTCACCCAATCAAAAAGACAGCCAGAAGTTTGTTGAATTCCCAATGTGATATCACTATGCTTTCAAGTGATCACTAAGCACAACCAAATTCCAATGGAAAAACATTTTCAGATTTTTGGTTTAGTTGTCATCTACACTGAGTATAAAGCCAATTCGTAATCCAATCCAAATTTGCCTCGAGGTCACATGTTTGTGATGCCTTAGTTAGACGCGCTTCCAAAGCAACCACAGAACAGGGAATCCAAATGGTGTAAAAAAACAACAATTTATTTTCCAAACAAAAGGTTCTAAGTCGTGGCATAGCGTAGCGGTCAAAAACCTGTAAGGTACCACCATACCCGAGGCCTAGTAGACCCATACTGCCAAAAACCTAAATAGGTAAAGGGAAGGGGAACATGGGAAAAAAAGGGGTGTGCCCAGGAAAGGCTCCATAATGCTTTAAAATACCCATGATAATCATAATAGAAAACCAAAAACATAAGTTCATCAACCATACTCCATAATTCATAATTAAATATTTATACTTTTATTTAATAATATTTTAAAATGGAGCAAAACAATAAATATAGCACAAATAAAGAAAATGGGAATTTGGCTCCAACATACCTGGCCTCTAATTGTGACTGTGGGGACACAAAACAATTACCAATAATAAACACTAGAACCAAAGTTCAATATATTGTCCATAATAGTCCATTAATTATGAAAAAAAAACGGTGTAAAAACACTATAAGTGTTCCAAGGAACAGTGTAGTCTGCTATACGGCGGCTTCCAGCAGCAGACATAGCTTGGTGAAGGGCCTCCAAAGTGTGATGGTCTGGGTTCTCACCTTCACTTGCCTAACCAGCCCTCTGGAGTCTGGGGTGGTTTGTGTGACTGGCCCCATGATCCACAAGTTACGTGGGGCAGAGTCATCCACGATAAGAACTATGTCCCCAGGGACAAAGTTTCTTATTTTTCTTGTCCATTTTTGTTGTTCCTGCAACTCGAGAAGATACTTTTTGGTCCATTCTTCTGTTGTTCTGACTGGCCAACCACAGCTCATACTTGACTGGAGGCTTCCAGGATATCAGTGAGTCTCCCTTTTTGCACAAACTGACCCTTAACAGGGTGCCGTAAAATCTGGGAGGACGTTGGAAATACTTCTTCACCATTTTCTGAGCGGCTTCCACACTCTCCAACTGGATATAACACTTTCTATGACCCCAGTTCAAATGATAGCCATTGATTTTACCAAAACGCTGGGCAAGCCGTAACAGAGAGATGTCCGAGTACTTCTGGAGTGGAAGCATACAAATGTAGCTGGATCTCCCACTGAGATTCTCCAACTTTTTCTGTGAAAAGTGCATGATAACATTGTCAGGTTTCCACAACAACTGTCCTTTGCCTTTGTAGAACTTCACCATCTTATGTTCTTCATCGGTAGTATCACGCTCTAACAATGCCGCCTGTCTGAAAAAGGATATGGTATGGTTTACAACATTCACGTTTGTTCGCTCTGCCAGTTTCAAGATGGCCACCTCCATGTCTCTATAGCCCTTTCTAATTGGGCTAATGTAGACAACCTTTCCATCCCATGAAGAATCCATTGACTCCAGTGATGCGTCCCCTCCAGTATCGAGTTCATCCAATGTAACAAAATCATCCATATTCTCAGGGAAATCCATGTCATCCATGTTGTCATCTTCATGAAAACTCTCCTGATCCATCATGTCCTCCATTGAGACAACAGCATCACCCAGAGCTGGATCATCGGCAGCCTTTAGGTCAGAATCCTCCAAACCTCCTCTGAGGAGCTTTGTTGACCTTCTCCTTGTTCCACCACTTTCTCAGCAGGTTGTTTGCCTGTACTGGGTCTCTCTTTTTGTTCTCTCGTTTTGTGAAATTTGAGGTCTCCTAGCCCTCATGTCTGCTGCTGTGGCTTTTACTAGAATCTTCTCTTTTGGATGTGGTGGAGTCAGGACTTTCTCTCAGGCGCTTCAGTGACGATGACAAGCTGACTTTGACACTCTTTCCATTGATCTTGAGGGGGTTGGAGTAGTAGTACTTCACCATAATGTCAGCATCCTTCCAATCTACCATCTCAATCAGGGCCTGATCACTTGAATATTTTAAAAGTCACACATCCCCAAGATGGCGAGAATGAGAATTTCAGATTCTCTTTCCTTCCCAGGAGGTACGTGGGAAAAACAAACCACTGTATTGGTAACTTGTTTGATGGGCCATTTTTCTGGTGGTTCATCCAACTTTGGCGTATAAATACTGCACACTACAGGTGACAGGTACAGAGTCAAACTATTTCCATTCACAAAACCTTTGCTTTCACCGAAGTGATCCACCATATTGACTGCCTCTTTGTGCGAACCAAACTCCAGAAAGCCCTTGCAGGGGAACACCACATGTTTTACAACCGAATGGCTTAGCCAAAGTCATCAACAGAGCCAAGGGGAAATTTAGTGACAACCACCTTAATGCCAGCCTTGGCCTTCAAATGGTGTCTCAGCCCGCTCTGGTCGCACTCTCCTATAGTCAGTGTCACCATGGCTGCTTGACCGGCGACGGACTGCAGGGGGCTGTCCTGTCTGCTGCTGTGATTCTGTGAGTCTGTTGGCACTTTCACTGCAAAGCCTTTGTCCAGGATGCCTGCCATGAACTTGGTGTAGTCCTCACAGAACTGAGGATTCTTGGCGAGTTTCGTTTTCAGGTTGAGAGCACGCTGTACTGCCCCACAGCGGTTGTTAGGAAATTCAGCATCCTCATTCCTCAGTGGTAGGCATATATTTGTAAGTCGCTCTGGATAAGAGCGTCTGCTAAATGACTTAAATTTAAATATACTATAGTGGCCACCCACAAGCTTGGCTGACTGTGAGACATGCTCCATGAAGAGATGCTCTTCTCTTGATATTTCAAGCTGCTCCTCATGGTGGCGCTCTGGGAAGTCATGCTTAATATGTTGCTGAAGCAGTTCTTCCAGTTCTACAACAGAGATTCTGTGTGCCATTACGTGACACTGCCAATAGTTGGAGACATTGCCCTTTTTTTGTGGCCTATTAACAATCCAGCCCAGAGAGGTTTTCACAGCGTATGGGCCATCTCATTGGCTGTTTATAACCTTCCATTGTCTGAGGCACATTGGTTCCAATCAACAATCCAACTTCACCATCAATCTTCGAGACACACTTCTTCCAAATATGGCCGGCCATTGGTCCACATCTGCCTGGGTAGGGATTTCCTTTTCAGTGTAAACGGCAGGGAGTTCTACAAAACTGCTGTCATCAAGGCTGCTTATCTCCAAGCCAGAGACAACAAAGGTACTCACAACTTCCTGCTTGTTTATAGTCTTGAGAAGAATGTCTGTTCTTCTTCCAGGGACCTTGAGATCTTGAAGCAGTGCTTCTGTACAGAATGTAGCTGTACTGTCTGGATCTAGAAAGGCATACGTTTCCACTGTTCTGTTACTTTTTTTCAAAGTGATTTGATTGGTCTGAAGCCAAATCCAAACTGGTGTCCTTTGGGGGGCATTTTGCTGCACCAGGACAACCCACAGTTGAGCTCAGCTCAACGCTGATTTGCTAATTCGTTTATAATATCACTGGAGGTCAAATGCTTGCTGGCATCAATCAATAAAATGCTATGGCGGCAACATGTTATACTCTTTTGGTCCAGACAGCATCAGATACATTGGCTACACATACTGAGACAGAGGGGTGCTGTTTCCCTCGCTCTGATGATTTTTCCGGTGAGTTTTAGCCACTAGCGAATTGATGGAAAATTATGAAAACACAGAGAGAGATGAAAGATACATTATTTTATAATTGAAATGTATTTATTGGTCAAATATTTGGGGACGCCTGGCTTCCTTTGGCATCCATGAATAAACGCCTCTGGCTACATTGTAGTTAGCGAGAGAGCAAGTCGCAAAGACAGTGGCACAACGGCCGATATGCTATTCCTTCTAAGTGAAGCACTGAAACATTCCAGATAAGAGAGTGAGAGGTGGTGGTGGTGACAGTGGTAGGGAAGTAGATGGCGGCCCATTTGTCAGCATCTATGCATCCCTCTGGCTTGGGGCGAGGCGAGCGAGCACCGCAGCTCTGCATTACAAATTACACTCAGTGTGAGTTTCCCGAAGAATACAAAAATAAGTACCCTATTATTATACTTGAGTAAAAGTAAATATACCTACATTGAAAATGATTCAAGTAAAAGTGAAAGTCACCCAGTAAAATACTACTTGAGTAAAAGTCTAAAAGTGCTTGGTTTTAAATATACTTAATTATCAAAAGTAAATGTAATTGCTAATAGATACTTAAGTATCAAAAGTAAAAGTAAAAATAATTTAAAATTCCTTAAATTAAGCAAACCAGACTGCACCATTTTCTTGTATTTTATTTATTTATTGACATCATTTGAGTCAATTGGAGGTGTACCTGTGGATGTATTTCAAGGCCTACCTTCAAACTCAGTGCCTCTTTGCTTGACATCATGGGAAAATCAAAAGAAATCAGCCAAGACCTCAGAAAACACATTGTAGACATCCACAAGTCTGGTTCATCCTTGGGAGCAATTTCCAAACGCCTGAAGGTACCATGTTCATCTGTACAAACAATAGTACTCAAGTATAAACACCATGGGACCACGCAGCCGTCATACCGCTCAGGAAGGAGACGTGTTCTGTCTCCTAGAGATGAACGTACTTTGGTGCGAAAAGTGCAAATCAATCCCAGAACAACAGCAAAGGACCTTGTGAAGATGCTGGAGGAAACAGGTACAAAAGTATCTATATCCACAGTAAAACAAGTCCTATATCGACATAACCTGAAAGGCCGCTCAGCAAGAAAGAAGCCGCTGCTCCAAAACCACCATAAAAAAGCCAGACTACGGTTTGCAACTGCACATGGGGACAAAGAACGTACTTTTTGGAGAAATGTCCTCTGGTCTGTTGAAACAAAAATAGAACTGTTTGGCCATAATGACCATCGTTATGTTTGGAGGAAAAAGGGGAAGGCTTGCAAGCCGAAGAACACCATCCCAACCGTGAAGCACGGGGGTGGCAGCATCATGCTGTGGGGGTGCTTTGCTGCAGGATGGACTGGTGCACTTCACAAAATAGATGGCATCATGAGGAAGGAAAATGATGTGGATATATTGAAGCAACATCTCAAAACATCAGTCAGGAAGTTAAAGCTTGGTCACAAATGGGTCTTCCAAATGGACAATGACCCCAAGCATACTTCCAAATTTGTGGCAAAATGGCTTAAGGACAACAAAGGTATCAAGGTATTGGAGTGGCCATCACAAAGCCCTGACCTCAATCCTATATAAAATGTGTGGGCAGAACTGAAAAAGCGTGTGCGAGCAAGGAGGCCTACAAACCTGACTCAGTTACACCAGCTCTGTCAGGAGGAATGGGCCAAAATTCACCATATTTATTGTGGGAAGCTTGTGGAAGGCTACCCGAAACATTTGACCCAAGTTAAACAATTTAAAGGCAATGCTACCAAATACTAATTGAGTGTATGTAAACTTCTGACCCACTGGGAATGTGATGAAAGAAATAAAAGCTGAAATAAATCATTCTCTCTACTATTATTCTGACATTTCACATTCTTAAAATAAAGTGGTGATCCTTACTGACCTAAGACAGGTAATTTGTACTAGGATTAAATGTATTTGGCTAACGTGTATGTAAACTTCCAACTTCAACTGTATATATATGACTGTTTAACATTTTCAATTAGGACACATACAGTAGATGTTTCCTTTATTATGTTAGTAAGTCCTTTATTATGTTTGTTATAGACTACGTTTATTTGTATAGCCTACACTTTGTTTACCCTGAATCATTTCAACAAAATCCTTTAAGGGCTTGGACCCCTTATGACAGTATAGTACAAACATAACACAAATTACATACACACAGCAACTTCATTGCAAGATAGCACAACATCATCACGTCATATCATACCTACAAGACATTATCAGCATAGCAACTACTGACATACACATTTTAATGTCCAGCACACAGGAACACTGAAGCATCATGTTGCTAAATCAAAAACTCAGTAAATGTGATATGGAAAGTGTCCAGGTGGGTCAGTGTATCAGGGGAGAATGCAGTAATAGGAGTGTGCAGGCCGGACAGTCCATACATTCCTATGCTGTGGGAGGAGGGGGCAGGTATGGTAGTACACTTATAATTGTGACACCGTGCAGTGCATATATATATTTTTTTAACCTTTATTTAACTAGGCAAGTCAGTTAAGAACAAATTCTTATTGACAATGATGGCCTACCAAAAGGCAAAAGGTCTCCTACGGTGATGGGGGTTGGGATTAAAAATAAATAAATAAAATATAGGACAAAACACACATCACGACAAGAGAGACACCAGAACACTACATAAAGAGAGACCTAAGACAACAACATAGCATGGCAGCAACACATAACAACAGTGAGGCCTAAGAGAGTTGTATAAATAAGCTTCAACTAGTGGGTCTTGCGACAGGTATAAAGAGATGAACAGTTTACAGAGGAATATAGAGTGCAGTGATGTGTCCTATAAGGAGCATTAGTGGCAAATCTGATGGCCAAATGGTAAAGAACATCTAGCCGCTCGAGAGCACCTCTCTGTAATCTAGCATGGGTAGGATGGTCATCTGAATCAGGGTTAGTTTGGTAGCTGGGGTGAAAGAGGAGTGATTACGATAGAGGAAAGTCTAGATTTAACATTAGCCTGCAGCTTTGATATGTGCTGAGAGAAGAACAGTGTACCGTCTAGCCATACCCCCAAGTACTTGTATGAGCTGACTACCTCAAGCTCTAAACCCTCAGAGGTAGTAATCACACCGGTGGGGAGAGGGGCATTCTTCTTGCCAAACCACATGACCTTTGTTTTGGAGGTGTTCAGAACAAGGTTAAGGGCAGAGAAAGCTTGTTGGACACTAAGAAAGCTTTGTTGTAGAGTGTTTAACACAAATTCCGGGGAGGGGCCAGCTAGTATAAGACTGTATCATCTGCATATAAATGGATGAGAGAGATTCCTACTGCCTGAGCTATGTTGTTGATGTAAATTGAGAAGAGCGTGGGGTCTAGGATCGAGCCTTGGGGTACTCCCTTGGTGACAGGCAGTGGCTGAGACAGCAGATGTTCTGACTTCATACACTGCACTCTTTGAGAGATGTAGTTAGCAAACCAGGCAAAAGACCCCTCAGAGACACCAATACTCCTTAGCCGGCCCACAAAAATGGAATGATCTACCGTATCAAAAGCTTTGGCGAAGTCAATAAAAATAGCAGCACAACATTGCTTAGAATCAAGGGCAATGGTAAGGTTGCAGTCACACATCCATAACCTGAGCGGAAACCAGATTGCATACCAGAGAGAATACTATAGACATCAAGAAAGCCAGTCAGTTGATTATTGACAAGTTTTTCCAACACTTTTGATAAACAGGGCAAAATAGAAATTGGCCTATTACAGTTAGGATCAGCTTGATCTCCCCCTTTAAATAAAGGACGCACCGTGGCTGCCTTCCAAGCAATGGGAACCTCCCCAGAGAGGAGTGACAGGTTTAAAATGTCAGAGATGGCTTGGCGATGATAGGGGCAGCAACCTTAAAGAAGAAAGGGTCTAAACTTCTCTAGCTCAGCCCCCATTAATAGCAGAAGAAATAGACAAATCCAATGGTACAACCCAGAAGTCTGTAGCTTAAACACACGTTTAAAAGAGGTTAGAAGTGCAAATCGGTGGGACTCATTGGGTTAAGGCTTTCAGAATGTTCCAAGAGTATGGGAAGTGGGAAAGTGACAGCTGTTTGACATGTCTCTGGCCTTGGTGCATATTCAGATTCATTTATGATTAGATCAGAATCGCCGTCATAATCATTGGCCTGTACAGAGAATTAAGTCCAAATCCCCATCTTCATCCATGGCTTAGAAAAGGGCCGATTTAGCAAGCTAGCTACTGCAGGACATCAACACAAGAAGACCAGAAACAGACACGTTTTTCTGAAAATGAAGTTTTGCAAAGGAAGTGATTTGATTGGTCTGAAGCCAAATCCAAACTGGCCTCCCTTAGGGGGCGTTTTGCTGCACCAGGACAACCCACAGTTGAGCTCAGCTCAACGCTGATTGGCTAATTATTTTATAATTGTTTTATCAAGGGAGGCCAAATGCTTGCTGGCAGTAGCCTACATGGTGTGTGAACTGCTGACTGCTCATAATTTGCAGATAGTTGTTGACACATCAACCAGGATCAAGAGGCAGGGCAATTTGTGACTTGTTTTGGTAGTCAGTGGCTTTTTTGGAGGGGGAGTGGTTTCATCTATTTTCTGAGTGTATATAAACAGCTTCTCAGGCTCCATCTCAGTGTGCTTCATTCTATAGCTAGAGGACTCCTGATATCTCCAGGAGTGATAAGTATAATTTTTTTGTCTTTATCTGTTGTGGTCTAGTATTGTCTTTTTGCTAGCTAGGGTCATCTACTGTAAGTGCTGCCTGTCTTCCCAGTGGCATACTTGGTGTGTGAACTGCTGACTGCTGATAATTTGCAGATAGTTGTTGACACATCAACCAGGATCAAGGGGCAGGGCAATTTGTGACTTGTTTTGGTAATCAGTGGCTATATTGGAGGGGGAGTGGTTTCACCTCTCCTAGGCAATCACTATTAGTACAGGGAGATGTGCTCTCCACCTCCGCTAGGCAATTAGCAATTAGTGTTAGTTCTTCAGTCTCCCCTGGGTGGTCGTGTCAGTGGCGGTTTTGTCACAAAACTAAGACCTTCGCCGAAACAAAGACGGTTCTGCAGAGTTGTTCGAGGAAGGAAAGAGAGGAAGGCTCCACACCACTCTCTCACTTGAGTATCTTACCTAGTTAATTTCAGATTATCAAATTTTGCTATTTTGTAGCTTTGTCAACTGTGTGTGTGTTTTCTAAACTTGTTCTCACCTCTCCCTGTAGGCTTTACAGACGCTCCCCATGCTCTGGCTGCAACCCTTCTAATTTATGTACCCTGCGTGCACAACCCATGTGGAAGTCCTGGTCTCTGGCAGCGTTTATAACTGCCGATCTGCGGTCAAGAACGCAGAGTTCATCTCAGCCTATGCTGCCCTTCAGTCCCTTTACTTTTTGGCCCTGACGGAGACATGGATCAACCCAGAGAACACTACTCCAGCTTCATCTGACTATGTTTTCTCTCATAGTCCGAGAGCATCTGGTCATCGCGGTGGTGACACAGGTTTTTTCCCCCTCTAACCTGTCCATTTCAATTCCATGCTGTCACTGTCACTTGTCCACTCAAGCTTAACATTATTGTCATCTATCGCTCACCAGGTGCCCCTGGAGAGTTCCTCAATGAGCTTGACACCTTGATAAGCTTATTTCCTGATGATGGCTCACCGCTCTTCGTACTTGGCGACTTTAACCTCCCGACGTCTGCCTTTCCAACTCTTTCCTCTCCTTGCCTCTTTTGACCTCACCCTTTCCCAATCCCCTCCAACTCACAAGGCAGGTAATACGCTTGACCTCATCTTTACTACAGGCTGCTCGCATACTAATCTCACTGCAACCCCCCTCAGGGTCTCTGATCACTACTTTGTTTCCTTTTCTGTCTCCCTTTCCTCCAACCATAACCACTCAGCCCCTACCCAGATGGTCATGCGCCGTCGCAATCTTTGCTCTCTCTTTCCCACTACTCTCTCCTGTTCTATCCTATCATCTCTCCCTTCTGTTAAATCCTTCTCCCTCCTGTCTCCTGATTCTGCCTCTTCGACCCTACTCTCCTCCCTTTCCGCATCCTATGACTTGCACTGTCCCCTTTCCTCCCGGCCGGGTCGGCCCTCCCCTTCTGCTCCGTGGCTGAGTGACTCATTGCGAGCTTACAGAACAGGGGTGCACTTTTTTATGGGGTGCACTATAGAAAAGTTAGTAGTTTTATTAAATTAATAATTTTAAATGTCATGGTATACCCTTCTATGTAACAATGTCACAATTTAATTAAGAAAAAAAAAATCAGTATTAAAATAGGCCTATAATGACTACTCACACAACTATTCAAATATTAACGTTGGATATTCTAATATTCAAATAACGGTGCACATCCCTACAGTACTATACAACTTAATTGATTTAATGAGGATAGGGTCAAATTGCCAAAATGTATAGGCACTCCTGGGTAGCTACTGTTTTGGAAGCGTTTTTGCATTAGAATATGTTACAAAACTGAACACCCATTGTCATTTTGTTGTATGGCAGACAGAATCACACTAGTGATTACTGACGATATCAACCATGGATGATGTTAACCTTTTTTCTTTCTAACGATCACTGTCTTTCTCGCTCTCTCCCGCCCCTTTTCCTCTCTCAGACCAAGACATCCACTACTGAGTGCTGGCCTCTCTGGACGATCACTTCGATGTCCACCTGGCACAGGCGGAGAACCTGCAGGCGCTGTTCTTAGCGCTGAATGATGAGGTCTTTGAGATCCTTGAGCTGACCGTCGGACACCTCAGTAGCTGAATCCCGCCTTTGTCATGCCCTTCCTACGCAAGATGCTCATCCAGGTAATGCAAATAGGAAACTTGTGTCTCGTGTTTTATTTGAGTAATTGAACCCATTTTCCAGGTAAGTTGACTGAGAACACATTTTAATTTACAGAAACAGCAAACAGAAATTACTTAAACGCTTCAGAAGAAACCGATAGGTTTTGATCTATTTTAGGTATAGTTCTGTGTGTCGTACCCAAGATGGTAAAGCTTCCTGAGTGTCAGTGGTGGACCAGCCATTTCAATAACACACCAGCAGATGGTAGTCAAGTTAATGTTTCACAATGTGGCTTGAATTACAAATGTCAGACTATGTTGAACTATGCTAAACTATGCTTTGGGGTTCTACCTTTTGAAGGGAATAGGAGTGACTCTCGCTCACAATTAAAACCATGATGTTTTATTAGTTAAGTCAAAAAATAAAAAAAGCCTTGATAAGAATGGATGCTAAACGATGGTGTGTGCTTCTACCTGTTCCAGATCCTGACTGAGCTGGAGCACAGTGGCGTGGACAGAAACAAGGAGCAGAGCGCCCGCATTCTCGGTCACCTGGTCTCCAACGCCCCCCACCTTATACGCTCTTACATGGAGCCCATCCTAAAGGTACATACCGTAATCAGCACTGGCCCCTATGACCTTTTGTCCTCAGACCCTTTAAAACGTTTTACTCACTGAAAGTAACATACTGTGTAGCTTGTTTTTGGACACAGGTCCAGGAATGGCTAAAGGATTGCAATATTTACCTGGAACTAACCTTGCAGATAGCATTACTGGGTGATCTGAAAAGTCATAGTCAATCAATCAATAATATAATAATACTTTTAGCAAAAATGTTTATTTTTAATTCACAATCTGTAGAAGCAATGAGAATAGAAAGGTTCAGAATTTTTGTAAAACATCACAGTACGGTCGAAATATATATGGCAAATAGAAATCCTATATGGATGGTGTTAAGAGATAGATGGGAGGTATTGAATAGAGTTGAAGGATGGGACTAATAACAAATAACAACAAATAATAACAAAGATAGCTAATAATGTAAGCATACTGTGTCCATAATAAGTATATAGGTTGTATGTTGGGAGCTTTTGGGAAGGAGCACAGTTAGAAAGATATGGCATATAGAAGCAAACCGGATGGACACCATGAAAATGATCGGAGAGGTTGAGAGTAGAAGAAGTTCAGGAGCAAAAAAATAAATATATATATATATATATATATATATATATATATATAATATAATTATTGTAAAATTAACTCTGTCCATAAGGTGTACATAGTAAGTATAGACCGGAAGTAGAGGCCTGGGCATTGTTGTTCACTAATTTGCTCCAAGTAGGGAAAGGATGGTGGGGTTGAAAAGTAATAAAGGGGAGTATATATATAAAAAATAAAAAAAACATGGGGGATTGGAAGTGATGCAGACAATTACATTGATAGAAGATACAATCTATCTGCAATATTAAGCTGATCCATTCCCCCTAAAAAAAACAAAAAAACATACTGTATAGGTGTTATACTATGTATAGGATAGATTTCATCCTAAATGTACCGCCGTCAGCGCTGGCCCTTATGTTAACTACCTTATAAAAGCTTCTGAATGTTTTACTCACTGAAAGATCATTATACACTACCGGTCAAAAGTTTTAGAACACCTACTCATTCAAGGGTTTTTCTTTATTTTTACTATTTTCTACATTGTAGAATAATAGTGAAGACATCAAAACTATGAAATAACACATACTTCAAATAGCCACCATTTGCCTTGATGACAGCTTTGCACACTCTTGGCATTCTCTCAACCAGTCACCTGGAATGCATTTCAATTAACAGATGTGCCTTAAAAGTTAATTTGTGGAATTTCTTTCCTTAATGCGTTTGAGCCAATCAGTTGTGGTGTTATCTCAGTCTGGTCTGGTCTATCTCTGTCCGTCAGGCTATTCGTGTTCTGGGCTTGCTGGAGCCCAGGACCCCTACAAGCATAAGATGAACATTGGAATGATCGACCAGTCACGAGACGCCTCAGCCTCTCGGATTCCAAGTCCAGCCAGGACTCCGGCCGCCATCTTTAACACCTTTGTCTTCCTTCTCTCTCTCACACACACACACGCACATTAGCTTTGGTGTTGGTGAGCAGCGTTCACCTCTTTTTCCTCTGTGGTATTACCGTTACACTAGAGAAAGCTATTTGCGTTTTCAATTACCAAAGGTGCCGGTTCTAGCTGCCACAAGTACCCAATCCCAGCTATGAGCTGGGCTAACAAATGGCCATATCTACTGACTGACTTTATTATCACTGGAATCTGCTGCATGTAGGGCACCGCTGAGGCCTAGCAATGTCAACAGAATTTATGGTTTGGCTTAACAACCCGTCGGAGCCCAATTGTCTTTGTACGTCTGCACGCTTTCTGTCTGATTGCGAACCAAAACATCCAACACAGGGAGGCTGACCTCAGTTCAGACAGAAAGTGATCGCGCTAAGTGCTTTAGAACCTGTTAGAGGAGGGATATCTGATCAACATTGACCCACATATTAGGCCCCAAGACATGGAGTCTTTACCGTAAATCTTGATGTATACGGCTTTGTAATGATTTTATAGGTCATATAAAATTCCTAATGGCACATGCACTGGCGAGACCACCGCCTTGACGTCATTCGGGTCACAGGATTAGGCTACACTGTCCACTGTAGATTGAGGGTGCATTATATCACTTTATCATGAACGCAGGTAGTGACCCGATTCCGTGTTTTAGACTGAGCCCCCAATGTGTATTCATGCTTTGGCAGAGTCCTCAAAGATAGTTCCAGGTCAATGTCACATTACATCATCGAGTTTATACAAGGCTACACGTCTGATAATACCATTTGCAGCCTCCTGTGGCGCTATCTTTTCAGTCAGTCCAGAGAAACCGCTTGCAAAAATGACAGCAGGGGAAAAAGTAAAAAAAAAAACAGCAACTTAAAACAAATGTTTTATGTCATGTGAATCAATTTACCGGGTGCATTACAAGGAAAGTGCATGGAAAATGTCAATAAGGACCTATGTGTCACTAACGCACAGATGCGCTGTGACTTTGGGCTCTGTGGACAGTAATAGTTTTCGCAGGCCTGCTCTCTCTCCAATGGAGGATATGGTTACAGCCAAGGTCAGTGTCTGGAGCAGCTATAGTCTATGGCAGCTGGCTGCTGCTGTGTACTGGGGATCCTGCACGTCCTGCTTCAGTGCTGGAAAGCAGTTGGCTATGTCAGTGGTCTGCAACTTGTGGCTGCATATCTGCATTTGGCTCCATAGCTGCCCCTTTGTGGCTCCAGTGGTGGGAAGTCTTTGGCTAGGTGCACCACTTCACCTGAACCACCACCCCAGTGATTTAAACACCAAGGCCTCGAATGATAATGGTATAACGTTACAGCTTGCTCAGGGAGAGATCTGATTAAAATGCGCCAGTTCCAACAGTACTCTGCACTCTGACGCACTGTAACTCACACAAACCTAGATGTGTGTTGTTCGGGGGGTGACGATACTTCAGGACCCATGAAGGCAGTGGTGAGTATTGTCATACCTAATTTTCATACTTGAGTGAAAGTAAAGATGCCTTAATAGAAAATGACAAGTGAAAGTCACCCAGTAAAATACTACTTGAGTAAAAGTATTTGGTTTTAAATATACTTAAATATCAAAAGTAAATGTAATTGTTCAAATATACTTAATTTATACTTTTAGTTTTGATACTTATTACAGCCTCGAGTCTTCTTGGGTATGACGCTACAAGCTTGGCACACCTGTATTTGAAGACTTTTTCCCATTCTTCTCTGCAGATCCTCTCAAGCTCTGTCAGGTTGGATAGGAAGCGTCGCTGCACAGCTATTTTCAGGTCTCTCCAGAGATGTTCGATCAGGTTCAAGTCCAGCCTCTGGCTGGGCCACTCAAGGACATTCAGAGACTTGTCCCAAAGCCACTCCGGCGTTGTCTTGGCTGTGTGCTTCGGGTCGTTGTCCTGTTGGAAGGTGAACCTTCGCCCCAGTCTGAGGTCCTGAGCACTCTGGAGCAGGTTTCCATCAAGGATCTCTCTGTACTTTGCTCAGTTCATCTTTCCCTAGATCCTGACTATTCTCCCAGTCCCTGCCACTGAAAAACATACCCACAATATGATGCTGCCACCACCATGCTTCACCGTAGGGATGGTGCCAGGAATCCTCTAGACGTGATGCTTGGCATTCAGGCCAATGAGTTCAATGTTGTTTTCATCAGACCAGAGAATCTTGTTTCTCATGGTCTGAGAGTCATTTAGGTGCCTTTTGGCAAACTCCAAGTGGGCTGTCATGTGCCTTTTACTGAGGAGTGGCTTCCGTCTGGCCACTCTACCATACAGGCCTGATTGGTGGAGTGCTGCAGAGATGGTTGTCCTTCTGGAAGGTTCTTCCGTCTCCACAGAGGAACTCTGGAAATCTGTCAGTGACAATCGGGTTCTTGGTCACCTCCCTGACCAATTGCCCTTCTCCCCATATTGCTCAGTTTGGCTGGGCGGCCAGCTCTAGGAAGAGTCTTTGTGGTTCCAAACTTCTTCCATTTAAGAATGATGGAGGCCACTGTGTTCTTGGGAACCTTCAATGCTGCAGACATTTTTTGGTACCCTTCCCCAGATCTGTGCCTCGACACAATCCTGTCTCGGAGTTCTGCTGACAATTTCTTTGACCTCATGGCTTGGTTTTTGCTCTGACATGCACTGTCAACTGTGGGACCTTTTATATAGACCGGTGTGTGTGTGTGCCTTTCCAAATCATGTCCAATCAATTGAATTTACCACAGGTGGATTCCAATCAACTTGTAGAAGCATCTCAAGGATGATCAAATCGAAACAGGATGCACATGAGCTCAATTTTGAGTCTCATAGCAAAGGGTCTGAAACTTATGTAAATAAGGTATTTCTGTTTTTTATTTTTAAATGTGCAAAAAAATACATTTGCAAAAATTTCTAAACCTATTTTCGCTTTGAGAATGTGTTATTTCATTCATTTTAGAATAAGGCTGTAAAGCACTAAAATGTGGAAAAAGTCAAGGGGTCTGAATATTTTCCGAATGCACTGTATCCTGCCCCTTTATATAAAATGTTAGCTTAACAAATCAAGTAGTATCAAATGTTGGTTCTACACAAGCAATTAAAGTTATACACTTGTAGAATTTGAAAAGATATCTAAGTAGCCCAACAGATAGTGGTAGACCTAATCACCGACAATGATGAGACAGCCTGTAGGGAGGAGGTCAGAGACCTGGCATGGGGTGCCAGGACCACAACCTCTCCCTTAATGTGAGCAAGACAATGGAGCTGATCGTGGACTACAGGAAAAGGCGGGCCGAACAGTCCCCCATTAACATCGACGGGGCTGTAGTAGAGTGGGTCGAGAGTTTCAAGTTCCTTGGTGTCCACATCACCAACAAATTATCATGGTCCAAACACACCAAGACAGTCGTGAAGAGGGGACGACAACACCTTTTCCACCTCAGGAGACTGAATAGATTTGGCATGGGTTCCTCAAAGTTCTACAGCTGCACCATCGAGCGCATCATGACCGGTTGCATCACCGCCTGGTATGGCAACTGCTCGGCATTTGACCGTAAGGCGCTACAAAGGTTTTTACTGTATATATATAGCCTCCCTACTGTCACTTTATTTTACTTCTGCTCTTTTTTTCTCAACACTTTTTTTGTTGTTTTATTCTTACTTTTTTGTTTAAAATAAATGCACTGTTGGTTAAGGGCTGTAAGTAAGCATTTCACTGTAATGTCTGCACCTGTTGTATTCGGCGCATGTGACCAATAAAATTTGATTTGATTTGAGGTAGTGCGTATGGCCCAGTAAATCACTGGGGCCAAGCTTCCTGCCATCTAGGACCTATATACTAGCTGGTGTCAGAGGAAGGCCCAAAAAATGTTCAGACTCCAGTCACCCAAGTCATAGACTGTTCTCTCTGCTACCGCACGGCAAGCGGTACCGGAGTGCCAAGTCTAGGACCAAAAGGCTCCTTAACAGCTTCTACCCCTAGGCCATAAGACTGCTGAACAATTAATCAAACTATTGTTTTTACACTACCTACATGTACAAATTACCTTGACTAACCTGTACCCCCGCACATTGACTCGGAACCGGTACCCCCTGTATATAGCCTCGTTATTGTTATTTTTTTGTGTTAAGATTTGTTTTATTTTTATGTTTTACTTTAGTTTATTTAGTAAATATTTTCTTAACTCTATTTCTTGAATTGCATTGTTGGTTAGGGGCTTGTAAGTAAGCATTTCATGGTAAGACCTGTCATATTTGGTGCATGTGACAAATACAATTTGATTTGATGATATTAAAGTTAAGCTAAAAACAAGACAGCGCTAATTTTCAATGCTGAAAAAAATAGGCTATCCAAAGGTATTATAAAATGATTTCACTTTAGTCGCCCAGGGCAGGGAATAAGTTACCTGTATGGTAAGGCAAAATATAATAATAAATAATACAAGGTTTCAAGGTGCGGTTTATTTAACATTTTAATTCAAATTCGTTGTTAACCAGGGTTTAAACATTATCGGAACTTTCCTAACCCTTTACACTTGCATACGGATTGAAAATAGGGGATTTGGACAATGATAGGTGCCTAAATTGGAATGCAGTGGCTGTACAGTAACATGCTATACATGACCTCAGAGCTCATGGATTTTGTGACAGTCGTTCTGAACTTTTGTTGTCTGAGTGAGAGAAATGCTGTAAATTAAGAGAAGTCAATGTATTTTGAAAGATGAGACATGGCGGAAAATAATAAATACCGGTTTGATGTCATACAAGGAAGCCAAACACTCTTGAGTCCAAATGTGCAGTTCACATTTCCATATCCTAGACTCATGTAATATACAGTGGCAATGTTAATGAACACTGTGTTTGATGTTCACTTACAAGATGACATGGTGTTGTACCCTGGGTTGTCCTGAACAGAATAAGCCTATGTTTTTTTTGTGAAGAAAATGTTTGCGGACCGTGCTTCTGAATGCACCCTTGACTCCATTTTATGCCCACCAAAATTACGATCTGCTTCTCTGAATTGCCTTGTGAAAGCCGAACACTGTAAGTTCGTATGTTATAATTTAGCTAGTCATGTTGGCAATAAAACGAGCTTTAATGGACAAGTTTTGGATTGCGTTAACAACAGTAATTTTGTGATGGCGGGGATGCAGGGCTGTGTTCCAAACAAAACAACTACAAGTGTGCTTACTCTTGTTCCTCAAAGGCACAGCTAGGAGAGCTCAAAAGAGCACTTATAGTTGAAGACTTCTTTGATTCAAAGTGCATTGAAATGACTTAGGAACTGTGCACACTTTGGAGAGGTGTGTGGCCACTTGGAGGCATCAGTTAGTTCTCTCACTCAAACCCTTGTAATTATTTTGTCTTATGTTGCACCTACCCCAAATTTGGTGAGAAAATAATTAATCAATAATCATGTTACTGAATGTATCCAGAGTATTTTCAGATTTCGTTATCAACAAATGCGGCAAAAAGTACAGTAAATGTAAAATCAAAAGTGTAATGTTTGGATTTAATGTTTGGTCTTGTGTGGCTCAGTTGGTAGAGCATTGCGCTTGCAACACCAGAGCTGTGGGTTCGATTCCCACGGGGGACCAGTACGAAAAATGTATGCACTCACTACTGTATGTCGCTCTGGATACGAGTGTCTGCTAAAATGTAAACATTTATTCAGTCTTGTGTCAGATGAACTGTTGTGTCCTCACCTTTTAGTCTAATAATCTCCAAACCGTTCCCTTTTAATTGCTACAATGGTTATGCATATGCTTTCTAAATTTCTTCTCTAAGAAACATTTCAATTTAGCCCTATCCATGTAGGCCTATTCCCACGAGGGTAAAGGGTTAAAATTCCAGAAATCCTTTGTTGGAGGATTCTGGATTTCCTGCTTATTCCCTCCTGATTCTATGAATCTTCCAACCAGGTTTTCTAGAAAACCTGCAGATTTTGAGAAAGTTACTGGAATTTAGCAACTCTATTGACAACTAAATCAAATATTAACTCCAAATGGATGTTGAACTGGTCTTTGTCCAGTCTGTCAAAGAGACTAGAGCGCGACACTGAACAGATACTTCACTGAGAACTCACCACAGAATAAATGAAGTATTGTGTTCTCCTGATGATCAATCAATTCAATCAATTTTATTTTTTCAATCAATTTTATTTTATATAGCCCTTCTTACATCAGCTAATATCTCGAAGTGCTGTACAGAAACCCAGCCTAAAACCCCAAACAGCTAGTAATGCAGGTGTAGAAGCACGGTGGCTAGGAAAAACTCCCTAGAAAGGCCAAAACCTAGGAAGAAACCTAGAGAGGAACCAGGCTATGAGGGGTGGCCAGTCCTCTTCTGGCTGTGCCGGGTGGAGATTATAACAGAACCATGCCAAGATGTTCAAAAATGTTCATAAGTGATGGCTCATCATAACTGTATGATGAGCCATCTACTGATGGCGCAACTGCCTCAATTTGTAAAAGCATTACAAGAAAATGGGCATGCAGAGTCTCCAGTAGCCACAACAGTCTTGACCAGTTTGGAGAGGCTGAGGAACAGGGCCAGTTTCATTGCCAAAAGCTGTAAGGAAATAAGAGACAGATATGACCAAAAAGAAGATGGGCTGTACTACCTAACCACAGCCAACGGGGTGGTCTACCAGACCTTCTGCGACATGACTACTGCTGGCGGTGGCTGGACACTTGTGGCGAGCATGCACGAGAACAACATGTATGGGAAGTGCACGGTGGGCGACCGTTGGTCCAGCCAACAAGGCAGCAACCCCAACTGGCCAGACGGAGACGGAAACTGGGCCAACAGGGTTACTTTTGGAACCGCAGATGGCGCCACGTCAGATGACTTCAAGAATCCTGGGTATTATGACATTGTGGCAGAAGACATGTCGGTTTGGCACGTTCCCAACAACTCCCCTATGGAACACTGGAACATAGCCGCCATCCTCCGCTACCACACCGAGAGACGCTTCCTCACCATTCATGGGGGAAACCTGCACCAACTCTTTAAGCTCTACCCAGTGAGATATAATGCTGGGGCATGTGACAACACAGGACCTGCCATTCCAATCGTGTACGACTTTGGGAACATAGAGACCACCAGAAATTTTTACGGACCCCATTCAAGAACCCAGTTTGAGCCTGGCTTCATTACTTTTAGGCCAATAAATAATGAACGTGCAGCCATGGCTATCTGCTCTGGGGTCAAACCAACACCGAACATGCGCTGCGACACTGAACATTACTGTATTGGTGGTGGTGGACACTTCCCTGAGCAGGCCCCTCGTCAGTGTGGCGACTTCCCGAGCTTTGACTGGAATGGCTATGGTACCAACACAGAATGGAGTTCATCAAAGGAGATTACTGAAGCAGCTGTGTTACTTTTCTACCGTTAAAATCCATCCTATTGATTATCAATGCCGTCAGATGGCAAGATGTAAAGATGCATTTTGTTAATACTGTTTGCTTATAATATAATGAACATCACAGAACTATGATTTCCATTTGTTTAATCTATATGTACCGAATACATAATACGTTTATCACATTTCCTTGTTTTAAAATCGAAAGAGATGAGTATTACAATTTTGTGAATATGAATGACTGAAATAAAGACTAATCTAAAGGAAAATTGATAACAGTTGTGGTTTCAATATGCTTTGTCTTGTAGCCATGAAAGACATGCCATAGTTTCTAGTTTTTTAACTTTACTGTGCGTTGTTCAGTGAGCTGCAGTGCGTTGTCAAATCACATGTCTGTTCCCTGTGTAACATCAATATTGCAATAAACTACATAAATGTTTATTTAACCTGCTACAAACAAATACAGGTACTGTACTGTCACATACAGTGCCTTCAGAAAGTATTCACACTACTTGACTTTTTCCACATTTTATTGTGTTACAGCCTGAATTTAAAATGGATAAAATGTAGATTTTTTTTTTGTCACTGGCCTACACATAATACCCCATAATGTCAAAGTGGAATAATGTTTTTCGAAATTGTTACAAATGAATTAAAAATGAAACACTGAAATGTCTTGAGTCAATAAGTATTCAACCCCTTTATGGCAAACCTAAATAAGTTCAGGAGTAAACATTTGCTTAACAAGTCACATAATACGTTGCATGGACTCTGTGCAATAATAGTGTTTAACATGATTTTTGAATGACTACTTCATCTCTGTACCCAACACATACAATTATCTCTAAGGTCCCTCAGTCGAGCAGTGAATTCAAGCACAGATTAAAAAAGCAGACATTGAATATCCCTTTGAGCACGGTGAACTTATTAATGACATTTGATGGTGTATCAATACACCCAGTCACTACAAAGATACAGGCATCCTTACTAACTCAGTTGCCGGAGAGGAAGGGAAACGTTCGGCGATTTCACCATGAGGCCAATGGTGACTTTAAAACAGGAACAGAGTTTAATGGCTGTGTTAGGAGAAAACTGAGGATGGATCAACAACATTGTAGTTACTCCACAATACTAACCTAAATGACAGAGTGAAAATAAGGAAGATTATGCAAAATAAAAATATTCCAAAACATGCATCCTGTTTGCAACAAGGCACTATACTGATTTGATTTGATTTACTGCAAACATTTTGGCTAAGCAAATAACTTATTGTGCTGAATACAAAGTTATGTTTGGGGCAAATCCAATACAATACCTTACTGAGTACCATTCTCCATATGTTCAAGCATAGTGGTGGATGCATCATTTTATGGGTATGCTTGTAATTGTTAAGGACTGGGGAGTTTTTCAGGATAAAAAAATAAGAAATGACTGGAGTTAAGCACAAGCAAAACCCTAGAGGAAAACCTGGTTTTATCTGCTTTACACCAGACACTGGGAGATTATTAACCTTTTCAGCAGGACAATAACCAAAAACACAAGGCCAAATTTACATTGGTGTTGCTTACCAAGAAGACAGTGAATGTTCCTGAGTGGCCGAGTAACAGTTCTGACTTAAATCTACTTGAAAATGTATGGCAAGACCTGAAAATGGTTGTCTAGCAATGATCAACAACCAATTTGACAAAGCCTGAAGAATTTTGAAAATAGTAATTGGCAAATGTTGCACAATCCAGGTGTGGAAAGTTCTTAGAGACTTACCCAGAAAGACTCACAGCTGTAATTGCTGCCAACGGTGCTTCTACAAAGTATTGGGGTATGAAAACGTATGTAAATGAGATCTCTATATTTCATTTTCAATACATTTGCAAACATTTCTAAAAACATGTTTTCACTTTGTCGTTATGGGGTAATGTGGGCAAAAAGTATATTTAATCCATTTTGAATTCAGGCTGTAACACAACAAAATGTGGAATAAGTCAAGCGGTATGAATACTTTCTGAAGGCAGTGTAAGGATGGATTTCTCTCTCTCTCTCTCTCTGTGGCATGCAAATCATTTATTTTAGTTCTTAATAAAAACAATTTTTATTTCTCTCTATCTCTCCCTCCCAGTTGACTACAGCACTAGTGAGATGCTGGTGAACATGGGCAACCTCCCCCTGGACTGGTTGTACCCAGCAGTAGCCATCATGACGCTGATGTACATTCTGCAACCCCTCCCTCTCCAACCACTCCACCATGGTGGTGCAGGCAGTCATCTTCATCTTCAAGTGTCTGGGCCTTAAGTGTGTCCAGTGTCTGCCCCAGGTCATGCACACCTTCCTCAATGTCATCCGAGTGTGCAACACCAGCTTCCGAGAGGAAGCTAGCTAAAGCTAACACTAGCTAAGGCAAATGTTAGATAAAGCTAACGTGTTTCATTATTTATTATTTTTCTTGTTGATTGGCGATTGTGGGAATTATTGTTAATGTATTTTTTTGGGGCTGACATACCGTCACCAGTTTCTTGTGCAATTACATTAAGGAAGTATACTTAACTTTATGGTTAACTTCGCCATTGTCACGTTTTTAAATGTAGAACCTTTCCACCTCTGTGGTTTGCTGCTTTTTTACAAAGTTGTTTTGCACCAGCCCCTTTTTATTACAACCACACGTTTTCCACTCCATAAATTCACCCTGGATCATGGTGTCAGGGGCGTGAAATCCGGAGGCGAGGTGCCCGTAACTAAAGCATTGATTCTCGACCAGATAGTTTCCCGAACTAAGCCTGACTGGTGAACAATCAACATGTTTTGTTACACCTGTTATTTTCTTCCCTCTCAGTTTCTCTTCCAGCAGTTGGGGGTGGTCGTGTGCTTTGTGAAAATCTGCATCCACCCCTATATGGATGACATCTTCACCCTTTCTCTTTTTTCGACTTGTTTAGAAACAGCTGCAAACTCTTAATTTTGTACATTTCTCTTTCGACTTTCCTAATTGGCGTTAATTCATAAGGGGAAATGTCACTTGAGCCTGACTCTTTGGTGGCACGAAGACTGTTTGTCCATGTAGAATGAAAGAGTTGCTCAATTAAAAGCCGTTTGTTAAGGATCATATTTTTTAAAATATAAAAGTCGTATTCAGAAATGAGTATTTGAGTTTTCTAACAGTTTTTAAATTCTACGGTATTGCAATATTTTATTAAACTTCTCCACTCTACAGTGTCATTCCCTCCAATTAATTGAACTCTTCAATAGTGGAAGAGAAAGACCTCTATCACACGATGCAGGAAGTCCTAGTCTGAAAGTGACTGTTAAAACCTTTGGCTCTGCTAAAGTGGACAAACTGTCTAGCAGCACATACTCATATAGCAAGGAAATAAATATAAAATGTCCATTATTCACTGGTATCTCAATAACATTCTTAACCTATGTGTAGGGTGCCGTCTTTCGGATGGGACGTTAAACGGGTGTCCTGACTCTGTGGTTACTAAAGATCCCATGGCACTTATCGTAAGAGTAGGGGTGTTAACTCTGGTGTCCTGGCTAAATTCCCAATCTGGCCCTCATACCAGCATGGCCACCTAATCATCCCCAGCTTCCAATTGGCTCATTCATCCCCCCTCTCCCCTGAATCTATTCCCCAGGTCGTTGCTGTAAATTAGAGTGTGTTCTCAGCCAACCTACCTGGTAAAAGAAGGGTAAAATAAAACTGGGCCATTGCACATTTTAGCTGAAGTTAATAAATGGCAAGTAAAACAAAGGGATCTATTCATTGTAGTAACCGTCTACCTCATGCATCCAGATGATTGGCTGAAATAGCCATTCGGGACTTCAGGAGTTGAAATCACATAATCTGCTGTCGGTATAGCAACCCTAACGTAGGCTAGTTCCAGTCAGACCAGGAAGAGGGGCTTGGAATACTGGCCACTCACAAAATACCTCCATGAGCTTTCACAGCTGAACGCTATTGGCACCAGTGGTGGAAAAAGTACTAAATTGTCATACTTGAGTAAAAGTAAAGATATCTTAATTAAAAATGACTTAAGTAAAAGTGAAAGTCACCCAGTAAAATACTACTTGAGTAAAAGTGTAAAAGTATTTGGTTTTAAATATACTTGAGTATCAAAGGTAAATAGAATTGGAAAAATGTACAGTGCCTTGCAAAAGTATTCACCCCTCTTGGGCACAGGCACAGACACATGCATACACTCGATAACATACACACTATACACACATGTACACATGGATTTTGTATTGTAGATATGTGGTAGTGGTGGAGTAGGGGCCTGAAGGCACACAGTGTGTTGTGAATGTATTGTAATGTTTTTAAAATTGTATAACTGCCTTAATTTTGCTGGACCCCAGGAAAAGTAGCTTCTGCCTTGGCAGCAGCTAAGGGGATCCATAATACATACAAATACAAATACTATAGGTGAGCCTAAGGCCCTGCTAGAATACTTTAAAATGCGTCCTTCCTTCCTTCTTTCCCTTTTCAAAAGAGCCTACGTCTTTTTCCTTGTCGCCTTTGCTGTCTGGTAGCTGGTCACGCCGCTCAATAAATTAATACAATTAGAGGATCAAGCAATTTTATTTTGAAGTAAGTCAGTTGAGGTCATTGGGTTCTCACATGCAGTTTCATTCAAATTCCAGATGATTTTATGACATTTACGTGTTGAATTGAAAGGTTTTATTGTTACTTGTACATTTACATACTGGTCCCCCGTGGGAATCAAACCCACAACCCTGGTGTTGCAAGCACCATTCTCTACCAACTGAGCTACACGGGACCTAGAGATAGTGCCTCTTTTACAGCGCCAGCAAAGGGACCAAAGCCAAATTCTCCTTCAGTACTTCAAATAACTGTAAATAGCTGAGGCTTTGGCAGTACCCTTTGAGAAAGTTAGACTAACCTGTAAATGAACTAAAAACATTCCCCGGCAGACCTCGCAGTGAATTGCTCAAAGAAATTAAGCATGTCAGCCATTAGCACAGGGGCATTCCACATACACATCCAAGAGGTTACACCAGGCCACAGGGTTCCTAGACTAATAAGGACTCCAACTGGGACCTAACGTTCTCCTTGGAACCCCAAGCTTCACTCCGCAGCTGCCTGTGGAAACCTTTTTGGACCGCAGATACAATAGAATGGCTCTGTAATTTGTAATCTATCCTAAATTATCCTCAGAATTGACCCCCGTCCCTAAGCTCCCAAGGACTTACTTTTAAAGAATGTTGCTCACCTGCCACAAATGGAAGCACCCACTCTTTATTTGGAATATCCTCTATCCTGGCCTTGGCACCTGTTTAAAAGGACATACACAGACAATGCACCCTGCTTAAGGTATGCCATAAGCACATTTTGAGCACACTGCCTCACCTCTTACATAAACGTGCCATTTCAGTGGTATGTAGTTGCAACGTCATTGTTTTTGAATGTGGTAAAGACCTGTCAGAGTGGCTGTAGAAGCCATTGACATGATGTGCGGTCGTGTGAAACGTGTGTGTGGTCTTGTTCCCTGGAGTTTGGCTATGTGACCTTTGACCAGTGGCATGAATGTCAGTGTGACCTGAGAGTCAGAGGTCAGTGGTGGCTGAAGGCAAAGGCATGGTTTTTTTGTTGGTCAGAGACACCAGGTTGATCAGCTGTCAGCTTCTCAAACCTACTAACCATTGACAACTTGTGATGAGTGCATGGATAATTTCATGATATTGAACTAAGACAGACAGCTAGACAAATAAACCACATTGACTACCATCAGCAACACACCTTTTCTTAAAAATACATGTTTATTTCATATCCCACAAAACAACATAATATTAAGCTGTACACATTAACAAAGGACGCAATTCCCAAAAAAGTATTTGTTTTCTTACAATAAAATTTGTCAGGTACTTCTGATGGAAGTACGTTGGGTGGTCGTTCCTCTTCCAGTAGCTCACAAAGGTCCATTGCAACAGACTTGATACATCTTCATATAATTTTTTGCATTGTTATACCTACCCGATACATGTAATCAACCTAACCACAGGCTAGTAGACAGCTTGAGTTATGACTGATAAATAAACCCTATTGCTTTGAGGCAAATGATAGAGGGAAGCAACATTCAGTTACCCTTACGGAACAGTGGTAAAGAGGCTTCTGTAAGGCTTTTAAGAAAATAAAATATTTCAATGATAAATACAAAATGAACTACAATTTACAATCAAACATGTTTAAACACATTACACATTCAACCCATAGAAATATTTCAGACAATAACAAAGAGGAAAGACACAATTTGGTTGCTCAGGTTTGGTTCAATCTGAAGCATGCGCATCATCCAGGGTTTGAAGTTAGGAGAGTTTATGGTTGAAAATTCTGTGGCCGGATCTTCATCTCCACTCTCTTCAGGGAGTAGTTGGGCCCGTGCCAGCCGTACCAATTGATTCCATCTGTGCTCTTGCTGTGGTCGCCATAACGATAGAACACGCCATTCAGGTTGGAGTCAGTGCAACAGTTGTACCAGTAACCACCTGTAGGGAAAAAAGGTGATAATGCAGTCATTGGAAAGAAATGTAAAGGTGTTAATTATGTGAGTTAAACCAGAGTTAAGTATTTTGGCCCTCTTGTACCTTTGCGTAGTGAAGCGCAGTCGTCCACACATTTGTCGTTGTCTTTGCCCTTGGTGCTGAAGTTGGTGTTGTTGTGGTAGCGCAGAGAGTCCCCAGCATTTCCACTGTAGTTGGCGATGAAGAGTTTGTAGCTGTTCAACTCGTTTTTTACTGTGAAGTAACTGTACTCTGCATAGCGGGTCTGGCCTTCCCAGTCCTGCATTGGAGAACAGAAAACATAAATAGTACATGATTTAGATATTTGCTGCACATCTTGTGGTAAAACTATGCAACTGAGAATATTGAACTAATGTTATAACTTTTGGTGGAGCTAGATGTTTACCGCTTGCCCATGAGTTGTTTTCTTTTTACTGTGTTTTTTTTTACTGTGTTTTGGGTGGTGTATCTTCTTTTGCTTTCAGTATCTGGGGTCTGGGAAGGTCTGGGCAGCTAGCCTGTTTTGAGGATCCCACCCTCAGCCCCCCTTCGTACCTCCATCTCTATCCTTAGTGTGGTGGGCTGCCTTGTCAGACGGAAGATGTTTTCATTGCCTAGCCAAAAGTCTCCTCGGATGGTGCCAAAGCCATTCTTGTACTGCTTCCAGTCGCGGTTGAAGGAGGTCAGGCCCACCTTGCGTCTCTGGATGAGCGTCCAGCCACCACCATTGCTCTCCATGTCACAGAAGACCTGAAACCAACAGCAGAGGTTAAACAAGCTACCCCAACACGTCTGTGAAAAGTATGCCACAATCCTGGCATTCTACAGAGACTTCAATGTAGCAGGGATCTGTGAACGTAAAACTTTTTTGTAGTTCCAGGGTTATCACTTACGTCAATCTCAGGGGTCCCCATGAAGTCATCTGCAGGTAATTTGTACTCCCCAGAGATCTTGTAGTTCTTGGTGTACAGGGATGCACAGTCGTAGATGGCATCTAGAAAATAGATTAGAGATGGCCAAACCAGATGCCGTTTCATGGCGGGTTTTAAAAATGCAAATTGACTGAAAACGGTATCATGGGAATAGATGTCTGGCAGAGAAGTCAAAGAATTTGGGATTGAAGGATATTATACACAGCATGGTTCAATTTCTTTGCATAGTTCTCTCCATTGTTTCTGTGATGGTACGGTGATGCCATTAGAGGTGCTCTGAGATCACTGGGGAGAAATGTATCCAATGCATCAAAAAGGGGCTCAAGTGTTTTCATGACTAGAGGCTGGTGGAAACGCCATTCCAACCTTTGCTTTTCTTCATGCTCTGTTTCCCTGTCTGCACAGTGTCTCTGTAATTTGCAGAGTTTTTATAAAGCGCTTCTCTGTTCACTGTGCCAGCATCATAAAAGTGGCACTGCTAAGACTGGCTAACAGGGTATTAAAATGAAACACTGCGACATGCCTGGCTAAATCTCCCCACAGTGATTAATAGTTTGGTTGAGTTCAGATGATGGATGGAAACAACTGGCTTTGATAGAGGTGGTCTTTATTGACAGACTTCATGCAGACGGGACACTTAGAGTTCAAATTATGGCTTTTGGCTACCATGAGACACCCAGACAAGTTTGCACACTATAATCTTCATTATCACCAATTGATGGCAGCTGTCTGGTGCCGAAGATTCGGAGCGCCCACGGCTAATTATAGTTTTCAATGTCCAAAAATATGTTTACAATGTCCTGTAAATGAAAACAATTGTATATTCTGAATTCCTTTCTTTTTTTTCCTTTTATTTTTTTTACAAAGAACAATGGCCTACATACCAATGTAATTTACCCTTTTTGGTTGTTTGTTTAATAATAGCTGTCTGAAACTGTGGGCTAATATCTCTGTGAGGGGTATTTTTAAGTCGATTGTTTTCTGACAGCAGACTGACTGATGTGGTCATAAAAAGGAGACCAACCAAATTTCCTGTGTGTCTGACATTAGGTGTGTGCTATGAGTATTTATGGCAGTGTGTTATGTATGGCAGCCAGTGATATGATTTTCACACCTGTGGAGAGTGTCTGGAAGCAGATGCTGAACAGTCGACAGAAAGGGAGAGAAGTATCGTCTCGGTCTAAACTGAACTGGGTCTGCCAATGTGGAGCAGGCCAGATTTCCACTCTGGCCATTTGACACAGTCACTACTGTACTGTACTACTGCATTCTACTACTCATAGCCTATTATTTTCACCAGAAAACCATGTGTTTTACCACTACTAGCCTAATTAGTCAATTTAAAAAAAGGTTTGAGAATCACATTCACTGAAGTTGAAACTTTCACAATGAAAATTAAATGAATGATAACAACACTACATTTTTCATTCACACTAAAGTAGTGATTTGTTCCTCTGCTACTTTGTTGCCTGGCCCAAGAACCTGGGACACATCCACAATGTAGGTTCTTACCTGATGTGGTCTGAGTGACGGACTGGGCGGCTTGCAGCAGCATGATCTCCACCCGGTTGTTGATTTCAGAGTACTTGCTCTCGGCCTCAGTGACGCGGGACTCCTGCTGCCGATTCTGCTTGTCCAGCTCCATCATCTGCCTGACTACGTTCATCAAGTCTGTCTCCTGCTTGCGGCCCAGCTCCTCCAGTAGGCTGGTCAGGTTGGCCACCTGCACCTTCAGGGAGCGCACTTCATCGCAGCACTGCGCCTTTGGAGGCTTGGGTGGCGCCAGCCTCTTCCTTGGGTTCTGCGCCCACGCTTCTGTCAGCACCAGCAGCAGCAGGGTGACACTCAGAGCCACCGTCCGCAAAGACATCTTTACAATTTTCTAAATTAAAAAGTGTTTTCTTGTCTTGCTCTGCTTGAATGCAAGCTGTCCTGGTCAAGTCTGATTCTTTAGCGGTGCCAGAGGTCCTGAAGAAACTGAGTGAACAGGATTGGATTGGTTGAGTTAGGAATCTAAGTTCTGACTGGTTGAAGTGAAGCTTCCTTTGGCCAACTGTTTTCACAGGCTCTTTGCTCCTCAGTAAAAGCACTGCTGTGGCTGGTGCGTCTTAAATATCTTTACATATGCGCCCTCCCCTTTTTTGGTTGTGCTCACAGTTGCTGACCCCCCTTCAACCTCCAACGCTCTGGGTAGAGGGGTCTCTCTCTCTCTCTCTCTCTCTCTCTCTCTCTCTCTCTCTCTCTCTCTCTCTCTCTCTCTCTCTCTCTCTCTCTCAACATCGCTCACTCTTATTGGTTCTGCCCTGTGCCTTGTTTCTTTGCAACGTGTTGAAAGTTTCAGAGGGACAGATAGTTTTTTGCCCTGTCTGGAAGAGTGAAGAACAAAGGCTCCTGTCTGAAGAGCTCACACTTCACTGGCACATGTGGTCTTACCCAGTGGAATATCCCCTTCCCTGGCTTTGTATTCAACAGCCTTTCATTCCCAATGACTCACCTTCATACAGAGGCACACCTTGCTAAAGAATTTTGATACTTGCATCAAGCTTTGATTTAACTGCTTAAAGTAGAAGCATATGTACAATTTATCTTTGGTTTCGCCTTCACACATGAAGGTACTTGTCCTTGTTAATGATAGTTGAGTGGCACCCTCGGGGGGAAGATTCATCAATAAACGCAGCCTCTTTACATGCCAAAGGGATTGGTTATAGCCTCCATGCGGCCTTTTACGTTTAATTATTAAATCATCACTCACTGGTCAGTTTATTAGGTACACCCATCTAGTATCGGGTCGGACCCCTCATTGCCTCCAGTTAGCTTGCCTGTTAGCTTGCACGATTCTTGCCATTCTCCTTCGACCTCTCTCAGCAACGAGCTGTTTTCTCCAACAGGACTGCCGCTGACTGGACGTTTTTTTTGTTTGTTGCATTATTCTCGGGAAACCATGGATACTGTCGTGTGGAAAGCCCAGGAGGGCAGACATTTTTGAGATACTGGATCTGGCATGACTCACTGTATCTAGGAGTGATCCATTTTTGTGAACGGGTTAGTGTACCTAATAAACTGTGTATGTCTAATAAATCATTGTGTGTGTTTATTTCATGAAAATACAGTGCCTTCAGAAAGTATTCACACCCCTTGATTCTTCACATTTTGTTGTGTTGCAGCCTGAATTTAAAATGGATTCAATTGAGATTTTGTGTCACTGAACTAAACACAATACCCCATAATGTAAAAGAGGAATAACATTTTTTGACATTTTTACAAATTAATAAAAAATTACAAGCGTAAATGTCTTGAGTCAGTAAGTATTCAGCCCTTTTGTTATGGCTAGCCTAAATCAGTTCAGGAGTAAACGTGCTTAATAAGTCACATAATAAGTGAAGAAGCCGGATGTTGAGGTCCTGGGCTGGCGTGGTTACATGTGGTCTGCGGTTGTGAGGCCAGTTGGATGTACTGCCAAATTCTGTAAAATGACGTTGGAGGTGGACATTCCTGCAGTTAGCATGCCAATTGCACGTTCGCTCAAAACTTGAGACATCTGTGACATTGTGTTGTGTGACAAAACTGCACATTTTAAAGTGGAAAATGGAAAATGACTTATCTTTAATTTCAGCTCATGAAACATGCGTTTTTATTTTTCCTCATTGTAATTCTCACAATTTCAGAGTGTTATTTTGTCGTCATAGTGTGGAAATATCATTAAAACATATTTTGACTGCACTGCCCCTTTAAGATGCAAAGTACTCTTCATTGCAGGTTATTGATGTCACTGTGTGTTTCTCTCCCTTTCTAGCACAGAGGCTTTTAGTAGCTTGCACAGTTGGTGGGTCTTTCTATAAATATACTGTCCAATGTGTGACATTGGGATCAACATCTCAAAATAGTTTGAAACAAAAATAAAAATGATTTTCATGCAGTTCTACATGTGTAGAAAAATACAATTTGATGAATGCAAATTAGCCCATAACTCCATCTATACAATAACATAGGCCTAGGAATATACATCCTTTAAGCAGGGTTCATACAGACATTGGCAAGTCAAATTCATGGACTTTCAGGGACTTTTTCAAGCACTTAATTGTAATTTTCAAGGACCTCAATTTGATACAATTGTATAATTTATATAATTGTACATATAGGGCATAATATATGGTTTCTGCTGGATTGGATCTTGACATGTGTTTTAGGTTACCTTCAGTATTTGTTCCCCCCAATCAACCATCTTGTAATAATACATTTGTTTGTCTCTATACAAGTCTAGGGAAATGAATTTAAGAAACAGCTTCGTGTTTAGAGAGTTGTTGGCCTTTCATTGTCTGCCTTTGACTAAATGTTTTCTACCTGTGATTAATTCCCGTAAACATGACATAATGTTCCACTATATCCTTACATTTTTCATTGTATTAACTCTACTAATTAGACTGTGCATATTTTCCCCTACTGCTGCACATGTTGCCTTTAGATATTAAAGTAAAAAATGCATTATTGGCGCTATTATCTTCAATATTTTGCATCATTTATTAGTAACAGAACAGCGTAGTCTTTTGTCTGACCTGTTTTTAACTAAGAGAAATCTTAGTTCACCTCCATAAAGGATCTAGTTCAAAAGGGGCATTCTCATTTTGACACACAAGTGGAATCCTTTGAATCATTTCTGCCATTTTAGCAGCATGTAAAATCTCTAGTTCCACAACATGTTCTAAATCCTGAATATGGCATCCAAATCTTGGCCTTGCAACCTCTTTCACACGAAACATATTTCTACAGTGTGAATAAAGACTTACAGGAATATTAATCACAGTAGAACTCGGAAACGGCAGTGCCCACTGCATATTGAGTATATTTTGTTATGCATCATATTCTTAATAAGTCATGGGCATAAGTCAGTCTTTAGAAAACAAAAACAGTGCTTTCTGAGTCACATCTCACTCTTAAGCAATGTGTCCCTGAGGCCTCGCTTCTCAATGGGCCTGGACTCTGTCATACAGTGCTGAAAGTTCCTGTTGGATGCTGGTGCATACTGTTAGCATCATGCTGCTTTTTCCCTTGGTTTCATTGTTTTCTCAAAATTGTCTCTTCCTTCACAACATGCGCTGTGTGAAGAATGCAGAACAAACCTCCTCAAAGGTCCCCTATTTGTATGGCCCCCCATGGATAACCCTTACATTTTGCCGTGCCATTTAAAAAAACACTTTAAGAGCTTCGAACGCGATGGTCCTCTACCTTTGATAATTGTGAGCTGATGGAGGAAATGGTGGTGTGTTTATCGTCAGAAGTTGCTCACCGCCAGATATCTTTTCCCGAAAACCCCCTGGAAAGTGAGCAGAGGGCCAAGCTGTCAGTCTCAGCCCAAGCACTCATGGGTTCAATTAGGGGGAAGGGGGGTAACGGGAGCCAACGAGTTCCAGGTCTCCTTTCTCAGAGCTACAATTATATATTTAATAAAGTAACGTCTTCCACTTGAAGTCAAGTACGTCGGCACAGATGACCATCTTTAAAAAAATCATAGAACATTGCTTAAGTTGCTGGAATTAGATGTACAAATGCAAACATTCGTTTTTCCTTTTGCTTTTTGTACCAGTACAATATGCAGACGGCCCTACCTAAGAAATGCTGTACTGTCCACCAGAGCTGTTGCTAGAGATTTTAATGTTCATTTCTCTACCATAAGCCACCTCCAACGTCGTTTTAGAGAATTTGGCAATACGTCCAACCGGCCTCTCAACTGCAGACCATGTGTATGGTGTCGTGTGGGTGAGCGGTTTGCTGACGTCAACGTTGTGAACAGAGTGCCCCATGGTGGCGGTGGTGTTATGGTATGGGCAGGCATAAGCTATGGACCACGAACACAATTGCATTTTATCGATGGCAATTTGAATGCACAAAAATACTGTGATGAGATCCTGAGGCCCATTGTCAGGCCCATTTTTTAAAGGTATCTGTGACCAACAGATGCATATCTGTATTCCCGGTCATGTGAAATCCATAGATTAGGACCTAATTTATTTATTTAAATTGACTGATTTACTCGTATGAACTGTAACTCAGTAAAATCAAAGAAATAGTTGCATGTTGCGTTTATGTTTTTGTTCAGTATAATATAAATATTAAATTACCTGTCCCTTACCTTCTGCCTTTGCTATTATTTCCATCAATTTGGTGGTGATGTTAATGTTTCTGTCATTCTTTTTGGTTTGTACTGAGCCAATGCCAAGTAGATCTGTGGTCCATAGCTATATGGATGAACGATTAGAAAGATTTCTAGAAACTTGGATAACATCGTTCTCGGACGGGGTAGCTATTTATTTTAATTCCAAACAGGGAGTGTTTAGTTACTCTTTATTCTCTCTTCCAGATCAATATCAACTTAACTGCCGGGTGGTAGTGGAGCCAGTATAAAAATCTATTGACCGTTAGTGTATTGATAAGCTGGAAGTGTAATTATATACTTTATAAATGTATTGATCAATTTGGAAGTGTATTAATATAGTGTTTAATATACTATACTATGCTTTTCAAATACACTGGGTTCTTGCTTATCTCTGAGGGCTACTTGTATTCTTTATTTGGGCTTACATTTCTGTCATTTATTACATTTAAGCAGAAGGAACAGGATGTACAGAATGCCTCCATGTGAGAATGCTGTTCAATATTCAGCATGATTTATTTGTTAAAAAATTGGAATAACGTGGCCTGACCCACTAAAATCTAGATAGCTAGGCATGCCTTGCAGTGCAATAAATGGTTCCATATTCCACTATAATGAGTGCCTCAGTATGCGCCTGGGCATCCACCAAGTGTCTGAGCAGAAGAGCTCAAGGCCTTGCATGCCACTGGCGGGTCTGGTGGCTCACGCTGCCTTGGCTACCAGGTGGTGTGGATTAGAGTGTGGTGGACAGGAGCCAGGTACTCACCGCCTAGTCATCACCCAACTAAAACGGTAGCCACAACAGAACAGAGGGTACCGGGAGAAGAAAGAAAGACAAATTATTCTCTATCCTCGTTTGAGCCCCCTGTTTTCTTATCTCAATGAAGCGGCCGTCTATGGCTTTTCTTCAAAGAGATGGTGCTTTACAATGTGCCGGGGAAAGAGAACTCATCCCGACTTTTGTTACTTCTGGTAAATTACAATTACATCTGGTGCCATAGTTGTGGGTTCTCCCTGATCTCTCTGATCTCCTTGTTTTTACTCAATTGTAGTCAATGTGGGTGTATTTCCAAAAAGGCCCTGGTTGAATTTCTTCTCCTTTTTTCTCCAATCCATGTGTATTTTGGATGACCTAAGTATGGAATTTCTGAATACACTTTTTGTTTACCTTGCTCAAAATCAAAGTGAAAAAGTGTAACCAATTGGTTAACATACACAAAGGCAAAAATACACTTATACCTTTGACCACCTTTGCCAGTTTTACCATTCTATGAATCTAATCCAATGTAATTCATTTGTTGTAGAAACAAGGAATCCGTAGACAAAATGTGTTCCATTGTTTAAGAGGAAACATAATTATAACATAAGTTGGTAAATGAGAACAAAGGCAAAAATGTACCTGAATATCATTAGAAGTGGAATCATTTGAACAGAAACAGATGTCCAGTGGGTAATTGTGACTGTAAATGCCATCAATATGTACAGTGCCTTGCAAAAGTATTCATCCCCCTTGGTGTTTTTTGCATTACAACTTGTCATTTAAATGGTTTTTATTTGGATTTCATGTAATGGACATACACAATAGTCAAAATTGGTGAAGTGAATAAAAAAAAAAAACTTTAATAACAGAAAAGTGGTGCGTGCATATGTATTCACCCCCTTTGCTATGAAGCCCCTAAATAAGATCTGGTGCAACCAATTACCTTCAGAAGTCACATAATTAGTTAAATAAAGTCCACCTGTGTGCAATATAAGTGTCACATGATCTGTCACATGAAATCAGTATATATACACCTGTTCTGAAAGGCCCCAGAGTCTGCAACACCACTAAGCAAGGGGCACCACCAAGCAAGCGGCACCATGAAGACCAAGGAGCTCTCCAAACAGGTCAGGGACAAAGTTGTGGAGAAGTACAGATCAGGGTTGGGTTATAAAAAAATATCCAAAACTTTGAACATCCCACCATTTAAATCCATTATTGAAAAATGGAAAGAATATGGCACCACAACAAACCTGCCAAGAGAGGGCTGCCCACCAAAACTCACGGACCAGGCAAGGAGGGCATTAATCAGAGAGGCAACAAAGACACCAAAGATAACCCTGAAGGAGCTGCGAAGCTCCACAGCGGAGATTGGAGTATCTGTCCATAGGACCACTTTAAGCCGTACACTCCACAGAGCTGGGCTTAATGGAAAAGTGGCCAGAAAAAAGCCATTGCTTAAAGACAAAAATAAGCAAACTCATTTGGTGTTCGCCAAAAGCATGTGGGAGACTCCCCAAACATATGGAAGAAGGTACTCTGGTCAGATGACACTAAAATTGAGCTTTTTGGCCATCAAGGAAAACGCTATGTCTGGCGCAAACCCAACACCTCTCATCACCCCGAGAACACCATCCCCACAGTGAAGCATGGTGGTGGCAGCATCATGCTGTGGGGGATGTGTTTCATCGGCAGGGACTGGGAAACTTGTCAGAATTGAAGGAATGATGGATGGCACTAAATACAGGGAAATTCTTGAGGGAAACCTGTTTCAGTCTTCCACAGATTTGAGACTGGGACGGAGGTTCACCTTCAAGAAGGACAATGATCCCAATGATACTGCTAAAGCAACACTCGGGTGGTTTAAGGGGAAACATTGAAATGTCTTGGAATGGCCTAGTCAAAGCCCAGACCTCAATCCAATTGAGAATCTGTGGTATTACTTAAAGATTGCTGTACACCAGCGGAACCCATCCAACTTGAAGGAGCTGGAGCAGTTTTTCCTGGAAGAATGGGCAAAAATCCCAGTGGCTAGATGTGTCAAGCTTATAGAGACATACCCCAAGAGACTTGCAGCTGTAATTGCTGCAAAAGGTGGCTCTACAAAGTATTGACTTTGGGTGGGTGAATAGTTATGCACGCTCATGTTTTCTGTTTTTTTGTCTTATTTCTTGTTTGTTTCACAAGAAAAAATATTTTGCATCTTCAAAGTGGTAGGCATGTTGTGTAAATCAAATGGTACAAACCCCCCAAAAATCCGTTTTCATTCCAGGTTGTAAGGCAACAAAATAGGAAAACTGCCAAGGGGGATGAATACTTTCGCAAACCACTGTATGGAAACCAAGTCATCTATTCCACAACATTGCCCATGGTTCCTTTGTCTGCGTCCAAATAGCGACGGCAACATTCCAATGAGGCAATAGTGTCTGACTCCAATGGCAGAACATTTAGCCTTTCTTCCCCTGGCCTCCTGACCCTGAGGTGGGGATCGCAGGAGAGAAATTCTGCGTGGATGTCCCAATGTGTTAACAGCACAGCGTAAACAGAGATGGAATAGCTTCTCCCGCTGATGTTTCAGTGGCCCTTTAACACGGCAAATTAACGCTATCAAAAACATGCATGAGAATGTTACACTGGCCATCATTGTGGTACTAGTTTTCTAACTGTGTAGCTGTTTTGTGTTAATTTGTAGCCTACATGAATAGACCTACCGAATAAGCCAAACCAACATTGCTTTTATGCTTTTGTAGTTGTACTAGGGATATGACAAATTAAAACGGTCATTCTTTCTATCGGTTTTCCATTAAAACGATACAGGCCTCCCGAGTGGTGCAGCGGTCTAAGGCACTGCATCGCAATTCTTTGAGGCGTTACTACAGACCGGGGGTCGATCCCAGGCTGTGTCACAACTGGCCGTGACCGTGAGTCCCATAGGGTGGCTCACAATTGGCCCAGCGTCGTCCAGGTTAGGGGAGGGTTGGATAAAGGAACATTCAGCATAAATTGTATTACTCATGTACTGTTTTGCTTGGATATTCTGCACAACCCTTTCCATAACATTTGAAACCAAATTTTAGAACATCCACCAAAAAGGAGCAATTGAATGATTATAAGATTGTATTAAAATGACTGTAAATTTGTAAATCTAACACAGCTGAATAATAAATGTGCCTAATGTCTCACAACTTCAGTAAAGCACGGCCTATCATCAAATCATCAAATTTGATTTGTCACATGCTTTGTAAAACAACAGGTGTAGACTAACAGTGAAATGATCACTTATGGTTCCTTTCCAACAATGCAGAGAGAATTTAAAAAAATAAAATAAGAAGAATAACATGAGGAATAAATACACAATGAGTAACGATAACTTGGCTATATACACGGGGTACCAGTACCGAGTCGATGTGCAGGGGTACGAGGTAATTGAGGTAGATATGTACATATAGGTAGGGATAAAGTGACCAGGCAACAGGATAGATAATAAATAGTAGCAGCAGAGTATGTGATGAGTCAAAAGAGTTGCTGCATCGGTACCGCTTGCCGTGCGGTAGCAGAGAGAACAGTCTATGACTTTAGGGCCTTCCTCTGGTATAGAGGTCCTGGATGGCAAGGAGCTCAGCCCCAGAGATGTACTGGGCCGTACGCACTACCCTCTGTAGCGCTTTGCGGTCGGACTCCAAGCAGTTGCCATACCAAGTAGTGATGAAAGTAGTCAAGATGCTCTCAATGGTGCAGCTGTAGGGGATCTGAGGGCCCATGCCAAATCTTTTCAGCCTCCTGAGGGGGAAGAGGCGTTATCATGCCTTCTTCACTACTGTGTTGGTGTGTGTGGACCATGATAGTTCCTTATTGATGTGGACACCGAGGAACGAAGCTCTCGACCAGCTCCACTACGGCCCTCAGTTTCCTGTAGTCCACAATCAGCTCCTTTGTCTTGCTGATGTTGAGGGAGAGGTTGTTGTCTTGGCACCCCACTGCCAGGTCTCTGATCTCCTCCCTATCGGCTGTCTCATCGTCTGTGATCAGGCCACCACCGTCGTTTCGTCAGCGAACTTAATGATGATGTTGGAGTCGTGCGTGCCCACGCTGTCGTGGGTGAACAGTGAGTACAGGAGGGGATTAAGCACTCACCCCTGTGGGGCCCCTGTGTTTAGGGTCAGCGTGGCAGATGTGTTGTTGCCTTCCCTCACCACCTGGGGACGGCCCGTCAGGAAGTCCAGGATCCAGTTGCAGAGGGAGGTGTTCAGTTCCAGGGTCCTGAGCTTAGGGATGAATTCGGAGGGTACTATGGTGTTATCAATTAATAGGTTAGGAGATTCTACACACAACAGACCGAACACTGAACACACACTCGCATCATTAGCCAAGAGCAAGAGCAGAGGGAGAGAGAGGAGAGGGCAGGTCTTCTTATTATAACTAAGTGGGGCAGGCAGAAAGAACGTCTTGGTAATCTGTATTACAGCTTAAAGTTAGTCTCTTCCTCTCTGGTTTCATTTAAATTACACAACTTTACAAGGCCTTCATAGCCTACCATCTAGTTAGGCTATAACATTGAAAATAATATGTTTTTGTGAACTGATTTACATTTTTGTGTGGTTAAGGATACCTACTTCGTTTAAATGTTTAAATGTTCACACCCCTAAATTGTACCGAATCAATAAAACAAATAGCTTCTCAGTATAGACCTAATACACTTTGATGTGAACCTTGACAAACAAAGTTGATCTTAGGACAACGCTGTGAGAATGCTATCAGTCAGATATTGTTATTGTTTGGACCAAGGCAGTGTCTTGTTATTTTGTGGGACTAAATGTTGAAAATGAAAATCTGCTCAGTGATAAAAACAATCCCTTCCTGGGTGACCTGTGTAGGGGAATCCTCACAAACAATTGTCGACTTTAGTGAGAGAGGGTTGTCAGAGTTGAGTACAATCCGTTTTAGCCACCCATGTCTCAGCACCATCTGCTAGGAAAGAGACCCCTATGCCTTATTTTAACTAGCTGCAGATTGACATGTCGCTCTCTTCGAAGAAGACCTTTAATGGTCAACAGAACCTGGCCTTTATTTGATCATTAGAATTTGGTTGTCACTCATTGTATCCATGCTTGTGTAACTGACAGATGGACCAATGTACTGTTTTGTTGTCAACATTGGAAGATTTATGTTATGTCATACCTTAAATCAGGATTAGGCCTCCTTGTTTAGATAGATCGTGTTGGAGGGACATCTTCAGAAAAGGTCTGGCTAGTTACGCAATATATATTATGAACATGTGTGGAGTAACCTGGACACTCACAAAATTAGTGATTCTGTCTTAGTCATATTCTTAATCTTCTTCTGGCGTTAGTGATGATAACTGTAGTAGTGATAAGGGGAAAAACCTATACAGTTACATATAGCAATATTATTTTGGATGATATTATACTGATACTTTGACTCCAAGTATGTTTTTTTATTATTATTATTATTGCTTGGTAGCTTTAGCTAGCGCTATTCGGCTTTACCTGTGTCGAAACTCCAGTATTTATCATCCTATAGCTTCTTCTCCAAATTATTTGTATATACTGAATCTTCGCCCCAGTCTGAGGTCCTGAGCACTCTGGAGCATGTTTTCATCAATGATCTCTCTGTACTTTGCTCCGCTCATCTTTCTCTCAATCCTGTCTAGTCTCCCAGTCCCTGCAGCTGACAAACATCCCCACAGCATGATGCTGCCACCACCATGCTTCACTGTAGGGATGGTATTGGCCAGGTGATGAGCGGTGCCTGGGTTCCTCCAGACGTGATGCTTGGCATTCAGTCCAAAGAGTTCAATTTTGGTTTCATCAGACCAGAGAATCTTGATTCTCATGGTCTGAGAGTCCTTTAGGTGCCTTTTGGCAAACTCCAAGCGGGATGTCATGTGCCTTTTACTGAGGAGTGGCTTCCGCCTGGCCACTCTACCATAAATGCCTGATTTGGTGGAGTGCTACAGAGATGGTTGTCCATCTGGAAGGTCATCTCAATCTGGACATCTCAACAGGAACTCTGGAGCTCTGTCAGAGTGACCATCGAGTTCTTGGTCACCCCCCTGACCAAGGCCCTTCTCCCCCAGTGGAGTTCAACACTGGGGCCTCAAAAGGGTGCGTGCTCAGAACCCTCCTGTACTCCCTGTTCACCCATGACTGCGTGGCCAAACACACCTCCAACTCAATCATCAAGTTTGAAGACGACACAAAAGTAGTAGGCTTGATTACCAACAATGACGAGACCGCCTACAGGGAGGAGGTGAGGGCTCTGGAGGCTGAAGAAACTTGGCTTGGCACCTAAAACCCTCACAAACATTTACAGATGCACAATTGAGAGCATCCTGTCGGGTTGTATCACCGCCTGGTATGGCAACCGCACCGCCCGCAACCACAGGGCTCTCCAGAGGGTGGTGTGGTCTGCTGAATGCATTACCGGGGGCAAACTACCCGCCCTCCAAGCACCTACAGCACCCGATGTCACAGGAAGGCCAAAAAGATCATCAAGGATATCAACCACCCGAGCCACTGCCTGTTCACCCCGCTATCATCCAGAAGGCGAGGTCAGTACAGGTGCATCAAAGCTGGGACTGAGAGAATGAAAAACAGCTTACAGTGGGGAAAAAAAGTATTTAGTCAGCCACCAATTGTGCAAGTTCTCCCAATTAAAAAGATGAGAGAGGCCTGTAATTTTCATCATAGGTACACGTCAAATATGACAGACAGAATGAGAAAAAAAAAATCCAGAAAATCACATTGTAGGATTTTTAATGAATTTATTTGCAAATTATGGTGGAAAATAAGTATTTGGTCAATAACAAAAGTTTCTCAATACTTTGTTATATACCCTTTGTTGGCAATGACACAGGTCAAACGTTTTCTGTAAGTCTTCACAAGGTTTTCACACACTGTTGCTGGTATTTTGGCCCATTCCTCCATGCAGATCTCCTCTAGAGCAGTGATGTTTTGGGGCTGTCGCTGGGCAACACGGACTTTCAACTCCCCTCCAAAGATTTTCTATGGGGTTGAGATCTGGAGACTGGCTAGGCCACTCCAGGACCTTGAAATGCTTCTTACGAAGCCACTCCTTCGTTGCCCGGGCGGTGTGTTTGGGATCATTGTCATGCTGAAAGACCCAGCCACGTTTCATCTTCAATGCCCTTGTTGATGGAAGGAGGTTTTCACTCAAAATCTCACAATACATGGCCCCATTCATTCTTTCCTTTACACGGATCAGTCGTCCTGGTCCCTTTGCAGAAAAACAGCCCCAAAGCATGATGTTTCCACCCCCATGCTTCACAGTAGGTATGGTGTTCTTTGGATGCAACTCAGCATTCTTTGTCCTCCAAACACGACGAGTTGAGTTTTTACCAAAAAGTTATATTTTGGTTTCATCTGACCATATGACATTCTCCCAATCCTCTTCTGGATCATCCAAATGCACTCTAGCAAACTTCAGACGGGCCTGGACATGTACTGGCTTAAGCAGGGGGACACGTCTGGCACTGCAGGATTTGAGTCCCTGGCGGCGTAATGTGTTACTGATGGTAGGCTTTGTTACTTTGGTCCCAGCTCTCTGCAGGTCATTCACTAGGTCCCCCCGTGTGGTTCTGGGATTTTTGCTCACCGTTCTTGTGATCATTTTGACCCCACGGGGTGAGATCTTGCGTGGAGCCCCAGATCGAGGGAGATTATCAGTGGTCTTGTATGTCTTCCATTTCCTAATAATTGCTCCCACAGTTGATTTCTTCAAACCAAGCTGCTTACCTATTGCAGATTCAGTCTTCCCAGCCTGGTGCAGGTCTACAATTTTGTTTCTGGTGTCCTTTGACAGCTCTTTGGTCTTGGCCATAGTGGAGTTTGGAGTGTGACTGTTTGAGGTTGTGGACAGGTGTCTTTTATACTGATAACAAGTTCAAACAGGTGCCATTAATACAGGTAATGAGTGGAGGACAGAGGAGCCTCTTAAAGAAGAAGTTACAGGTCTGTGAGAGCCAGAAATCTTGCTTGTTTGTAGGTGACCAAATACTTATTTTCCACCATAATTTGCAAATAAATTCATAAAAAATCCTACAATGTGATTTTCTGGATTTTTTTTCTCAATTTGTCTGTCATAGTTGACGTGTACCTATGATGAAAATTACAGGCCTCTCTCATATTTTTAAGTGGGAGAACTTGCACAATTGGTGGCTGACTAAATACTTTTTTCCCCCCACTGTATATCTCAAGGCCATCATACTGTTAAATAGCCATCACTAGCACATTAGAGGCTGCTGCTGCCTATTGAAATCACTGGCCACTTTAAGGAATGGAACACTAGTCACTTTAACAATGTTTACATATCTTGCACTACTCATCTCATAAGTATATACTGTATTCTATAATATTCTACTGTATCTTAGTCCATGCCGCTCTGTCATTACTTGTCCATATACGTATATGTTCTTAAATTCCATTCCTTACTAGATTTGTGTGTATTGGGTATGTGTTGTGAAATTGTTAGATATTACTTGTTAGAAATTACTTCATTGTCGGAGCTAGAAGCACAAGCATTTCGCTACACCTGCAATATCATCTGCTAAACACGTGTATGTGACAAATCAAATTTGATTTGATCTAGCTAAGTGGATAGGTCAATATTGTTTAGACATGTACACATGTTCATGAAATACAATAGATGGCCATAATCACCCCCAGACACACCTGGCAAACTTGATGGGTCGTGTAATCATTTGGTGACATGAAGTCTTTTGTTTAGACATGTAGCTAGCTAGCTAGCTAGCTAAACAATGAACCAGCATAATCACAACCCATACTACTACCAATAGAAACTGATTGTCATAGCTGTAGTATTGAATCTGCATGTAGCTAAAGCTAACCAACTAGGTTCAATGTTAGCTAGCTAGCTCACATTAGGCTACAACTAGCAATGCAAATGGATTCCTGATACAAATAATATTAATACACAGATCATACACATACTATATACATTCAGAAAAGAGATGAAACCACTCCCCCTCCAAAAAAGCCACTGACTTCCAAAACAAGTCACAAATTGCCCTGCCTTTTGATCCTGGTTGATGTGTCAACAACTATCTGCAAATTATGAGCAGTCAGCAGTTCACACACCAAGTAGGTCACTGCCAGCAAGCATTTGGCCTCCCTTGATAAAACAATTATAAAATAATTAGCCAATCAGCATTGAGCTGAGCTCAACTGTGGGTTGTCCTGGTGCAGCAAAACGCCCCCCAAGGGAGGCCAGTTTGGATTTGGCTTCAGACCAATCAAATCACTTAGTTTGCAAAACGTCATTTTCAAAAAAACGTGTCTGTTTCTGGTCTTCTTGTGTTGATGTCCTGCAGTAGCTAGCTTGCTAAATCGGCCCTTTCCTAAGCCATGGATGAAGATGGGGATTTGGACTTAATTCTCTGTACAGGCCAATGATTATGACGGCGATTCTGATCTAACCATAAATGAATCTGAATATGCACCAAGGCCAGAGACATGTCAAACAGCTGTCACTTTCCCACTTCCCATACTCTTGGAACATTCTGAAAGCCTTAACCCAATGAGTCCCACCGATTTGCACTTCTAACCTCTTTTAAACGTGTGTTTAAGCTACAGACTTCTGGGTTGTACCATTGGATTCGTCTGTTTCTTCTTCTGTTTTGCTTTATGACGCTCACAAGCTATACAAGTCATTAGAAGGTAAGGGGCTCTTCTACATAGAGGATCATAGGAAATCCAAGGACATAGTCTATAATACTGTAATAAGCTCATGTGGTTACTGTCACAAACTCCACACAGTTGTCACTGACTAGTTGGATGGTCATTTCCCACTGAGCAAATCATTTCTGTACTTACAGCATTCATATAAATAAATGTTTATCAGGTTTTTGCTTTGGCAAATCTTTTTTTTATTGACATTTATCACTAAAACTCATGAATGCAACTGTTTATGTCAAATTGTTTTGTTTTCTACTTGTAACCCGCGTTGTCCTGAAAAGAAAATGGTAAAACACTTCATTGTGAGGCTAAATATAAGGGCTGGACATGCAGATAAAAGTCAGATAAATTAAAAGCCCCCCCCTTGAAGTCTCTTTAAAGACCACTTAGAATAACTTTTCCTCTCCTCACATGCTACTCCTCCAGATTCAGGCGTGGCCAACAAGTGCAATTCTCGCCTCTCGCCCTGAACCTTAGTGAAAAGGCTAAATCGCCCACTGGCGTAGAATGCGTTGTCACTTTCCAGTTTTTTTGTCAAGGGTCATTATCGAAGGTGAAGCCGATACATTACAGAGCAGGTGAAGCCAATACTGCCGGAAAACCAAGCCAAGCTGCAGATGAACGAAACAGCATGATCAATTATAATGGGGCTTTGAAGAGGTATCAGCAGGTTAGGCAGTTCCAGAGAGTCCTCAAGCTGAAAGAGCTCCAGGGCACTTCTTTGTCAATAAACCTATTTTGAGTGTTGAACTGAAAAGCGTCCACTGCGTGTGTGTACAGTTTCCTCCATGATTATGTAAGACACATTGAAGAAATACTCAGTCTGAAGAATATGTGCGCAATACTCAATCTGAAAAACTGCACCTCAATTCAATGGAACCTGACTGATTTTTTATATAACTCTAACAAAAGCACAATGTTGTGTAACTTTCTACAGGGTTTTCTGTCAAAGTTTTGCCACTATTAGTACATTTACATTTTAGTCATTTAGCAGACGCTTTTATCCAGAGCGACTTACAGTTAGTGAATACATATTTATTTTTTATACTGGCCCCCCCGTGGGAATCAAACCCACAACCCTGGCGTTGCAAACGCCATGCTCTATCAACTGAGCTACATACCTGCCGGCCATTCCCTCCCCTACCCTGGACGACGCTGGGCCAATTGTGCGCCGCCCATGAGTCTCCCGGTCGCGGCCGGCTGCGACAGAGCCTGGATTTGAACCAGGATCTCTAGTGGCACAGTTAGCACTGCGATGCAGTGCCTTAGACCACTGCGCCACTCAGTACCAAGAGGATACTTTCCTGATTACCGTTGATTAGGTTCAGTAATTCTGTCTTTCTCTCCTTCACACATATGTTATGCTCTGTGGCAGAATTGACAACATTTTCCTTAAGAATTATATTCTGTCTCATTTAAATCAAAAGCCGATCTACTCTACTATCTACTCTGGTATGGAAGAAATAGGACGATTGCGTGAGAATAGTTGTCACGATCGTTTACAGACGGGACGGACCAAGGCGCAGCGTGATATGCATACATGTTTATTAACAAATAAACACAACGACAAAACAATAAACAAACGATACGTGAAGTCCAACGCAACGCAACGCAACGCAACGCAACGCAACGCAACGCAACACAACACAACACAACACAACACAACACAACACAACACAACACAACACAACACAACACAACACAACACAACACACCTTACACGGAACAAGATCCCACAACTAACAGGTGCCAAAAGGCTGCCTAAGTATGGTCCCCAATCAGAGACAACGAGCAACAGCTGCCTCTGATTGGGAACCACACAGGCCAACATAGATCTATACATACTAGATCTAACCATAGACAATCAACATAGCACAACACGACACAGAAAATACACACCCTGACTCAACCAATACGAGTCCCTAGAGTCAGGGCGTGACAATAGTGTTTTGTTTCTCTCTGTGCATGCTTTTATCGACCAGAGAGTGCCACCCTTTAAAACATCCTTGAGTGTAGAGTGATTTCCCTCCAGTGTTCAATTACAGGGGCTCTACCTCAGTAATAGTAATCATGAGAGCCAAGAGGCAACACTTAGTCAACGTTTCTGATTAGCCCAGGTATCAGAATACCTTTACCATGACTAGAAATATTGAATGGTTGCCAAAGCACAACACACAAGACATACTCAGGTTATACAGCTTTTTATCATTAGACTCGCCAGCCTGCCAACGGTGGTCGATTGGGTGTAATTTAAATATATTATTTGTTATTTTCTGACATGATAAACGACAACAAGACCAAAGACTCTGTTTTTTTAATAAAGGGGGCTGAGCTCTGAATGAAACCTCAGAAAAATAACTGGTGTATTTATACTACATTTGGGACCATCTGGAAATGTGTGGTCAAATTAGATGGGCTCTGTAGGTTTAGTGAGAAAAAGGTTTGAGTGAATTTGGTCTCTGCAGTGCGATTACATTTGATTCATTGTGCTTTCTACTAAGCCCTGTGTCTCAAAGCACTTAACAAAAGGCTAAGGCCCCTGGTCTCTTATAAACCAAAGCTATGGTAATGGTAGCAACCAGGGAACAACTTAAAATTCTGGGTCTGAGTGAAAAAATCTCCAGGGGAATCAGCAGTTAGCTTAGTGGTTAAGAGCGTTGTGCCAGTAACCGAAAGGTCGCTGGTTCTAATCCCCGAGCCGACTAGGTGAAAAATCTGTCAATGTGCCCTTGAGCAAGGCACTTAACCCTAATTGCTCCTGTAAGTCGCTCTGGATAAGAGTGTCTGCTAAATGACTAAAATGTAAATAATGTAAATGAATCAGAAAAATATGCTTTAGCCCAACCTATAGCCAGCATGGCAAGGCTCACAGTTCTTATGACTTCAAGGGGCAGTCAGTCACAACAGGGGTAGCTAGCTGCAGCCACTCAGTGCAGTTACAGGTGATAGAATTGTTTTAACCCGCTTTTTCCAGTGACTTTTCCGTGGCTGGGGTAATGCCTCACAGGGGTAAAACAGAGGGAAACTTCAGCCTGGTAATGACTCTGCACCATACTTCCAGCAAAAAAGTGGCTGGGCTGGATGGTTGTCTTGTAAGGTGGCTGCTGGCTGTGTTGACGGAAACCTCACCGTGGAGCATGTTATGTGAGTCCTGTCATCTGGTTGTGTTTAGTGTTTAAAATCTCAGAAGACCTCATCTGGGGAGCTTTAGTGCTGTGTGTGTGATTTAGTTTTTCTTAGTTTTTGATTTGTCCTTCAAGGTATTTGCTGATTAACCCTAACCCCTAGAGGTTGTAGTTTAGGGGTTGAATTAAAATTACTAAAGGAAATGAGTACCTGTGTGAGAGCATCAATCTTAAACAAGAAAGTGCATATACTGTAAATAGCCTTTTTGGCTAGTCATTGTTTCTTGGGGAAAACATTTACAATTGGACACAAACTATTGAGAATTTCTCTGTTTCTGTTTTGCACTGTCACGTTCGTTCATGAACGGGACGGACCAAGGTGCAGCGTGATATGCATACATGTTTATTTGGAATGAATAAACAAGCGACAAAACAACAAACTAAACGAAACGTGAAGTCCAAGGTACACAACACCATACCTCACACGGAACAAGATCCCACAACCCACTAGTGCCAATAGGCTGCCTAAGTATGGTCCCCAATCAGAGACAACGAGCGACAGCTGCTTCTGATTGGGAACCACACCGGCCAACATAGATCTAGACATACTAGATCCTACAACATAGAACAAACACAACAAGGAATATACACACCCTGACTCAACATATAAGCGTCCCCTGAGTCAGGGCATGACAGTATCCCCCCCCCAAAGGTGTGGACCGCACAACATAAACATAACAGGGTAGGGGCCGGGTGGGCATTCCGCCTCGGAGGCGGATCCGGCTCAGGGCGTGACGACCTCTCACTCTTCGCCTCCCTGTTGCGCCCCTGGTCTGGTCTAGACCTCGGCGCGTTGCTTCCCCTCTCCTTCCTCCCACTATACTCCAAGCCCTGTCTGGACCCTGGTGTGGGAGACCCCGAACCTGGAGAGGGGCTGACGTCTGGGTCTGGACTGGAGCCGCTGACCGGAGCTGGACCAGGCACCGGTGGAGCGGACTGCTCAGGCTCCGGACTGGAGCCGCTGACCGGAGCTGGACTGGGCACCAGTGGAGCGGACTGCTCTGGCTCCGGAGTGGAGCCGCTGACCGGATCTGGACTGGACCCCGGTGGAGCGGACTGCTCTGGCTCCGGAGTGGAGCAGCTGACCGGAGCTGGATCAGGCGCCGGTGGAGCGGACTGCTCTGGCTCCGGAGTGGAGCTGCTGACCGGAGCTGGACTGGACCCCGGTGAAGTGGATTGCTCTGGCTCCGGAGTGGAGCAGCTGACCGGAGCTCAACTTGGCACCGGTGGAGCGAACTGCTCTGGCTCCGGAGTGGAACAGGCACGGGCCGTGCCGGACTGGACACACGCACCACTGGCTTGGTGCGAGGAGCAGGCACGGGCCGTGCCGGACTGGACACACGCACCACTGGCTTGGTGCGAGGAGCAGGAACAGGCCGGGCCGGGCTGGCGACGCGCACCACTGGCTTGGTGCGAGGGGCAGGAACAGGCCGGGCCGGCAACGCGCACCACTGGCTTGGTGCGAGGGACAGGAACAGGCCGGACCGGGCTGGATGGTGTTCTTCGGCTTGCAAGCTACCCCTTTTTTCCTCCAAACATAACGATGGTCATTATGGCCAAACAGTTATATTTTTGTTTCATCAGACCAGAGGACATTTCTCCAAAAAGTATGATCTTTGTCCCCATGTGCAGTTGCAAACCGTAGTCTGGCTTTTTCATGTCGGTTTTGGAGCACTGGCTTCTTCCTTGCTGAGCTGCCTTTCAGGTTATGTCGATATAGGACTCGTTTTACTGTGGATATAGATACTTTTGTACCTGTTTCCTCCAGCATCTTCACAAGGTCCTTTGCTTTTGTTCTGGGATTGATTTACACTTTTCGCACCAAAGTACGTTAATCTCTATGAGACGAACGAGTCTCCTTCCTGAGCGGTATGACGGCTGCGTGGTCCCATGGTGTTTATACTTGCGTACTATTGTTTGTACAGATGAATGTGGTACCTTCAGGCGTTTGGAAATTGCTCCCAAGGATGAACCAGACACATTATTTTTTTCTGAGGTCTTGTCTGATTTCTTTTGATTTTCCCATGATGTCAAGCAAAGAGGCACTGAGTTTGAAGGTAGGCCTTGAAATACATCCTCAGGTGTACCTCCAATTGACTCAAATTATGTCAATTAGCCTACCAGAAGCTTGTAAAGCCATGACATAATTTCCTGGAATTTTCCAAGCTGTTTAAAGGCACAGTCAACTTAGTATATGTAAACCTCTGACCCACTGGAATTGTGATACAGTGAATTATAAGTGAAATAATCTGTCTGTAAACAATTGTTGGAAAAATTACTTGTGTCATGCATAAAGTGGATGTCCTAACCGACTTGCCAAAACTATAGTTTGTTAACAAGAAATTTGTGGAGTGGTTGAAAAATGAGTTTTAATGACTCCAACCTAAGTGTATGTAAACTTCCGACTTCAACTGTAAGTTGTTTTTATCTCCATAAAATGATCACGACTATTTCATTGTAACATTACATCTTTGAAAACAGATCTGCAGCCTGCTTTCTGCCATGCCTTTAGCTAGCTAGCTAGCTATGTGCTTTAATAGGACTTGAAGTTATCACTGTTAGAACGGTAACATTAGCTACAGGATTACTTGCTTGCTGTTGAGCGACAACTTCATATTTAAGATTAGCCTAGTTAGCTAGCTAGCTACTTGTTGTAAATACCAGGGCTTGTTTTCAAACTGTTACAGGGTGTTATGACAATACCAGGCATTTAATTCAGTGGCGAACACGGCAGAACAAATATCGCCCCAAAAAAGTTGAGGAAGTCATGTGGCCATAGTTAGCTCTCTTGCCGCTGCACTATGCACTGCCACCAGCTATAGTAAACGTTAATAACACGGTAACCTAGCTACATTCCTATTTTCCACAGCGGTGCTGGTCCCAATGCTTCTCTTTTCTTGTAGTTCTCCTGATTTGTCACAACGGTTTATTTGTGATGAGCTGATTGTAATGTTCATGCCATTTTAGAGGCCATGATTAAGAAGTAGTTTTATGTATATTGTATGTATTTTATTTATAGCTATTCATCTATTAATTTTCTATGGTTTTTGATTAAGTCTTTTTAAACTCAAAGTGGATTCATATTTTTTCTCATTTAAAAAGTGTTTCTTGTTTGTAATTAAAAATATATATATTTGATACCGGTACATCTACTGTTGGTGTGTTTCAGTTTCAACATTTAAAAAAGTGCAATCGCACATTTGAGCTATCTTGTTGCAGGTGCATGGTAACAATTAAATAAGTTAAAAGAAAAAAGAAACCCGCACACTGCTCTTGCTAGTACCACTTTTTTATTGAAGCTTACGTGTCGGCCTCTTGGCCTTCATCAGAGCTTTTTGCTCTACTAAACTAAATAAACCATCTTTGGTATAATAATAATTCATAATCTCAAAGCACATCAAAAGCAAAAAACAAACAAGCAATATATCATGAGTAGCCTAGCTATAGTTGGCTAGGTTAACCAATAGAGGCCAAGTCTGAGTGCATGCATTCTCCAAAGATGGAGGGACAGTTCATGGCTTGATTAGAGGAAGGTGGTCAGGGAGATGGTTGATAAAGATGGAATCTGGTGACCATCTTGTAGAGGGCTGCTCTGGGAACCAGCCTGAGTCGTGTAGCCACTGGACTTCTCCTTCACAATGTATGGCACCCACTTGGGTGATGCCTCACAGCTCTGAGCACCAGATAGCCTCAGCATTGCATTCCTCTACTGCATCTCCCATTCCTCTCAAGCTTCAGATGACTCTTCAATTGATACATACGTAGGCCTACGGTACACTCAAGTTTACGCAAAATACACTATATATACAAAAGTATGTGGACACCCCTTCAAATTAGTGGATTCGGGTATTTCAGCCACACCCATTGCTGACAGGTGTATAAAATCGAGCCACAGCCATGCAATCTTCATAGACAAACATTGGCAGTAGAATGGCCTTACTTACAGTGGCACCGTCATAGGGTGTCAGTTCGTCAAATTTCGGCCCTGCTAGAGCTGCCCCAAACAACTATGAGTGCTGTTATAGTGAAGTGGAAACTTCTAGGAGCAACAGCGGCTCTGCTGGGAAGTGGTAGGCCACACAAATCAAATTTTATTTGGCACATGCGCCGAATACAACAGGTGTAGACATTAACCAACAATGCAGTTTTTTAAATTAAAAATTAAATTAAGTAAAAAATAGATAAGTAAAAAATAAAAGCAAATAACTAAAGAGCAGCAGTAAAATAAAATAACAGTAGGGAGGCTATATACAGAGGGGTACCGGTACAGAGTCAATGTGCGGGGGCACCGGCTAGTTGAGGTAATTGAGGTAATATGTACATGTGGGTAGAGTTAAAGTGACTACGCATAAATAATAAACAGAGTAGCAGCAGCGTAAAAGAGGGGGATGGGGTGGGGTGGGGTGGGTGGGGCAGTGCAAATAGTCCGGGTAGCCATGATTAGCTGTTCAGGAGTCTTATGGCTTGGGGTTAGAAGCTGTTAAAAAGCCTTTTGGACCTAGACTTGGCGCTCCGGTACCGCTTGTCGTGCGGTAGCAGAGAGAACAGTCTATGACTAGGGTGGCTGGAGTCTTTGAAAATGTTTAGGGCCTTCCTCTGACACTGCCTGGTATAGAGGTCCTGGATGGCAGGAAGCTTGGCCCCAGTGATGTACTGGGCCGTACGCACTACACTCTGTATTGCCTTGCGGTCGGAGGCCGAGCAGTTGCCATACCAGGCGGTGATGCAACCAGTCAGGATGCTCTCGATGGTGCAGCTGTAGAACTTTTTGAGGATCTGAGGACCAATACCAAATCTTTTCAGTCTCCTGAGGGGGAATCGGCTTTGTCGTGCCCTCTTCACGACTGTCTTGGTGTGTTTGGACCATGATAGTTTGTTGGTGATGTGGACACGAAGGAGCTCTCAACCTGTTCCACTACAGCCCCGTCGATGAGAATGGGGGCATGCTCAGTCCTCTTTTTTTTCCTATAGTCCACAATCATCTCCTTTGTCTTGATCATGTTGAGGGAGAGGTTGTTATCCTGGCACCACAGGGCCAGGTCTCTGACCTCCTCCATATAGGCTGTCTCATCATTGTCTGTGATCAGGCCTACCACTGTTGTGTCGTCGGCAAACTTGATGATGGTGTTGGAGTCGTGCCTGGCCATGCAGTCATGGGTGAACAGGGAGTACAGGAGGGTACTGAGCACGCATCCCTGAGGGGCCCCCATGTTGAGGATCAGCGTGGCAGATGTGTTGTTACCTATCCTTACCACCTGGGGGCGGCCCGTCAGGAAGTCCAGGATCCAGTTGCAGAGGGAGGTGTTTAGTTCCAGGGTCCTTAGCTTAGTGATGATCTTTGAGGGCACTATGGTGTTGAACGCTGAGCTGTAGTCAATGAATAGCTTTCTCACAAGCTCACAGAACGGGACCGCCGAGTGCTGAAGCCCGTAAAAAATAATCTGTCCTTGGTTTCAACATTCCCTATTGAGTTCCAAACTGCCTCTGAAAGCAACGTCAGCACAAGAACTGTTCGTCGGGCGCTTCATGAAATGGGTTTCCATGGCCGATACACAAGCATAAGATCACCATGCGCAATGCCAAGCGTCGGCTGGAGTGCTGTAAAGTTTGACGCCATTGGACGCTGGAGCAGTGGAAATGTGTTCTCTGGAGTGATGAATCACGCTTCACCATCTGGCAGTCCGATGGACGAATCTGGGTTTGGCTACCTGCCTCAATGCATAGTGCCAACTGTAAAGTTTGGTGGAGGAGGAATAATGGTCTGGGGCTGTTTTTCATGGTTTGGGCTAGGCCCCTTAGTTGCAGTGAAGGGAAATCTTAACGCTACAGCATACAATGACATTCTAGATGATTATGTGCTTCCAACTTTGTAGCAACAGTTTGGGGAAGGCCCTTTCCATAACAATGCCCCCGTGCACAAAGCGAGGTCCATACAGAAATGGTTTGTCAAGATCGGTGTGGTAGAAGTTGACTGGCCTGCACAGAGCCCTGACCTCAACCCCATCGAACACCTTTGGGATGAATTGGAATGCCAAGTGCGAGCCAGGCCTAATCGCCCAACATCAGTGCCTGACCTCAGTAATGCTCTTGTGGCTGAATGGAAGCAAGTCCCATCAGCAATGTTCCAACATCTAGTGGAAAGCCTTCCCAGAAGAGTGCAGGCTGTTATAGCAGCAAAGGGGGGATTAACTCAATATTAATGCCCATGAATTTGGAATGAGATGATCGACGAGCAGGTGTCCACATACTTCTGGCCATGTAGTGTATGTCGTTCCAAATGTTAGCTAGTTAGCTAATGTTAGCCCAAAACAACAACTCAAAAGGTCACTGAGTGGGGCTACAAACTTTATTTACCTTTTCATATGAAGCTATAACTGAAGGTGCAATCAAGACAACAGGGAGACAACGGTCATCCAACTCGGAATTACAAGTCAAACTCGTCATCATCCTAGAGCACCGTCTTCTCTGACCTGAAGATCACCGACGTCATGATTTTTCCATGTCTGCGCTCGTTTTGTTTCCGAATTCCCAGATGTCTTGAACACACCAAAAGTAGTATGTTTCGGCCGTGGCATATCTTTTACTAAACAGTACGTGCTAAATAGTATGTAGTATGATAAGTACACATTATAAGTACACGGCTACTGTGCATAAACATTTGAAGATAAATCAAGACAATGCACTGTCAGTGCTTAACTGTGGTTCTAGAAAATATGAACTATTTTTTTACTTATTACATACCGCATGTTTAGTATTTGATATGCCCAATTTAAGTATTAGCCAAATACATATGGTTAGCAACAGCGGTTTTTTAGCGTGCAGATAGCCACTCGCTGGGTCCAGCCAACACATTAGTCTGGCCCTTACCCCAGGGCACTCTGGGATTCCTGACATATAGGCTCCAATGTCCTTCATCAACTCTCTCGCCTGCTGTCCTCAGGTACCCCTGCCACCTTCCAACTTCCTTCAAACGCTACATTTGAATAGATGTATTGGCACTGCAAGCATGGCTTTCCGTAGTTGAGGAAATACTACAGACTTGTGTTTCAGATGAGTGCTTCCAGATGTGTGGGGATCTTAAACACACATTAGACAGCTGGGGATCATAGTCAAGACAAAAATGCGGATGACACATCATTTATCTCCTAAATGTGACAAGCGCCGATGGCCTGGCAAGCACATTTACCTTTCACAATATCCACCTTTGTTGGGTGAAAAAAAACATGTTTAACACACAAAAGCCAGTGAGTGAACACTCCAGTCGGCCATTGGCTTGTTCATGATAGAAAATTAGTAATGACCATTAGTTTTATGGTTTGCAGGTAAAGGGGTCCAGGGGGCTACTCTCAGAATTAATAGCGACTTTATGGCAACAGTATCCCCTATGTGTGGACAGGACCCCCGCTTTGTCACTCACCAGTGGTGTTTTTATTGGTTTATTTTTTCCAGCCTTTTGTGTTCGTAGGAGGTCATTGGTTGCCTGACGACTCAATCTGAATTTTTCCGCTGCTCTGTCATTCACTACATACTTCTGTCTGAGGCTGCCATTATTGAAGTCGTTTGTGGTGACGTCAAAATGAGGAGTGTTGTACAAAACAAAGTCATCAGCGATTGGATCATCTCTAACTAATCAGAGTATCAAAGCAAACATTTCCTAAAACCCGCTTTACCCACGTGTGTTCTGGCTCTGGCCCAACCCATCGGTTTCTGGGACCAATCAGACGGTCTAGAATGGATTTCCATTCTGGAAATCGTCGGGGAGGTACTCAGATCCAGATTCATTGCGGAGAAGAAACTAACGTCCATGGGCGTGGCGTAGCGTTAGGCAAGAGCAAGGAGTTTAGATAGCCAGGCAAGGCCATTGGCCCTCGTTTCACAAATCTACTTTAGTGCAAATGCGTGTGTAAAGTCACAGTAAATTCAGCTGTACTTTTGGATTAATCACGTTTGCCCTTTCAGGATGTTCAGTAGGTTAGAAACCGTGTGTGATGACTTACGAATTGGTTGCACACATAGTTGGGCTACTTTTCTGAAAACAAATTGTGTGTACTTCTCTACTGATGATTCATAAATTAGACCCACTCTGTATTATGCGTTAGGCTACTTGCAACACATGCTGATCTTTGGAAAACATTGTAAGCCTACTATAGCCCTCCATTACAGTATATTGTTAGTTTAGATCAGAGTAGTACTTAAGCCACTTCCAAACATGCCTTCTCTCAGAAGACATGGCTCTCAACCAGGGTTGTTCAGTGCCATCAGTCATACAGTGACTGCACTGCCTTGCTCCCATTCCTTCCATGTCATGACTTCTGATTGTTGTATATATTTATGTGTGTGGGACCTCAGACGCTATCCGTCACCCAGAGCACGCTGTATGCGACTCAGGAGAGTGCCTGAGAGTCAGTTGCCAGATTGGGTATGGAAATGGCCTAAAAGCTGTCTCTTTGCTTCTGTCTGTCTCGTTCCAGCATCAATAACAAACTGCAGCAGCCAGAGGCAGCATCTGGGGTCCTGGAGTACGCCATGAAGAAACTTTGGTGAACTGGTAAGTGACTTCACTGACTTGTTCTCCATCCATCTCTATTGTACATACATTTTAAATTGGCCATATAAAGTGTCTCCTTACCTCCTACCTCGAAATGCATCCCTTAACAACAGAATGAGCACCACTTGAAACATGTTCCCCGAGAATGTCCTGTGCTCAATCTACAATGGATGATCTCTGCATGTGTATTTCCCACCGTAAAGCATTGAGGAGGAGGTTTTATGGTGTGGGGCTGCTTTGCTGATGACACTGTCTGTGATTTATTTAGAATTCAAGGCACACTTAACCAGCATGGCTACCACAGCATTCTGCAGCGATACACCATCCCATCTGGTTTGGGTTTAGTGGGACTATCATTTGTATTTCAACAGGACAATGACACAACACACCTCCAGGCTGTGTAAGGGCTATTTTACCCAGAAGGACATTGATGGAGTGCTGCATCAGATGACCTGTCCTCCAAAATCCCCCGACCTCAACCCAATTGAGATGGTTTGGGATGAGTCGGACCGCAGAGTGAAGGAAAAGCAGCCAACAAGTGCTCAGCATATGTGGGAACTCCTTCAAGACTGTTGGAAAAGCATTCCAGGTGAAGCTGGTTGAGAGAATGCCAAGCGTTTGCAAAGCTGTCATCAAGGCAAAGGGTGGCTATTTGAAGAATCTCAAACATATTTTGATTTGCTTAACACTTTTTTGGCTACTACATGATACCATATGTGTTATTTCATAGTTTTGATATCTTCACTATTATTCTACAATGTAGAAAATAGTAAACAATAAAGAAAAACCCTTGAATGAGTAGGTGTTCTAAAACTTTTGACCGGTAGTGTATTTTGGGCTTTTTCTCCTCCAGTTTATGGGAAAACTCAAATTTGTCAAAGTCACATACCTGATACTATTATTTCTACAATTTCTCCATTCTCAAAATTATAAAATGCATACCAAAAACCATACCAAAATCCCTTACCGTAGGCATAATATCGATCAAATTTGGACTCATCAGACCAAAGGACAGATTTCTACTGGTCTAATGTCCATTGCTTGTGTTTCAAGGCACACCTGTTAATTGAAATTGAGAGAATGCCAAGAGTGTGCAAAGCTGTCATCTAGGCAAAGGGTGGCTACTTTAAAGAATCTCAAATATAAAATACATTTTGATTTGTTTAACACTTTTTTGGTTACTACATGATTCCATATGTGTTATTTCATAGTTTTGATGTCTTCACTATTATTCTACAATGTAGAAAATAGTAAAAATAAAGAAAATCCCTTGAATGAGTAGGTGTGTCCAAACTTTTGACTGGTACTGTATATAAATTATTTAACATTTTCCTTTATTATTTTCCCCTAACCCTACCATCCCTCCACTAATTGGAGTAAACTAATGGACAGCAACACTTAGCCTTTTACTTCCAGCTTATACATACTATATACATTTTACGGACACAGTATATTTAACAATAAGTTATCTTTTGTTTGTTTTTAGTCCGATCCTTCAGCTCCACTCAACCCATCTATCTCTGAACACCATCCATTTTCTATTTGCCATATATTTTTCAACTGTGCTGTGATGTTTCACAAAAGTTTTGAACCTTTCAATTCTCATAGATTCTACATATTGTAAATTAAAGAGAAACATTTTTGCTAAGAGTATTATTATATTATTGATCGATTGACTAAGACTTTTTAAATCACCCAGCAGTGCTATTTGCAAAGTTAGCTCCAGGTAAATGTTGCAATTCTTCAGCCATTCCTGAACCTGCGACCAAAAACAAGCTGCATATGGACAGTACCAAAACAAATGATCTATTATCTCTTCACAGCAAAAACGGCAGAGCTGGGATGGTTGTATTCCCCATATACAGTGCCTAAAGAAAGTATTCAGACCCCTTGACTTTTTCCACATTTTGTTACATTACAGCCTTATTCTAAAATTGATTAAATTGTTTTCCCCCCTCATCAATCTACACACAATACCCCATAATGACAAAGCAAAAACAGCAAAAATGTCTCAAAACCTAATTTATTTATTTTAAATTGAAGGGAAAATTTAATTTACATAAGTATTCAGACCCTTTACTCAGAACTTTGTTGAAGCACCTGTGGCAGTGATTACAGCATTGAGTCTGTTTGGGTATGACGCTACAAACTTGGCACACCTGTATTTGGGGAGTTTCTCCCATTCTTCTCTGCAGATCCTCTCAAGCTCTGTCAGGTTGGACGGGGAGCGTTGCTGCAGAGCTATTTTCAGGTCTCTCCAGAGATGTTCAATCGAGTTCAAGTCCGGGCTCTGGCTGGGCCACTCAAGGACATTCAGAGATTTGTCCCGAAGCCATTCCTGCGTTGTCTTGGTTGTGTGCTTAGTGTTGTTGTCCTGTTGGAAGGTGAACCTTCTCCCCAGTCTGAGGTCCTGAGTGCTCTGGAGCAGGTTTTCATCAACGATCTCTCAGTACTTTGCTCTGTTAATCTTTCCCTCGAACCTGAGTAGTCTCCCAATCCCTGCCGCTGAAAAACATCCCCACACACCACCATGCTTCACTGTAGGGATTGTACCAGGTTTCCTCCAGATGTGACACTTGGCATTCAGGCCAAAGAGTTCAATCTTGGTTTGATCAGACCAGAGAATCTTGTTTCTCATAGTCTGAGATTCCTTTAGGCACCTTTTTGCAAACTCCAAGTGGGCTGTCATGGGCCTTTTACTGAGGAGTGGCTTCCGTCTGGCCACTCTACCATAAAGGCCTGATTGGTGGAGTGCTGCAGAGATGGTTGTCCTACTGGAAGGTTCTCCCATCTCCACAGAGGAACTCTGGAGCTCTATCAGAGTGACCATCGGGTTCTTGGTCACCTCCCTGACCAAGGCCCTTCTCCTCCGGTTGCTCAGTTTGGCCGTGCGGCCAGCTCTAGGATGCCGTACCATGCGGTAATACAACCAAACAGGATGCTCTCGATGGTGAATCTGTAGAAGTTCGTGAGGGTCTTATGGGCAAAGTCAAATTTCTTCAGCCTCCTGAGGTTGGAGAGGTGCTATTGCGGTGTGAAAGGAACATTTAAGGTCCTCAGTGATGTGCACACTGAGGAACTTGAAGCTTTTGACCATCTCCACTGCAGCCCCGTGGATGTGGGTGTGCCCCTCTCTGCTGTCTCCTGTAGTCCACGATCAGCTCCTTCGGTTTGTTGACGTTGAGTGAGTGTTTATTTTCCTGGCACTGCTCCGCCAGGGCTCTCACTGATGTATTGTTGTCTACCTTCACCACCTGGGCCTGTCAGGAAGTCTAGAACCAAGTTGCACAGTAAGGGGTTCAGACCCTGGGCCCTGAGCTTAGTGATGAGCTTAGAGGGCACTATGGTGTTGAAGGCTGAGCTGTAGACGATGAACAGCACTTCTACATAGGTATTCATCTTGTCCAGGTGGGATAGGGCAGTGTGCAGTTCATCGTCCGTGGATCTGTTGGGGCGGTAAGCAAATTGTGGTGGGTCTAGGGTGTCGGGTAAGGTGGAGGTGATATGATCCTTAACTAGCCTCTCAAAGCGCTTCATGATGACAGAAGTGAATGCTACTGGGCGATAGTAATTTAGTTCAATTACCTTCTCTTTCTTGGGTACAGGAACAATGGCGGACATTTTGAAGCAAGTGGGGACAACAGACTGGGACAGGGAAAGATTGAATATGTCCGTAAACACTCCAGCCAGCTGGTCTGCACATGCTCTGAGGATGTGGCTTAGGATGCCATCTGGGCAGGGTCAACATGCTTACATTTCTTACTGACGTCGGCCACAGAGATCATAATGTGCAAGACTACACTTACTGCTTATCAATCCCAGGAGGTCTATGGCTCCATTACATTGGAACCTGATCCATAATCCCAACACAGTGTGTAGCCAAGACACTGACTGCAGTCTTTAGTTGGTACATTGAGAAAACATAAACATTATGTAATAATACGTCTGCTGTATGGTTTTCTTTGATTCATTCCATATCTGGACGATATTAGGACTTATAAATATGTTGAAATGAAAATAAAATAAAAAATGTATACTACATTCAGCTTTCATTTCATGGTGAGTTGGTACAAGGCACACAGTTAAAATTGTACATTAAGCATAGAAAGGATCCTCTGTGTGTGTGTGTGTGTGTGTGTGTGTGTGTGTGTGTGTGTGTGTGTAGGCCACTGGGACAGCATGGAGGAGTATACATGCATGATTCCCAGGGTCACACACGATGGAGCCTTCTTTGGAGCCATGCTGGCTCTGCATCAGGACCACTTCTCATTGGCTCAGCAGGTTGAGAGACATCAGCATCCATTGTTTACACTAAATTATTTTCCCTGGCAGGGTGCAAAGGCCCTCTGAAGTAACATGAAAGTGATTCAAACACCAATACATTCAATTGAAATCAATAGGGACACGATTGTTTTAGGTGTGGGTAACAGAGATAGGTTATGGTAAGGGAAACATACTTGACATACGCTAACCCAAGAGTACCCGTTTTCCCGTAGGTTTTACATTTTCTTAAATTATGCTGTCCTGACACTTTTGCAGATTTCATAGTAAGGTGTGAAAAAGATGATTTGTTTATCCTTTAAAGTTGTGTAAAACTTTAACATTGCTAATAATTTTACAGCCTTTTCCATTAACGTTGAAAATACATGTATCGATGACCTCACAAGTGCTCAAACAAGAATCCCATTTGTTCAATTCTTCCTTTCATAAAAGGGATAAAACAACAAATTCTTCAATTCATAAAAGTATTAAAACATCAAACAGCTTTTTCTTTTACAATGTGGCATTTCCTTGGTGTGGAAACGTTATGTAACTCCCACTCATAAATCATTGTAACTTTCATCCCGGAGCAAACTAAGGAAGTGAGGTATCAACAAGGTTTGTCCCATTAGGTGTGTTTCATTCTGGGATGAGCGATGGAGTCCGAGATTAGCTCACGGTCTTTGGAGGTCGATCCGTCCAGGCCAAATGCCAGGGAGGTGTCTGACATGGTCTGGATCGATCACTGACACCAGTGCACGCACAACTGTTCCTCTGAGCCCCGTCAACCCATCCTGCCAGTCACTCTCTAACCCTAACCCCCAGAGACATGCACACTGCGTCCCCCCTCCGATCCTTTGTCTCTCTAATTCTCAGATTAACTCCAGGTGTGGCCTATAGGTTTCCCTCTGCTGAAAGGGAAAAATGTGACTATTTGATGATGAACCTATTCTCATTGAATGAGGATGAATGATGGGGGAAAGGGTAAAATCCCAAATGTCAACATGAGCTCGGTTGTGTCTTCCGGATATGCTTGGTAATCCTTGCGCTTAAATATTTTGATTCCAGACCGTTGTACTCTGCGGCTTTCTTTTGGGTAAGAGAGATGTGTACTGGGAGGTTGAGAACATGCATCTGCCTGAGAACTCATACTGTCACGTTCGTTGAAGGATGGGTCAGACCAAGGCACAGCGTGATATGCGTACATGTTTAAATTATCTGTTAAACACACGACAAAACAACAAAGGAAAGTCAGTGGTGCGTGTTCCCAGTCCGGCACGGCCCGTGCCTGCTCCTCGCGCCAAGCCAGTGGCGCGTGTTCCCAGTCCGGCACGGCCCATTCCAGGACAGAAACACGCACCTAAAATGGAGTTAGCAGGTACAGTCGGTCCGTCCGGATCTTTGGAGGAACGTATCCAACAGCAGGCGAGCAGGATCCAGGCTCTCGGCAGTGCAATGGAGCGCGTGGTGAGTACATTGGAGCGATGGGAGAGAGGTGGCATTTCTACACCTCCTCCAACCACACAACTCACCCGACCTCCAGCGACGGTGTCCTGCAGGGAGCACTTTAGCGTGTCGGTGCCCAGTCTGGGGCCGGCAACCAGCCCAACTACAGGGCTGGAATTTTCCTCTGCGTCCGGTGCCCAGGCTGGGCACGGCGTTAAGTCCTGCTCCAGAGATGGGGATGGATACGGGTCCGGAAGTTTGCTCTACTCCAGAGCCAGAGCAGTCCGCACCACCGGGGTCCAGTTCAGCTCCGGTCAGCTGCTCCACTCCGGAGCCAGAGCAGTCCGCTCTACCGGCGCCTAGTCCGGCTTCGGTCAGCTGCTCCAGTCCTGTGCCAGAGCAGTCCGCTCCACCGGTGCCCAGTCCAGCTCCGGTCAGCTGCTCCACTCCAGGGCCAGAGCAGTCCGCTCCACCGGTGCCAAGTCCAGCTCCGGTCAGCGGCTCCACTCCGGAGCCAGAGCAGTCCACTCCACCAGTGCCAAGTACAGCTCCGGTCAGCGGCTCCACTCCGGAGCCAAAGCAGTCCGCTCCACCGGTGCCCAGTCCAGCTCCGGTCAGCAGCACCACTCTGGAGCTAGAGCAGTCCGCTCCACCGGTGTCAAGTTCAGCTCCGGTCAGCTGCTCCACTCCGGAGCCAGAGCAGTCCGCTCTACCGGCGCCTAGTCCGGCTTCGGTCAGCTGCTCCAGTCCTGTGCCAGAGCAGTCCGCTCCACCGGTGCCCAGTCCAGCTCCGGTCAGCTGCTCCACTCCAGGGCCAGAGCAGTCCGCTCCACCGGTGCCAAGTCCAGCTCCGGTCAGCGGCTCCACTCCGGAGCCAGAGCAGTCCACTCCACCAGTGCCAAGTACAGCTCCGGTCAGCGGCTCCACTCCGGAGCCAAAGCAGTCCGCTCCACCGGTGCCCAGTCCAGCTCCGGTCAGCAGCACCACTCTGGAGCTAGAGCAGTCCGCTCCACCGGTGTCAAGTTCAGCTCCGGTCAGCGGCTCCACTCCGGAGCCAGGGCAGTCCGCTCCACCGGGGTCCAGTTCAGCTCCGGTCAGCTGCTCCACTCCGGAGCCAGAGCAGTCCGCTCCACCGGTGCCCAGTCCAGCTCCGGGGCCTCCCACACCAGGGTCCAGACAGGGCTTGGTGTATCGAGGGAGGAAGGGGAAGCATCGCGCCGAGGTCCAGACCAGACCAGCGATGCAACGGGGCGGCAGAGAGGGAGAGGTCGTCATGCCCGGAGCCGGAGCCGCCTCCGAGGCTAATGCCCACCCAGACCCTCCCCTGTTATGTTAGGTTTTGTGTTCCTGATAGGCTTGTGGTGTTAGCCCTTAGGACCTTCACGGTTACGTTGCTTTTGTTGTTTTGTCAAGTGTTTATTCGTTCTAATAAACATGTACGCATACAACGCTGCACCTTGGTCTGACCCGTCTCTCAACGACATGACAGTATGAACAAAAAAAAGTATGAAAATGTATGCACTCACTAACTGTAAGTCGCTCTGGATAAGAGCGTCTGCTATATGACTAAAATGTAAAATGATTAGTCGCTCACTCTATTCACTAAAGAACCTCAGTGTTGTCCGATCTCAGGGGCCCGTCCGTCCACCTCCTGTCAGGTGTTTTGTCACGCAATCACTCCCCCCCAAAAAAGTATTGCTTCTAGGCACGCTGCAACAGCAGTGTTGAAACTGGGAAAACCCTTTCGTCCTCCATCTGTTCCTGGGCCTAGGTAATGACAGTGCACAGAATACAGCCTTCGGATGACAATAAGGCTCGATACATATCTCTCTCGCTCTCTCTCTCATACCTCATCTTTCAGTTCTCTCTCTCCCTCTTTTTTTTTTCTCTCTCTCACACTGGATGTGTTGTATGTTGACATAATACCAAGTCAAAAGGAGCTGGGATGCTTTGTGGATGAGTAATGAGATTGGAGGTGGCGGCGACTATTACATAACTATTAGAGAGTTGTTTCAAAGTGCAAGTCCTCAGCAGTTCATTTGCCTGCCCATATAAAACTCCTTGGCAGCGGCGCGCACAGAGAGCTTGTTTAGAGTGTTAACAAGCCGGGTGGCTGGCTTAATCAAAGCAACTCAATGTGTCGGTGTTGGCACGGGCAGGCTGAAAAAAGGGTGTGCGATTCCATGGCTCACTGGTGTACTATTCCATGCCTTTATTGAGTAGGGCCATTTTATGAATTGGGCCCGGTCCAAACCCATTGGTTCCGTTGAGGTAGAGGTGCCTGGACTTGACACAGGTAGGGGTTTTGGGGAACTAGAGTCTAGACTAAGTTTGCGTCCCAAATTGCACCCTGTTCCCTATATAATGCACATAGGGCTCTGGTCAAAAGAAGTGCAATATATAGGAAATAGGATGCCCTTTGGGACGCATCATTTGCTTCACTTACAACACGCTCTGTGTTCGAGTCCCTTGTCTTTACTGAGGAAATGGTCAATTTGAATTATTCTTATTCTTACTGAATGGTGGGAGTGATAGAGAGGGAAAGAGAGACTTAGAAACAGACATGTGGATGACAGATGTCAACTTCACCGATTGATACTTTACTTTTTATTTGTGTTTTATTTATTTACTGTCTGTGACTTCACTTTGCTTCTGTATAAAGCTCTACACTCTCCATTTCCCAGTTGATAACCGAAATGTGCTTTTCGTGTCTGTGTCTGTGCCGTTGTCTCTCTCTGTGTGTGTGTGTGTGTGTGTGTGTGTGTGTGTGTGTGTGTGTGTGTGTGTGTGTGTGTGTGTGTGTGTGTGTGTGTGTGTGTGTGTGTGTGTACCAGTGGAGGCTGCGGAGGGGAGAACGGCTCATAATAATGTCCGGAACGGCGCAAATGGAATGGCATCAAACACCAAGAAACCAATGTGCTTGATGTTTTTGATACCATTCCACTGATTCCGCTCCAGTCATTACCATGAGCCCGTTCTCCCCAATTAAGGTGCCACCAACCTCCTGTGGTGTGTACCTACGTGTGTGTTATTCCAGTGCATCGACAAGGCCAGAGATCTACTGGATGCGGAGCTGACAGCCATGGCTGGAGAGAGTTACAGCAAAGCTTACGAGGTAAGAACAAAATTCTCCCCTAATGTTTCACAAGAACATTTGCAGATGTAACTAGTTGACGAAGGCTTGATGGTCGATACGCGTCCATGTGACCACTGATAATAAATCATTCGATATCATTAATATTTTATTTGTGAGTGCTGGCCGACTTTTCATACAAATTAAATATAACCAGGTACCATGCATTTAAAAAAGCTTGTCATTGTCTACAATGGACATTTGAAGAAGCTAGCATCACGATGTTAAGCTAACGATCAGCATACTCTAGGACTTTGATCTATTTACTAATTGGAGCCTAGGAAGCGAGACGTGTTAGCCTGGTCCTAGATCTGTTTGTGTTGTCTAGTCACCTAGCCAATTCGTTGGCCATTGGAGCTGGAAAGACAGCACAAACAGATCAGAAACCAGGCTAGAGATGTGTAGCTGTTCACTCTACATCTATCTGAATTCCTTTATCCCTCTACTGTCTACTGCATTCTATAACAAAACCTTTCAGATTCCTCTGGGCTGGAGCAACATCATACGAGTTTATCCTATACAGATGTTCTCTGATGAAACATCAGCGTCGAGGCAGACACTGATAACAATGTTTATGAAAGAAAGAGAACTTTGCTTGGCTCACCTCGCTATCAGTCAGTCTCAACAAGAGAGAATTCAAATTGAGTGTGCTTTATAGAAATGGTCAACGGAGAGAGATGCAGAAAGCCTCCACATACAGATGAAAGAGCTTATTTAGTTAGTTAGCCCTACCTAATGGGACTATGCATTGATGTGGCTTTTCCAATGCCACACTGGTGTTACACCGGGGTATACACCCAGATTCCTAACCACATGCAAGTGGTTAGTTAAGAAAGAGAACGCACCCCATCTAGATCCTGTAATACACTCTTCAACCCTCGCAGGCAGCTAGGAAGAGCAGCTAGGAGAGTTAAACAAAGTTAACCATTGAGGGCCTGCTTTTGACATGTTTATGCATTTTAATGAGCCATTTGCAGTTTAACTGTACCGGCCATGTGTACTTAGACTTACATGGCTTTATCTTTGAGACAAGCATATGCCACTGACACAATCAACCAGGTAAAATGTATGTGTAATGTTGTCCTCTTTCATATGAAGTGCTAGCAGATGAGGCTGTATAGGGATTGGGTGTTGTGCAGGCCTTGGTGTCATGTCAGATGCTGTTGGAGCTGGAGGAGGTCATCCAGTACAAGCTGGTGCCAGAGAAGAGGGACATCATCCGTTCTGGACCGTTCTTCATACCCACGGGAAACTGCTGAGCGTGCATTACAGTTCTTGACACAAACCGGTGCGCCTGGCACCTACTACCATACCCCGTTCAAAGGCACATCTTTTGTCTTGCCCATTCACAATCCATGTCAATTGTCTCAAGGAGGCTTTAAAATCCTTCTTTAACTTGTCTCCTCCCCTTCATTTACACTGATTGAAGTGGATTTAGCAGGTGACATCAATAAGGGATCATAGCTTTCACCTGGATTCACCTGGTCAGCCTATGTCATGGAAAGAGCAGGTGTTCTTAATGTTTTGTACACTCAGTGAATATGCATGTACACACACACACACACACACACACACACACACACACACACACACACACACACACACACACACACACACACTAGCAAACAAACACACATACACAAACGTGAGAGTTGGTGCTTAAGGGAGCACGTGGAAAAGGCTAAAGCAGGTGACTGGATTGGATGATACACACTCACACCCCCTAAGCATAAATGTTAGGGATGACAGTCCATAGGAGACCACTTCAGTCTGAATAATGTTTCCTGTTCACTTGATGTTCCCTGTCCACACAGCTCTCTGGTCTTAGCCATTGTGGAGAGGTTGGAGTCTGTTTGATTGAGTGTGTGGACAGGTGTCTTTTATACAGGTAACGAGTTGAAACAGGTGCAGTTAATATAGGTAATGAGTGGAGAACAGGAGGGCTTCTTAAAGAAAAACTAACAGGTCTGTGAGAGCCGGAATTCTTACTGGTTGGTAGGTGATCAAATACTTATGTCATGCAATAAAATGCAAATTAATTATTTAAAAATCATACAATGTGATTTTCTGGATTTTTGTTTTAGATTCCGTCTCTCACAGTTGAAGTGTACCTATGATAAAAATTACAGACCTCTACATGCTTTGTAAGTAGGAAAACCTGCAAAATCGGCAGTGTATGAAATACTTGTTCTCCCCACTGTACATAGGCGTACAGAGGCCCATTATCAGCAACCATCAGTCCTCTGTTCCAATGGCATGTTGTGTTTGCTAATCCAAGTTTATCATTTTAAAAGGCTAATTAATCTTTAGAAAACCCTTTTGCAATTATGTTAGCACAGCTGAAAACTGTTGTGCTGATTAAAGAAGCAATAAAACTGGCCTTCTTGAGACTAGTTGACTATCTGGAGCATCAGCAATTGTGGGTTCAATTACAGGCTCAAAATGGCCAGAAACAAAGACCTTTCTTCTGAAACTCATCAGTCTATTCTTGTTCTGAGAAATGAAGGCTATTCCATGCGAGAAATTGCCAAGAAACTGAAGATCTCGTACAACGCTGTGTACTACTCCCTTCACAGAACAGGCAAACTGGCTCTAACCAGAATAGAAAGAGGAGTGGGAGGCCCCGGTGCACAACTGAGCAAGAGGACAAATACATTAGAGTGTCTAGTTTGAGAAACAGACGCCTCACAGGTCCTCAACTGGCAGCTTCATTAAATAGTACCCGTCTCAACGTCAACAGTGAAGAGGCGACTCCGGGATGCTGACCTTCTAGGCAGAGTTGCAAAGAAAAAGCCATATCTCAGACTGACCAATAAAAAGAAAATATTAAGATGGGCAGTCTGAGATATGGCTTTTTCTTTGCAACCCTAGTTATTAATTACACTTTGGATGGTCTATCAATACATCCAGTCACTACAAAGATACAGGCGTCATTCCTAACTCAGTTGCCGGAGAGGAAGGAAACCACTCAGGGATTTCACCATGAGGCCAACAGTTAGAGTTTAATAGCTGTGATAGTAGAAAACTGAGGATGGATCAACAACATTGTAATTACCCCAAAATACTAATCTAAATGACAGAGTGAAAAGAAGGAAGCATGTACAGAATAAAATTATTCCAAAACATGCATCTTGTTTGCAACAAGGCACTAAAGTAAAACTGCAAGAAATGTGGCAAAGAAATTAACTGAATACAAAGCATTATGTTTGGGACAAATCCAACACAACACATCATTGAGTACCACTCTTCTTATTTTCAAGCATGGTGGTGGCTGCATCATGTTATGGGTATGCTTGTCATCTGCAAGCACTAGGGATGTATTTGTATAAAAATAAACAGAACAGAGCTAAGCACAGGCAAATTCCTAGAGGAAAACTTGGTTCAGTCTGCTTTCCAACAGACACTGGGAGACAAATTCACATTTCAGCAGGACAATAACCTAAAACACAAAGCCAAGTTGCTTACCAAAACGACATTGAATGTTCATGAGTGGCCATGTTACAGTTTTGACTTAAATCTCCTTGAGAATCTATGGCAAGACTTGAAAATAGGTGTCTAGCAATTAGTACTGAGCGATTAATAATAATAATATGCCATTTAGCAGACACTTTAATCCAAAGCGACTTACAGTCATGCGTGCATACATTTTTTTTGTGTATGGGTGGTCCCGGGGATCGAACCCACTACCCTGGCGTTACAAGTGCCGTGCTCTACCAGCTGAGCTACAGAGGACCACAATTAACCAAAATGTTGGTTCAATTATTTGAATTCCATTTCGTACATTTTTTTGCTATGAGTTCAATGCGACATTTTTGTAGAGATAAATCGAATCAAGCCCGAACTGTGCAATGTCGTAGGGAGTTAATATATATGTTTTACTTTTATTAATTGTTTTATTCTGTGTTGTTACAGCATTCAAACCACACAATGCATAGTGCATTTAATGTCAAAACAAATAATCGAAACCAAAATCGAAAACCTAAATATTCTTTAAAATAATCGAACCGAAGCCGAACCAACCTCGAAAAGCACTAATCACTCAGCACTACTCCTACAATGATCAACAACCAACTTGACATAGCTTGAAGAAATAAATGTGCAAATATTGTACAATCATTTACATTTTAGTCATTTAGCAGACACTCTTATCCAGAGCGACTTACAGTTAGTGCATACATTATTTAAAAAAATGTCATACCCCCCGTGGGAATCGAACCCACAACCCTGGCGTTGCAAATGCCATGCTCTACCAACTGAGCTAATCCAGGTGTGCAAAGCTCTTAGAGACTTACCCAGAAAGACTCAAAGCTGTAATCGCTGCCAAAGGTGATTCTAAAATGTATTGACTCAGGGGTGGGAATTTTTATGTAAATTTGACATTTCTGTATTTAATTTTCAATCAATTTTAAAAAATGTCTAAGAATATGTTTTCACTTTGTCATTATGGGGTATTGTGTGTAGATGGGCCAGAAAAAAACCCTGTTTAATCCATTTTGAATTCAGGCTGTAATACAACAAAATGTGGAATAAATCAAGGGGTATGAATACTTTCTGAAGACACTGTAAAAAGGGCTTCATAAAATACATTACATTTTAGTCATTTAGCAGACGCTCTTATCCAGAGTGCATACATTTTCATACTGGACCCCCGTGGGAATCAAACCCACTACCATGGCGTTGCAAGCGCCATGCTTTACCAACTGAGCTACACAGGGCCTGTGAGGCTAAAGGCTTCCATGTGACAACCTGTTTGGATAATGTGCTATTTAATTTTTTGCCAATATCTGCTGCTGCACATGTTTTGTATTTTGTGGAATTGCATTAGTGCGACATTACATTTACATTTACATCATTTAGCAGACGCTCTTATCCAGAGCGACTTACAAATTGGTGCATTCAACTTATGATAGCCAGTGGGACAACCACTTTATTTTATTTATTTTATTTTATGGGGGGGTGGGGGAGGGGGGGGGTGCCAGAGCAGCAAATAGCTTTGACTGGGCTGAGCGGGAACTGTGCTTCCGTAGAGGTAGGGGAGCTAGCAGGCCAGAGGTGGATGAACGTAGTGCCCTCATTTGGGTGTAGGGTCTGATCAGAGGCTGAAGGTAAGGAGGTGCCGTTCCCCTCACAGCTCCGTAGGCAAGCACCATGGTCTTGTAGTAGATGCGAGCCTCAACTGGAAGCCAGTGGAGTGTGCGGAGGAGCGGGGTGACATGAGAGAACTTGGGAAGGTTGAACACCAGACGGGCTGCAGCGTTCTGGATAAATTGTAGGGGTTTAATGGCACAGGCAGGGAGCCCAGCCAACAGCGAGTTGCAGTAATCCAGACGGGAGATGACAAGTGCCTGGATTAGGACCTGTGCCGCTTTCTGTGTAAGGTAGGGTCGTACTCTGCGAATGTTGTAGAGCATGAACCTGCAGGATCGGGTCACCGCTTTGATGTTAGCAGAGAACGACAGGGTGTTGTCCAGGGTCACGCCAAGGTTCTTTGCACTCTGGGAGGAGGACAAAATGGAGTTGTCAACCGTGATGGCGAGATCATGGAGCGGGCAGTCCTTCCCCGGGAGGAAGAGCAGCTCCGTCTTGCCGAGGTTCAGCTTGAGGTGGTGATCCGACATCCACACTGATATGTCTGCCAGACATGAAGAGATGCGATTCGCCACCTGGTTATCAGAAGGGGGAAAGGAGAAAATGAATTGTGTGTCATCTGCGTAGCAATGATAAGAGAGACCATGTGAGGATATGACGGAGCCAAGTGACTTGGTGTATAGAGAGAATAGGAGAGGGCCTAGAACTGAGCCCTGGGGGACACCAGTGGTGAGAGCACGTGGTGCGGAGACAGATTCTCGCCACACCACTTGGTAGGAGTGACCTGTCAGGTAGGACGCAATCCAAGAGTGAGCAGCGCCGGAGATGCCCAACTCGGAGAGGGTGGAGAGGAGGATCTGATGGTTCACAGTATCAAAGGCAGCGGATACAGTGAGGGAAAAAAGTATTTGATCCCATGCTGATTTTGTACGTTTGCCCACTAACAAAGAAATGATCAGTCTATAATTTTAATGGTAGGTTTATTTGAACAGTGAGAGACAGAATAACATCAAAAAAATCCAGAAAAACGCATGTCAAAAATGTTATAAATTGATTTGCATTTTAATGAGGGAAATAAGTATTTGACCCCCTCTCAATCAGAAAGATTTCTGGCTCCCAGGTGTCTTTTATACAGGTAACGAGCTGAGATTAGGAGCACACTCTTAAAGGGAGTGCTCCTAATCTCAGTGTGTTACCTGTATAAAAGATACCTGTCCACAGAATCAATCAATCAATCAGATTCCAAAGTCTCTACCATGGCTAAGACAAAAGAGCTCTCCAAGGATGTCAGGGACAAGATTGTAGACCTACACAAGGCTGGAATGGGCTACAAGACCATCGCCAAGCATCTTGGTGGGAAGGTGACAACAGTTGGTGCAATTATTCGCAAATGGAAGAAACACAAAATAACTGTCAATCTCCCTCGGCCTGGGGCTCCATGCAAGATCTCACCTCGTGGAGTTGCAATGATCATGAGAACGGTGAGGAATCAGCCCAGAACTACATGGGAGGATCTTGCCAATGATCTCAAGGCAGCTGGGACCATAGTCACCAAGAAAACAATTGGTAACACACTACGCCGTGAAGGACTGAAATCCTGCAGCGCCCGCAAGGTCCCCCTGCTCAAGAAAGCACATATACAGGGCAGTCTGAAGTTTGCCAATGAACATCTGAATGATTCAGAGGAGAACTGGGTGAAAGTGTTGTGGTCAGATAAGACCAAAATCGAGCTCTTTGGCATCAACTCAACTCACCGTGTTTGGAGGAGGAGGAATGCTGCCTATGACCCCAAGAACACCATCCCCACCGTCAAACATGGAGGTGGAAACATTATGCTTTGGGGGTGTTTTTTTGCTAAGGGGACAGGACAACTTCACCGCATCAAAGGGACGATGGACGGGGCCATGTACCGTCAAATCTTGGGTGAGAACGTCCTTCCCTCAGCCAGGGCATTGAAATTGGGTCGTGGATGGGTATTCCAGCATGACAATGACCCAAAACACACGGCCAAGGCAACAAAGGAGTTGCTCAAGAAGAAGCACATTAAGGTCCTGGAGTGGCCTAGCCAGTCTCCAGACCTTAATCCCATAGAAAATCTGTGGAGCGAGCTGAAGGTTCGAGTTGCCAAACGTCAGCCTCGAAACCTTAATGACTTGGAGAAGATCTGCAAAGAGGAGTGGGACAAAATCCCTCCTGAGATGTGTGCAAACCTGGTGGCCAACTACAAGAAACGTCTGACCTCTGTGATTGCCAACAAGGGTTTTGCCACCAAGTACTATGTCATGTTTTGCAGAGGGGTCAAATACTTATTTCCCTCATTAAAATGCAAATCAATTTATAACATTTTTGACATGCGTTTTTCTGGATTTTGTTGTTGTTATTCTGTCTCTCACTGTTCAAATAAACCTACCATAAAAATTATAGACGGATCATTTCTTTGTCAGTGGGCAAATGTACAAAATCAGCAGGGGATCAAATACTTTTTTCCCTCACTGTAGGTCTGGAAGGATAAGAGTAGAGGAGAGAGAGTTAGCTTTAGCAGTGCGGAGAGCCTCCGTGACACAGAGAAGAGCAGTCTCAGTTGAATGACCAGTCTTGAAACCTGACTGGTTTGGATCAAGAAGGTCATTCTGAGAGAGATAGCAGGAGAGTTGGCTAGAGACGGCACGCTCAAGAGTTTTGGAGAGAAAAGAAAGAAGGGATACTGGTCTGTAGTTGTTGACATCGGAGGGATCGAGTGTAGGTTTTTTGAGGACGGGTGCAACTCTCGCTCTCTTGAAGACGGAAAGGACATGGCCAGCGGTCAAGGATGAGTTGATGAGCGAGGTGAGGTAAGGGAGAAGGTCTCCGGAAATTGTCTGCAGAAGAGAGGAGGGGATAGGGTCAAGCGCGCAGGTTGTTGGGCGGCCGTCACAAGTCGCAAGATTTCATCTGGAGAGAGAGGGGAGAAAGAAGTCAAAGCATAGGGTAGGGCAGTGTGAGCAGGACCAGCGGTGTCATTTGACTTAATAAATGAGGATCGGATGTCGTCAACCTTCTTTTCAAAATGGTTGATGAGGTCATCCACAGAGAGGGAGGAGGGAGGGGGAGGAGGAGGAGGATTCAGCAGGGAGGAGAAGGTGGCAAAGAGCTTCCTAGGGTTAGAGGCAGAGGCTTGAAATTTAGAGTGGAATTGATTGATTGATTGATTGCTCTTTGTTTCTTTTTCTCTAGGGTTGCCAGCGGATCGTAGAGGACTGACAGAGGATCCTGATGGTTTGCTCGCTGGTCATCAACCCCCACGAGGACATGAGGACCTGGCTCAAGTACGCCAGCCTCTGTGGCAAGAGTGGACGTCTGGTGAGTTCACTAGCACAGGAACAGCTAATGGGTCAATGGCCAAATGGTTTAAAATAGGGATGCCAGTAAGGGTTATTTTTGCAACCGGTTAGCCTGCACCATTAACCAGTTATCCTTGCCAAAAAATTAGCGTATAAAATCATGACTAAATGCACTACAATGACCAGCTCACATCGTTTTATCAAGTAACGTTTTGACCAGGCCTGACAAAGACCTGGACAAAACGTTGGACTCAATAAAACAGCGGGCACATTCAATAGATATCTCTGTCATAAATGGCTATAAAACCTTACACAGTATTTGGTGATCAGGTTGTTTGGCAATCAGCTTGTATTTAACAAATGTACTTTCATTTGGATATAGACTTATAAGTTGCTGTATCAGGTTGAGTTCAAAAGACGTTATTCATCGCCACTTGACTTCGATACAACCAGAATGGAACAAATTTGCTTAAAACAATTATTTTAAGCTTTCCTGTCAATCCAAGGGAAAATATATTATCCTGGATTTGGATACTGCCAGGAAAGCCCAACAGTCTGTTGCTTTGGTGCGAAACTGAACTCTCATTGGAACGATTGCAAATGTAACGCAACTCTCGGAAATCACGCAGTTTAGAAACCGTAACTCAAACCTGTTTAATAACAGTGATACAGTTTTTCCTCCCCGACGCCACTGTTATTGTAAGTGATTTGTCAGGAAGCTGATGTGGATGTGGTGTAGAAATCAAGCGCAGGACACAGAAGCTTCGTCTAACCAGACTTTACTTGACGAAAAAAATAACAAAACGGGCCAAACAAACCCGGAGGCGAACGATTACGCAACAGTGCGTAAAACACCAAAAATACAGAATAGCGCACGAAAACAGTGCGAACGTCTTAAACAAGCAATCGGCAAAAAGACAGCACCAAAAGACAGGCGGAACAATTACACACAACACACGACTAACAAACGAGCAACTTATAGGATACATAATTAACACTAAAAGGGAACAGGTGTACAAAGAAGACAAAACCAAACAAACATCGATAACATACAACGGTGGTAGCTAGTACTCCGGGGACGACGACCGCCGAAGCCTGCCCGAGGCAAGGAGGAGGAGCAGCCTCGGCCGAAACCGTGACATGATTATAGCGGATTGCAGGCAGCCAACCTGCTTTCCACTTGCAACATAAAATAATTTCAGAACGTTCAGGTATGATGTCAGAGAGAGAGTCACAGCTGTTTTCGCTCAAGGGAGTGAACATCAAATCAAATTTTAAAAAGTGTATTGGTCGCATACACAGTTTAGCAAATGTTATAGCAGGTGCAGCGAAATGTTTATGTTACTAGCTCCTAATAATGCAGTAAAATGTCAAACAGGTACACAAATAATATTCATAATAAAAATTAAAACAGAAAGAACAACAAGAAATCAAGAAATGTCTGAATGAATCCAATTAACAACCCAAATAGCACTGTAACAGTAATCCATATGTAATCTATACGTATCTACACCTGATGAATTTACACAAGATACACTAGGAATGACATGTACAGCCATATATATATTAGTGAGCTCAAGAATACAGTATATAAATAAATATGCACTGTGTATAAACAGTGTAACTAAAATGCAATGTACAGTAGTAGACATATTAGAATGAGCTATGTTGAGAATACATTATATAATTCACAGTACAAAACCCCATAGCAAAATGAATAGAATTGCAGGAAATTAGCTTCCGGACCTGAGTACGGAATATGAATTATATATATGTATGTGAATGGTGTATATAGAAATTATGGACTGTATGTGAATAGAAAATGCATGTATAGTAGTGGTTATATAGGATGAGCCATGACTAGAATACAGTATATACAGTGAGGGAAAAAAGTATTTGATCTCCTGCTGATTTTGTACGTTTGCCCACTGACAAAGAACTGATCAGTCTATAATTTTAATGGTAGGTTTATTTGAACAGTGAGAGACAGAATAACAACAAAAAAATCCAGAAAAACGCATGTCAAAAATGTTATAAATTGATTTGCATTTTAATGAGGGAAATAAGTATTTGACCCCTCTGCAAAACATGACTTAGTACTTGGTCGCAAAACCCTTGTTGTCAATCACAGAGGTCAGACGTTTCTTGTAGTTGGCCACCAGGTTTGCACACATCTCAGGAGGGATTTTGTCCCACTCCTCTTTGCAGATCTTCTCCAAGTCATTAAGGTTTCGAGGCTGACGTTTGGCAACTCGAACCTTCAGCTCCCGCCACAGATTTTCTATGGAATTAAGGTCTGGAGACTGGCTAGGCCACTCCAGGACCTTAATGTGCTTCTTCTTGAGCAACTCCTTTGTTGCCTTGGCCATGTGTTTTGGGTCATTGTCATGCTGGAATACACATCCACGACCCATTTTCAATGCCCTGGCTGAGGGAAGGAGGTTCTCACCCAAGATTTGACGGTACATGGCCCCGTCCATCGTCCCTTTGATGCGGTGAAGTTGTCCTGTCCAACACCCCCTAAGCATAATGTTTCCACCTCCATGTTTGACGGTGGGGATGGTGTTCTTGGGTTCATAGGCAGCATTCCTCCTCCTCCAAACACGGCGAGTTGAGTTGATGCCAAAGAGCTCGATTTTGGTCTCATCTGACCACAACACTTTCACCCAGGTCTCCTCTGAATCATTCAGATGTTCATTGGCAAACTTCAGACGGTCCTGTATATGTGCTGTCTTGAGCAGGGGGACCTTGCGGGCGCTGCAGGATTTCAGTCCTTCACGGCGTAGTTTGTTACCAATTGTTTTCTTGGTGACTATGGTCCCAGCTGCCTTGAGATCATTGACAAGATCCTCCCGTGTAGTTCTGGGCTGATTCCTCACCGTTCTCATGATCATTGCAACTCCACGAGGTGAGATCTTGCATGGAGCCCCAGGCCGAGGAAGATTGACAGTCTTTTGTGTTTCTTCCATTTGCGAATAATCGCACCAACTGTTGTCACCTTCTCACCAAGCTGCTTGGCGATGGTCTTGTAGCCCATTCCAGCCTTGTGTAGGTCTACAATCTTGTCCCTGACATCCTTGGAGAGCTCTTTGGTCTTGGCCATGGTGGAGAGTTTGGAATCTGATTGATTGATTGCTTCTGTGGACAGGTGTCTTTTATACAGGTAACAAACTGAGATTAGGAGCACTCCTTTAAGAGTGTGCTCCTAATCTCAGCTCATTACCTGTATAAAAGACACCTGGGAGCCAGAAATCTTTCTGATTGAGAGGGGGTCAAATACTTATTTCCCTCATTAAAATGCAAATCAATTTATAACATTTTTTACATGCGATTTTCTGGATTTTTTTGTTGTTATTCTGTCTCTCACTGTTCAAATAAACCTACCATTAAAATTATAGACTGATCATTTCTTTGTCAGTGGGCAAACGTACAAAATCAGCAGGGGATCAAATACTTTTTTCCCTCACTGTACATATAAAGTGGGTAAAACAGTATGTAAACATTATTAAAGTGACCAGTGTTCAATGACTCTATGTATTTAGGGCAGTAGTCTCTAAGGTGCAGGGTAGAGTACCGGGTGGTAGCCGGCTAGAAGTGACTGTTTAACAGTCTGATGGCTTGGAGATAGAAGCTGTTTATCAGTCTCTCGGTCCCAGCTTTGATGCACATGTACTGTCTCCGCATTTTAGATGGTAACGGAGTGAACAGGCCGTGGCTCGGGTGGCTAGGGTCCTTGATGATCGTCTTGGCCTTCCTGTGACACCGGGTGCTGTAGATGTCCTGGAGGGCAGGCAGTGTGCCCCCGATGATGCGTTGGGCTGACCGCACCACCCTCTGGAGAGCACTGTGTTGCGGACGGTGCAATTGCCATACCAGGCGGTGATACAGCCCGACCGGATGCTCTCAATGGTGCATCTGTAGAAGTTTGTGAGGGTCTTTGGGGCCAAGCCACATTTCTTCAGCCTCCTGAGGTTGAAGAGGCATTGTTGCGCCTTCTTCACTACACTATCTGTGTGAATGGACCATTTCAGGTCGTCAGTGATGTGCACGCCAAGGAACTTGAAGCTTTTGACCCTCTCCATTGCAGCCCCATCGATGTGGACGGGGGCGTGCTCTCTCTGCTATCTCCTGTTGTCCACGATCAGCTCCTTCGTTTTGTTGACGTTGAGGCAGAGGTTATTTTCCTGGCACCACTCTGCCAAGGCACTCACCTCCTCCTTGTAGGCTGTCTCGTCATTGTTGGTAATCAGGCCCAGCACTGTTATTTCATCAGCAAACTTGATGTTTGAGTTGGAGTTGTGCGTGGCCACACAGTCATGGGTAAATAGGGAGTACAGGAGGGGGCTGAGCACGCACCCTTGTGGGCCCCCGTGTTGAGGATCAGCTTGGCGGAGGTGTACAGGACCCAGTTGCACAGGGAGGTGTTTAGTCCCAGGGTCCTTAGCTTAGTGATGAGCTTTGAGGGCACTATGGTGTTGAACACTGAGCTGTAGAATGAATTGCATTCTTACATAGGTGTTCCTTTTGTCCAGGTGTGAAATGACAGTGTGGAGTGCAATAGAGAGTGCATCATCTGTGGATCTGTTGGGGCGGTATGCAAATTGGAGTGGGTCTAGGGTTTCTGGGATAATGGTGTTGATGTGAGCCATGACCAGCCTTTCAAAGCACTTCATGGCTACAGACGTCAGTGCTACGGGTCGGTAGTCATTTAGGTAGGTTATCTTAGTGTCCTTGGGCACGGGGACTATGGTGCTTTGCTTGAAACATGTTGGTATTACAGACTCAGTCAGGGACATGTTGAAAATGTCGGTGAAGAGACTTGCCAGTTGGTCAGCACATCCTCTGAGTACACGTCCTGGTAATCCGTCTGGCCCTGCGGCCTTGTGAATGTTGACCTGCTTAAAAGTCTTACTCACATCGGCTACGGAGAGCGTGATCACATAGTCATCTGGAACAGCTGGTGCTCTCATGCATGCTTCATTGTTGCTTGCCTCGAAGCGAGCATAGAAGTGGTTTGGCTCGTCTGGTAGGCTTGTGTCACTGGGCAGCTTGCGGCTGTGCTTCCCTTTGTAGTCTGTAATAGTTTTCAAGCCCTGCCACATCCTGTCAGAGCCGGTGTAGTACAATTCAATCTTAGTCCTGTATTGACTCTTTGCCTGTTTGATGGTTCGTCGGAGGGCATAGCGGGATTTCTTATAAGCGTCCGGGTTAGAGTCTCGCTCCTTGAATGCGCCAGCTCTACCCTTTAGCTCAGTGCGGATGTTGCCTGTAATCCATGGCTTCTGTTTGGGGTATGTACATACGGTCACTGTGGGGACGACGTCATCGATGCACTTATTGATGAAGCGACTGACTGATGTGGTGTACTCCTCAATGCTATCTGAAGAATCCTGGAACATGTTCCAGTCTGTGCTAGCAAAACAGTCCTGTAGCTTAGCATCTGCATCATCTGACCACTTATTTATTAACCGAGTCACTGGTGCTTCCTACTTTAGTTTTTGTGTAGAACTGGAGGAAATTAGCTGCTAAAACTGGAGAATTTTGTTCTCCGTCCCATGCCAGAATTGTCACACCCTGACCTGTTTCACCTGTCTTTGTGATTGTCTCCACCCCCCTCCAGGTGTTGCCCATCTTCCCCATTATCCCCAGTGTATTTATACCTGTGTTCTCTGTTTATCTGTTGCCAGTTTGTTTTGTTTCGTCCAGCCTACCAGCGTTTTTCCACTTGCTCCTGTCTTTCTCAAGTTCCTGTTTTCTAGTTTTCCCGGTTTTGACCATTCTGCCTTCCCTGACCCTGAGCCTGGCTGCCGTTCTGTACCTTGTCACACCACCCTAGATTATTGACCTCTGCCTGCCCTGAGACTGCCTGCCGTTCTGTACCTTTTGGACTCTGATCTGGATTACGGACCTCTGCCTGCCCTTGACCTGTCATTTGCCTGCCCCCTGTTTTTGTAAGAAACTTTTGTTACTTTGACACTGTCTGCATCTGGGTCTTCTCCTGAAACGTGATAAAAATTAGTAGAATAACATTAAATTAGTTCTACAATTGCACATTTTTCTCTCCGCCACATTGCAAAATGAGTAGAATTGTATGAAATTAATTAAATTAGTTTTTCATAGCTGCTGTCAAGAGGGGGGCCGCTAAAATGTTTTGCCGCCTACAAAATGTCACTTAGGGCCGCGAAAAGGCTCTGACTGCATGTGTGGGTATGGATGTGGGTACACAGACCTGCGAGCCACTGCGGCTTCTCATGATGAGTTCAGATTTTTTGCGGCCCCATCAAAATTGCCCATCCCTGCTTTAGAGTATTTGCATGAAAGTCTGTCACCAATTGGATGGAAAACTAGCTAGTGAAGAATGTCACATAATTCCAACCACATTCAGAAACACACACACACCCACCCACCCTTACACTGACACACTTCATCCACCCTCACACACAAACCCTTCTAGCACATGTTCCAAAGGTTCCTGGTTATCCCAGTGTGGGACTTATTAGGGAAGTGTTGGGGCTGCTGGGGCTTGGGCTTACGTAGCCTGCTGCCTGCCACAGGGCTATAGTAGGGCCAGCTGCAGTAGCCGCTCACAAGGCAGGAATCTTAATGACACATGGACCTCGTTCCCTGCCAGAGAGGAGCCATCCATCCCCACTCTGGACTCTCTGGACTGGAACAACAGGTTCCAGTTCAGTAGGGAGAAAACGTTTTGAAACGGAGTGAACCGGTGAGGGACTACCTGAAGTTGGGTCCAATAAGAATGTAGATTTTCATTTTCAGTGGCAAAATGTTTTGCGACACCGTGCCCTATTGAACACGGCCCAGGGCTCTTTTTCTCTCATGTTCTATTGGTTTTTCAAACCAACGTTCTTTAATTGTCCAGTAGTCAAAGGCACAATCCTAGTGATATTGGCAACCCATGCTAGTTGTTGCATATTTGGATCTCCCCTCTTTCTAAATTTATAACTGATATTTTCATCTCTGTCACATGAAACCGCTGACAATGGTGTTTTCCCGCTAATTGCATTATGGAACGAACATTTGTGCATAGCATAGCCTACTGCCTTATGCTCATTGCTGCGCTTATAATTGGAGCGGCACCTCCTTACCTTCAGGCTCTGATCAAACCCTACACCCAAACGAGGGCACTACATTCATCCACCTCTGGCCTGCTAGCTCCCCTACCTCTACGGAAGGACAGTTCCCGCTCAGCCCAGTCAAAGCTATTCGCTGCTCTGGCACCCCAATGGTGGAACAAGCTCCCCCACGACGCCAGGACAGCGGAGTCACTGACCACCTTCCGGAGACACTTGAAACCCTACCTCTTTAAGGAATACCTGGAACAGTATAAAAGTAATCCTTCTTCCCTCACCCCCCATAAAAAATAAAAATTAAAAATAAAAGTGGTTGTCCCACTGGCTATCATAAGTTGAATGCACCAATTTGTAAGTCGCTCTGGATAAGAGCGTCTGCTAAATGATGTAAATGTAAATCTAGCCTAGGCCTACTGGTTGAATGAATTTGGGATTTATGATCCTACAAATCTCCCAGAGTCTGTTTGGGATAGGCTATTTCTTTCTCGCACAGAACGACAAGCTGACCAATAGAATAAGTAAACTTTTCTACTAATCGGGGATAGTAGATTGACATAGGCTAGTGATGTTGCTGTTCGTTACTCCTTTCATGTTTGGGGAAGCTAATTTTCACCATAGAATTGTACATTTTTATAAAGCATTCCATGCATTCACACATGTGCAGGCTTATGTAAGATAGCCTACTCTTCCTAATGTGATAATTAGATTGGATAGTCATCATTTTGGCTAATAATATAACTCAATCACTGTTTGCAAAAAAGACTGTTCAATGCAGCCCGTAGTGGCTTAGAGTAGGCCTAGGTTATGGGCTATGTCAGAGCCCACATTTCTTCTCCCTTCTTTGCACAGGAAAATGTTGGCCTTTCGCAAAATGTTGCAATTCTACTACACTTTATATGACTGGAGACATTAGCAAAATCTTTTTTAATACAACAAAAATTACAGGGTAGCCTACTCTGCTGACACTGACAAACAGATCAATAATAATTACATTGTCTGATCCATATATAAGGCCCACGAAAAGGGGAGACACACATACAATATGACCAGTATATTTATTTGATTATTTTTGGCATTAATACGTGTCACATATCAGTTTACAAACAATGTGAAAAAATACATATCATTGAGTTAATAAAGCCGCATACAAACACGGTCTCTTATTTGCTTTCTTGAGTAAGGCAGCGGAGTGCTTTTTGTGGTGGTGGGCAGCCAGCAGACAAAACCGGAGCGTAGGGGTTGATAATGTTCTCAAGTTGCGCCGTGATTGGCTCAGTGTTCGGTCACTCATGGGGACACTACGTCACCGCAAAACCTACGGGGAGAGCTCGAAAATTCAAGCCCCTTGGGTGCTGCCATAGATTTACATTAGAAGTGCCCATCCAAGAAGGCTCAAGGACATTAGCCACAGATAAAATGACGTCAAATCACGTTATATCTACGTAGCTTTGATCTGATCATGTCAGCATCATACTTTCAAAATCTTAGCTAGCAAGCTAGACAAGCAGTCATCATCATGAATCATGTTGACAATCTACTGGAAAATCCTTCTCAATTCTTGTCATATGAATAGAAATTATAGATAAAACGTATCGGTGCTCATCGGCCATTGGACATAAACATTACACAACAAGTTGGAAATCGCAAATTCAACAATGAGTGGTTTGGAAGGAATCAGTGGCTAAAGGCAAGCTATTCAGTGGAGTGGGTGTGTGGTCCAAGTCTGGGTTTAAGGGTCTCTTTTCCAAGCTTAAAAGGATAAACATTCACATGCCATGGGCCAGAAAAGGTTGAAAACATTGGCCATGCTATCAATCCAGCATGACTTCTGCCACGTTCAAAACAACTGGAAACTCGGAACTGGGAAATCTCAGACTTCAGTGAGTTCAAGACAACTGGGAACTCTGGGGAAAAAATGAGCTCCGACTGGGGAAAATACGTTTTGAACGGTCATCCAACTCGGAATTCCAAGTCGGGAACTCAGGCCTATTTCTAGAGCTCCAACCTGACGACCACTGACGTCATGATTCGACCTTGTTTTTTTCAGAGTTCCCAGTTGTCTTGAAAGCACCATAAATCCAGAGAATGCCAGACTTTGATGACAAAATTTGCCCATGAAGGACCACCGGGCCACATTCCTGTTCAAGTGAGCACAGCACAACAAGGTGAGTCCAAAAATGTATTGTATGCTGCTGCATAAATGATGTAAATGCCAGGGAGATGTGTATATTGTAGCCAAGAAAGTAATACTAAATGTATGTTGTGTAGTAAGCTGTTAGTAGCCCATGTGCCTCACCCTAATAATTTGGTCCCTATCCCCCTCATAACTTAGCCTACTGTTCTGACTTGGTGGTGAACATGTAGCCTATAGCCTGTTTTAGAGAAATGTAATCATTGAATATTGTAAGAGCTTTCATTGTCTGCTTATTATGCCCCCATTATTTATCCTATGGTTCTGACTTGGTGTACCGAGAGAATACTGTAAGAACGGCCATAATGTCTGAATTATGTCGCTGTTCATTTCAAAAGTGCTGAACAAATAGTTATATTGACTACGTCCGTTTTAGTTCGCCCATTAATGTCTCAATCGAAGTTACCGACTGCCTCTTATCCGCTCATCGTTCCCTTATGCCATAGTTTGTACATCTCAATTGTTAGTAGAAACCACATTTGTTTTAGCAAGTCACCCATATCAGCTATGTTTTTTTTAAAGGCAGTAAATGAGGCTGAACGAACTGTTTCGTTGCCAGACAAGGCTCCACTGATAGCCAGGTGTAGCAGTGTAGTCCCCTGTAGCTCAGTTGGTAGAGCATGGTGCTTGCAATGCCAGGGTTGTGGGTTCGTTTCCCACGGGGGGCCAGTATGAAAATGTATGCACTCACTAACTGTAAGTCGCTCTGGATAAGAGCGTCTGCTAAATGACAAAATGTAAAATGGTAAGGATTCACTCCATGGTGCTGAAAAGAAAGCTCTGCTGTTGGGACAGCTTTATGTAAACCCTAACAGTTTGTGGGCACCGTTTGTCACCGTTATAGTGCAATTAATGTATTGTGTAGTGGCTTTGCTGGCATGCATCAAAAACAAAAAATGTGAGTTTGCCCCACCAGGATTTACATGCTAAAATATCCACTGAATATGACGTCCATCTAACTTGGAGGAGAAAATTATTGTCAAAAAATATAAAATAAGTGGCACTGACCCAATGATAAAGACAGTGAATATGCACACAAACCGGGATATGGCTGATGTTCTCCACTCAATAAAGTTGAGAATTTTGATAACTAAAAGACAGTTTGAAGTCTTTTCATTTTATTCTCTTTACAGCAATAGCCATTTGTTTTCCAAACTGTTTTTCTGCGATTGTATTTTTTAATATTGCGATATGCGACTGTCTGCTTTTCATTGACAGTTGCAACTCAACAATAATCTATTTGGTATTTGCAGCGCGCTCTGCCCAAATTGCAGGCCCTTCCGACTGTAGGCTATGCGATTTAAAACAATCCATTAGGCTATATAATTTGGGCAATTTAATTCAATTTACTTTAGGCAAATCTTAGCTTCCCCTAGCCTTACGGACGCGCCGCCTATGTATTATAGCATCTTCAAATCGGAATTCGGTAAGGATGCACGCCGTTGCATCCGAGTTGCATGTTCTGTTACGATGAATTAACATAAATGAATGTGATTTCTGTCATTCTGAGAACCGTGGATGGACACCCTAATCAGGTTACACAACCAATGCATATGGGTCCGGTAAACTTCTTAAATGTCTGATAAATTAAAATGCTGCCGGTCAAATGTCCGGCGCCACATTTTCCTAACAGAAACCCTGGTGCGTGTGTTAGGGTTGGGCAGTGTCCACATTTTCATACCTTCATACCGTTCCCGTACCATACTGCATAAGGGCGCTATTTCTTTCCAAATGTAAAACATAGGAGGGTTTCGCGCACAAAACAGATTTAGGAAGCAGGGATCTCGATCCAAGAGGGGATTGATTGTCTCTGCTTTAACCAAGAAGCTTGATCTTGCAAGCTAGACACTTATCTAGCAAGTTAGCAAACCAAATGCAAAGCTGGAGATAATTTATTTGGCATAGTTATAAGTAGTGGTGTAGCACACACGTTGTATATACGGTATCCTGCCCAAGCCTAGCATGTGTGTGTCTGTGCGTGTGTGTATGCGAGCGAGAGGTTTTACTCAGTAAAATGTGTTATTTCATCTTGGCCTCCAAACAACTCAAAACAAGCACAAGCAAGTGTCACAAAATAGTCTGGTGCTTTACGGACTTAATTTGTTGGCACGTTGGTCAGGAAACCAGCCCACTTACAGTAAAACGTACAATAAAATCTTAGAGGCACACACACACACACACACACACACACACAGACAAGCCTTCTTACAGTAAAACATACAGTAAATTGACTCATATTAGAGGCACGCACACAAGTACACACACACACATACAGTCGCTAGTGAGTCTACACACCCCTTGCAAAGTCTTCACATTTTGCTGCCTTAAAATTATATCTAAAAAGGATTACATTAAAAAAAAAATCCTAGCGATCTACACAACCTACTCCACATTTTCAACATGAAAGAACAATTATAGAAAATGTTCCAAATTTCTAACAAATACTAAATGAGGATGCATTGATTGCGTATGTCTTCACACCCCAGAGTTAATACTTGGTGGAAGCACCTTTGGCAGCCATTACAGCTGTGAATCATTTTTAATAAGATGCTACCAACAATACCCAACCCTTAGGGCAACATACAGTTGAAGTCGGTAGTTTACATATACTTAGGTTGGAGTCATTAAAACTCCTTTTTCAACCACTCCACACATTTCTTGTTAACAAACTATAGTTTTGGCAAGTCGGTTAGGACATCTACTTTGTGCATGACACAAGTCATTTTTCCAACAATTGTTTACAGACAGATTATTTCACTTATAATTCACTGTATCACAATTCCAGTGGGTCAGAAGTTTACATACACTAAGTTGACTGTGCCTTTAAACAGCTTCGAAAATTTCAGAAAATGATGTCATGGCTTTAGAAGCTTCTGATAGGCTAATTGACATCATTTGAGTCAATTGGAGGTGTACCTGTGGATGTATTTCAAGGCCTACCTTCAAACTCAGTGCCTCTTTGCTTGACATCATGGGAAAATCAAAAGAAATCAGCCAAGACCTCAGAAAAAGAATTGTAGACCTCCAAAAGTCTGGTTCATCCTTGGGAGCAATTTCCAAATGCCTGAAGGTACCACGTTCATCTGTACAAACAATAGTACGCAAGTATAAACACCATGGGACCACGCAGCCGTCACACTGCTTAGGAAGGAGACGCGTTCTGTCTCCTAGAGATGAATGTACTTTGGTGCGAAAAGTGCAAATCAATCCCAGAACAACAGCAAAGGACCTTGTGAAGATGCTGGAGGAAACAGGTACAAGTGTATCTATATCCACAGTAAAACGAGGCCTATATTGACATAACCTGAAAGGCTGCTCAGCAAGGAAGAAGCCACTGCTCCAAAACCGCCATAAAAAAGCCAGACTACGGTTTGCAACTGCACATTGGGACAAAGATCGTAGTTTTTGGAGAAATGTCCTCTGGGCTGATGAAACAAAAAAAGAACTGTTTGGACATAATGACCATCGTTATGTTTGCAGGAAAAAGGGGAAGGCTTGCAAGCCGAAGAACACCATCCCAACCGTAAAGCACGGGGGTGGCAGCATCATGCTGTGGGGGTGCTTTGCTGCAGGAGGGGCTGGTGCACTTCACAAAATAGATGGCATCATGAGGAAGGAAAATTATGTGGATATATTGAAGCAACATCTCAAGACATCAGTCAAGAAGTTAAAGCTTGGTTGCAAATGGGTCTTCCAAATGGACAATGACCCCAAGCATACTTCCAAAGTTGTGGCAAAATGGTTTAAGGACAACAATGTCAAGGTATTGGAATGGCCATCACAAAGCCCTGACCGCAATCCAATAGAACATTTGTGGACAGAACTGAAAAAGAGTGTGCGAGCAAGGAGGCCTACAAACCTGACTCAGTTACACCAGCTCTGTCAGGAGGAATGGGCCAAAATTCACCCAACTTATTGTGGGAAGTTTGTGGAAGGCTACTCAAAACGTTTGACCCAAGTTAAACAATTTAAAGGCAATGCTACCAAATACTAATGGAGTGTATGCAAACTTCTGACCCACTGGGAATGTGATGAAATAAATAAAAGCTGAAATAAATCATTCTCTCTACTATTATTCTGACATTTCTCATTCTTAAAATAAAGTGGTGATCCTAACTGACCTAAGACAGGGAATTTTTACTAGGATTAAATGTCAGGAATTGTGAAAAACTGAGTTTAAATGTATTTGGCTAAGGTGTATGTAAACTTCCGACTTCAACTGTATATCCATTGTTTATGTCAAAATTGCTCAAGCTCAGTAAATTGGGTTGGGAATCATTGATGGACAGCAATATACAAACATTGTCTCTTTTTTTCTTTCTTTTTTTGCAGATTTAAGTCAGGACGGAGACTGGACCGATCAGTAACACTCAACACCTCCTGCAAAGCCATTCTGGTGTGTCTTTGGCATTACAATTTGTGTAATTGTTCCGCAGAAAAATATAACTCTATCCCATGGTTAGGTTTTCAGTAGACTGAGGCAGATTTTCCTCTAACTTTTTATCTGGGCTCTGCTCCTTTCACATTTGTGTTCATCCTAACAAACTCCCCAGTCCCTTCTGATGACAAGCATACTCATTACATGATGCTGCCAACACAATACTTGAAAATACAAAAGGATCAACAACATTGCATTCATTCCATATTACTGAAATGCCTGTGTTAAAAAATCCACTAAAATCATCTGTTCTGTTGCAACAAGGCCTTTAAGTAATACTGCAAAACAACACGGCAAAGACATTCACTTTTTGGTTTAAATTAAAAACTACAGGTTTGGGTCATATCCAAAGCAACACAACAGTGAAACCCTCGGTATTATCAGGTATTGTGGTGGTAGCATCATGTTATGGGTATGGTTGTCATCGGCAGGAACTGGTGAGTTTGTCACGATCAAAATAAATGTGAAAGGAGCAAAGCCCAGGTAAAATGTTAAAGGAAAACTCGCCTCAGTCTTCTGAAAATCTAACCCTGGGATTGAGTTTTCTTTTTCAGCGAGACAATTACACACATTTTTATGTCAAAGACACACCAGAATGGCTTTCCAATAGGTGTTTAGTGTTCCTGAGTGGTCTAGTCTGAGTCCTGACTTAAATTCGCTTGAAAATCTGAATCCATCAAATAATTCCCAACCAAATTTACTGAGCTTGAGCAATTCTGGCAACAACAATCGGCATAATATGTTGCCCTAAGAGTTGTGCAAAGTTGGTAGAATATTATTCATAATGATTCACAGCTGTAATGTTTTCCACCAAGTATTACCTCTGGGGTGTGAAGACACGCAATCAAGACATCGTAATTTTATTTTAGAAACATTTCTCTAACTTTCACTTTGATTATTTGGAGTAGGTTGTGTAGATATGTAGGAAAGAAAATCTAATTTAATCCATTTTAGATTACACACCTAATAATTCTTATGAGGCAACAAACGAACATGACACCAGGAAAGGAGTGTTTCATACCTGCCGTTGCACTTGCTGACAGGGATTCTCGTTGTCTGTGGAATGTTGCGTCTGGAAAACACCTGTGTAATCTTCGTTAGCACCATTTTCCTCCAGACGTGCTGACACACTTTCTCGAAAATAGGTCGGCGCTGTGGAATGGTGCACACCTGGTACGTGCACACACACACTGCCATCTCCCCAAAATAATTCATTGTAATTTTAGAGCTATTTATTTTAAAACTGGACACGTTACAAGGCTATTATCATGATAACACCTGCAACCTTGGAATCTTCTGCCTGAGTTCTCGTGGTAACACAGAAGCACTACTGGCACTAGTTTTTCTCCGATGCAGACCGTGTTTCTGTGTTTTTCTTGAGGAGAAGCGGTTTGTCAGAGACGAACTGAACTGGTACTGTATTTTCACATGGAAAAGCACTCAGCAGGATTAGGTAATGCTGATGGATCATTTATTAGAAGTGCTCTCTGGAAATAGTGCTCCGTACAGTTAGGAGCTGAGGGATGGATGACCGCGCCGTACTCACCAGTTCCTGGTCAGACGTGTTATAAACCAATCACACGTTTTGGCACTGGTAAATCAAATGCGACTTGATTATTTGACGGTTCGCCTCGAGTGTCTTTTAGGATGATATAGCAAGCACAACCCCAGGGAAGACCGACCAACCACAAGGCAATATAAAAAAGAGAAAAAAGTTGGAAATCGCTCAGACATTTATCATACTTAGGCATCATTACTAAAAGCAGCGGCACATTACTGTAGCTACTGAAAGGTCTTGGGATCACTTGTGATTTTCAATTACAAGTCTTCCTATCATTCTCCTTCATTTTAATTAATGGACTGCACTAGTACTGTGTTGGACATCCATTGCCAACTCCCCCAGACAACTTGTGGTGACAGTGAGCCCAGTGTATAAGTTATAACTTTCCCAACATATTTAAGAAATTGTAACAACAGAACAGACTTTTCTCATTGTCAATTAAAAAGTGGATTCAGTGAATTCAATTTTACTCCCAAGTTTACGACGCAACATTCCACAGACAACGAGAATCCCTGTCAGCACGTGCAACGGCAGGTATGAAACACTCCTTTCCTGGTGCCTTGTTTGTTCGTTGCTTCATAAGAATTATGAGGTGTGTATGTACAGTGGGCCTAAGGCCATGTCAGTGGCCAAACAAGGCAATAAGGGGTGTGTGGACGGGCCTAGGCTCCTCTGGGGCATCTTCTCTGTAGAGAGGGGAGATTGACTGCCAGGAAACACCACGTGGAAAGCATTCATCACACTAACAAGCAAGTTTAAATGTAAGGGCCTGACTTACTGTAAGAGCTTCATCTCACATACCAGCCCTTAGCTGTTGACACAAGCTTTTGATGCCAAGGCTTTTTAGATTTATCGGACCCTGATGCAACCCTGGGCCCGTATTCATGAATGTCTCAGAGTAGGAATGTTGATCTAGAATCATTTGGCTTTTAAATCATTATGAATAAGACAGGGGGGACTTGATCCTAGACCACTTTGTGAAAACAAGCCCTGGAGCGTAGGCTGTATTCTGCTGACGATCTATCTAGTGACCAAGACTGTCTCTCTACCTCCATCCCTCCTTCCCTCTCTAGGTGCTTCCTGGAGCTGGGTGAGTGGCAGCTCAGTCTGCAGGGCATCAACGATAGCACCATCCCCGAAGTGCTGCAGTACTACAGCCACTCCACGAAGCACGACCGTAACTGATACAAGGTCAGTCACCTCCCTCACCTTTCACCTCTAACCCCTGTCACCAGGCATTCATGTTGTGCACCTCATGTTGAGTCCTCCATTTACTAAACATAAGGTTTGTATGTTATTACGAGTTGATTTGAAAGGAACCAAGGGCACCCTTGGAGTTTTATATGCCCATGCCCACACTGCAGACAAAAAATGCCACGCTCTTTCTCCCTCAATAGCACCATTACATAACAACATAACAACCAAGAACATGATCTGTTTAGACCCAGAACATTTCCCAGAGGCCCGACTCCTCTGGGACATCTCACATATCCTTCAGTAAACCAGAAAAGTACACCTGTCATTCTATACCCCCTAATAAAATAAAAACGTAGCTCACCTGGCGTACCTTTTTTCACAGGCCTGGCACGCATGGGTGGTGATAAACTTTGAGGCGGTGCTGCACTACAAGCACCCGAACCAGGGACGGGACAAGAATCGAAGAAGAAGAAGCACCACGCCTGTGGTGCCAGCGCCAACAGTGAGGCCAACAACAGCGACAGCGAGCTGGACATCACCGAGCACAGCCCAGTGCCCTTGCCGGGACAGAAGAAGGCCAACAAGGTGAGGGCGGCAGCCATCTTCAACCCTTCTTCCTCCTCCATTTGCTAACGCTAACCTGCCCTTTCAATCTTCACTATCGGACAAATCCGAACTAATTTGACAGACCTGTGTGTAACTTGAAACTTTTGAGTTGCAAGTCAGGATTTGTGACTAAAGGACAAGTGAGGCCGGTGTGACAACTTGATATCACACTAAAAAAGAGATGACAAAAGAGTGATTGAAAATACCTATTGTAAGTGCAAGCAGTAGATTAAGCTTTCCCTCCGCTCTGTTGACAACAAATCGGTTGTTTGTTTGTGGTAAGATAATTCAGACAAATCTATTCAAGGGAGCAACTTGGGTCTTGAATAAATAATGCCTTACTGAATTCAAGGTACAATCAATCACAATTCTTCCTCTCCTTCATTCTCCCTGTTGTTTGGCGAGCGCAGGACCTCTCCAAGACGTTACTTCTCTACGCGGGTTCCTGCTGTCGAGGGTTTCTTCCACTCCATCTCCCTCTCCAGGGGGAACACCCTCCAGGACACCCTCAGGTGAGTCTCCACACTGGGCCAGGGCCCTTAGTCACAAAACGTCTTAGAGTAGGAGTGCTGATCTAGCATCATTTTTCTCTTTTAGATCATAATGAATAAGATTATATGGATGGGGGAGACCTGAACCTAGATCAGCACTCCTACTCTGAGATGCCCAGAACTCTGAAAGGCCAAACGGACAACATTGATAGACCCTGAATTGAAATATGTTGAGAGGGAGCCCTCTGGTGGCAGAGACAAGAATTTGTGTTGTTGCATGCACTTGATGGCTGCTTTGGTTTCAATGTGCGTTGAAATTCAGCGTTTCAGGGAAACTTTTTTTTTTTGTGAACCTGTCAATAAAGATGCAATGGACGCAAGACTTGATGCTCTTGTTTTCTTCCTCCAGGGTCCTGACCCTCTGGTTCGACTATGGGCACTGGCCTGAAGTCAACAAGGCACTGGTGGAGGACATCAAAACCATTCAGATAGACACCTGGATACAGGTACAAATCTCGCACGCTCGTTTTTGATTTGCTTTTATTGTTATGTCTATTGTGATAAAAGTACTAGAAAACTGAATTATTCCCAAGGGCAAGGTTGGTTTTGGGCCATGAATCATCCATAACAGTCATTCAACAAAGTCTTAAAGGACAGAAACAGAATAGGAGAGCCACATTGCATTTCCAAGGGCGGGGTAACTATGTTAAGTCTCCCTCTTGCCCCCTCACCCATAGGTAATCCCCCAGCTGATTGCCCACATCGACACTCCCCGCGCTCTTGTGGGCCGCCTCATCCACCAGCTGCTCACCGACATTATATGCTACCACCCCCAGGTAATGATTGACCTACTGCTGCTGGAGCTAGGTAGCCTTGGGTGGAAGTCCATTTCTGCTCTCTTTCCAACTTCATGAAATGAACGTGCCATGTTTGTTCTGTCTCGCCCTCTTTTCTTCTAGGCTTTGATCTATCCGTTGACCGTGGCCTCCAGGTCTACCACCACTGCCCGCCACAATGCTGCTAACAAGATCCTCAAGAACATGTGTGAGAACTGCAACACCCTGGTTCAGCAAGCCATCATGGTATGTGATGCTCGTCAGTGCACAATACTCCACCTCACCGTACAGCTATACATACATTTTTTCATTCCCTACCCTGTCATTTCCTGTTTCCCTAAGCCCTGAATCACTTCCTGTCTCCCCAGGTGAGCGAGGAGCTGAACAGGTGGCCATTTTGTGGCAAAAGATGTGACACGAGGGCCTGGAGGAGGCCTCCCAACTCTACTTCGGCGAGCGCAACGTGAAGGGCATGTTCACCGTGCTGGAGTCTCTGCCCGCCATGATGGAGAGAGGTCTGCAGACCCTCAAAGAGACCTCCTTCAACCAGGTCAGTCCTTTTTAACTTATGTTTACTGTAGTGTTTCTATATATATCGCAGTGTGTTTTTGTTGTTTTTTACATTCAAACTAAACAAATTACAATGAAACTTGGCTTAAATGACAGAATGTTGAGTTGTAAGTAAGAATTTGTCCCTCAGTCAAATGACCAATTTACAATGATGCGCTTTGACCTGGATTGTAGGGAAATGGCTGGACAGGTAACGTTAAATGCCTGTGGTTGTTGTGACAGGCCTATAGGAGGGTGCAGGAAGTACATGTGCTCGGGCAATGTAAAGGACCTGACCCAAGCATGGGACCTGTACTACCACGTCTTCAGGAGGATTTCTAAGCAGCTACCACAGGTAAGAGAAAAACACACTCTAACTCCACACAGTCAGTTTGGGCTATCTCCTAACTCCAGATGTGTTGCTAACGTAAATCCTACATTAAGGTCAATTGGAGGAGACCTGTCAGTGTCTCAGTCTGAATTTAAGAATCTCTAATCTCACCTTCAGAGTCAACCCTTAGTTGGATGTGCCAGTTTAAATATTAAAGCATTCAGTGAAAGGAGTTGCGTTGGCATACAACCATGTTATTTGTGGGTAGTGTACATTGATACTCACCCATCTTTCATCGGAGCTATGAGATGTTATTTTGCTCCTCTTGTCCAGGCCCACATTTTCTTAGGTCTAGGTCATGTCAGTGTCCTGAATGCAACCCATTCTGCGATGATCATGAGGTGACTGTTAGTGGAAAATAAATAGGGCTTCCTCTTATTGCTGTTGTTGTTCCAGGTTAAGCCAAATGTGTTATATTTGCTACAGTTTTAAACAATAGCAAAAACTCCTTCAAGGAGTAAAAGGGAAATACCCACAACCGTGGGGAAAACAGGGACGGTTATGTATCCTTTCTTTACACTCAGTGACCAGTTTATTAGGTACACCACCCCGTCATAGTGACGTAGTGTCCCCATGAGTGTGAGAACACTGAGCCAATCACGGCGCAACTAGAGAACATTACCAGCCCCTACGCTCCGTATTTTCCGCTGGCTGCCCACCACCACAGAAAGCACTGAGCTAGGCTGAATCACCTGCATTCTGGAGCTGCCTTACTCAGACACCTTTTTGTTTTACATTGTTTGCAAACTGACATGTGACACGTATTAATGACAAAATAACATGCAAAAACCTGCCCTGAATGACGGGTCGCCACTGAACATATCATATAGCTGACAATGTCTTCACTTTAGCTAATTTGTCTTCATTATTACAGGAAAATAAACTCACAACAAGATCATTATTAGCAAGTTAATGGCAAGCCAATTACAGAAAATAGCTTACGGTTGTGAGTGTGACTAAATTAAAGCAGGGCATTCTACCAGAGAACTTTAGAACATGGACACTGTCTCGTTGGCCTAATGTTATATCCTAATTTGACTTTGGTGCAGGTCATGTTCTTCTCATTACCCTCTCTGGTAAACACATACTATATCAAATGAAATTAAAGTTTAATTTGTTACATGCACAGGATACAGAAGGTGTAGTGAAATGGTTACTTGCATAATGGAGTCTTTTGTTTAGACATGTGTAGCTAGCTACACAATTAACCATAATTCCAACTCATAACGTTACTACCCTGCATGAATCTGCAGGTAACTGACCAACAAGGTTCCATGTTAGCTAGCTAGCTAACATTAGGCTATAACTAGCAATGCAAATGGCTCTGAGATACAAATAATATTACTACACAGATCATACACGTAACGTTAGCTAGCGAGCCAGCCAGCTAACTTTAGGTATCTAGCTAACAGTACGCTTTAACTTGAAAGACAAAATTAGAAACGTATAATTTCTGAAAATGTAGCTAGCTAGACTATCTTACCCGTATACATGGATGGACGCTTCTCCCTCTCTGTCACGGATGCCATGGTTGCCCTTAGTTTGAAGATGTAATCCAGAGACAGGTGTTTTATACAACAGCCTTCTGTGAGTTCTCTTTTCGACTCCCTCTGCATATTTGCAATCAAACGCCAGAAAGTTCTCCATCTCCTTAGCTATCATACTCTAATTCCACTGATTTCAAAACTCGGTCCTCCAGAAAGTGGAGAGTAACACTTTCGCAGTTCTAATACATGATATATTTTTAAAAAGCTGCGTTAGAAAGGATTACCTACACATAATGATCAGCTCATGTTATAGACAGAAGCCTGCTACATGGCAGACCAATCCGAACTCATCTCTTGGCATGTCCAGCCCATCCATTATCTCAGCCAATCATGGCTAGCGGGAAGGTTCCTGTCTTTTTCCGTGGCTAAACCAACTAGGCTCGTAATTTAACAATTTTATTCGCATTTACAGATGGCACACAAGTTTGTTATTAAGACACATGAAAGTTCACATGTTCCAGGGGGCATTTCTGCCCAAACACGCATTTTTATTTAAAAAAAGGTTTACGTTCAAATGCCTCTCCTATGAAGTAGTGATGCGCGACATACGCCCAGTTTCCTGAAACGGTCACAAATAATTAAATAAACACTTAAATCAACTAATATGTACAATATTTACAGGAGCTCTCAGACTACGCTGCCGTTACTTCGCCATGGCAACCTATAATTGTGTAGTCAAAGGGAATATACACTTTCATACACAATTATATACATGTTTTTTTTTTCCCCACTTCTCTTAAGTGTCAAGTTTCAGGTTTGGGTAAAGCAAAATGATACATTTTATGTTTCAACAAAAATGGACAATGAATTCTTTATCTGTGAATTGAAAAACACAATAAACAATTTGACAATGAAACACTGTTCTACTACCAAAGGTTGTGCCATCCTGAGGTTGTTGTCTGTGTATGTTTATTAGATGGCTCCAGACTATGACCACCTGATCCTAATGGAGAAGGTGGAGGTGTTTGAGCACTCCGTCAACAACACGGCCAGAGATGACCTGGCCAAGCTGCTGTGGCTGAAGAGCCCAAGCTCTGAGGTAAAAACATGTTACCACCCTACATACAGCTGTCATAAGACTGACATAACATGTCATAAGGCATTAACAACTGACCACCAACAGTAAATAATGCTGCTGGAAGACTAATTAAAGGTGGCCTCTGCAACAATTTCGCGATACTTTCAATTTCCTCATGTTTTTTTTTTTAATGTTGCTCAGAAACATGGGCCGAAACATTAGCATGAAAATAAATACAGTACTAGTCAAAAGTTTGGACACACCTACTCATTAAAGGGTTTTTCTTTATTTTTACTATTTTTTTACATTGTAGAATTATAGTGAATACATCAAAACTATGAAATAAAACATATGGAATCATGTAGTAACCCAAAAAGTGTTAAACAAATCAAAATATATTTTATATCTGAGATTCTTCAAATATCCACCCTTTGCCTTGATGACAGCTTTGCACACTCTTGGCATTCTCTCAACCAGCTTCATGAGGTAGTCACCTGGAATGCATTTCAATTAACAGGTGTGCCTTCTTAAAAGTCTGTGCTAGCAAAACAGTCCTGTTGCTTAGCATCTGCTTCATCTGACCACTGTTTTTATTGACCGAGTCACTGGTGCTTCCTGCTTTAGTTTTTGCTTGTAAGCAGGAATCAGGAGGATATAATTATGGTCAGATTTGCCAAATGGAGGGCGAGGGAGAGCTTTGTACGCATCTCTGTGTGTGGAGTAAAGGTGGTCTAGAGTTTTTTCCCTCTGGTTGCACATTTAACATGATGGTATAAATGAGGTATAACGGATTTAAGTTTCCCTGCATTAAAGTCCCCGGCCACTAGGAGCGACGCCTCTGGATGAGCATTTTCCTGTTTGCTTATGGCCGTATACAGTTCATTGAGTGCAGTCAGTGCCAGCATTAGTTTGTGGTGGTAAATAGACAGCTACGAAGAATATAGATGAAAACTGTCTTGGTAGATAGTGTGGTCTACAGCTTATCAGCTTATTAGCCACTCAACGCCTGCTCCTTACCAGGCACCCTGATCTCCTTCCGCGATATCTCCTTTTCTTTCTACTGCGAATGACGGGGGTGTCTGGAGCAAATCCCTCTCGTCCGACAGTATTGCAATACTGGACTATTTCCTATCAAGTCTGCCCAAATGTGCCGAATTTTCAAGTACATAACTATAGAGAACATTTACATTTTAGTCATTTAGCAGACGCTCTTATCCAGAGCGACTTACAGTTAGTGAGTGCATACATCATTTTTTATACTGGCCCCCCATGGGAACATACAAAAATGATATGGTAATACAAAATGTAAGTTTACACACTCCCAGGAATGTCATACATGATGGATCATTAGCTTATACACTGACTTTCACACGTCTAGATGGCCGGGCGGGGTGGGTGTGGAGCCAGAGACAGCAGGGGTTCAAACTGTAGAACCCAGTTCCTACATTTGAATATAAAAATTGATTTTATCAATCAAAACTATGCTACATTTTATCTCTGGGACCCTTAGGATGTCAAATCAGAGCAAGATTACTGAATGTAAGTACATTATTTACCTTCAGAGGTGAATGTATCAAACCAGTTGCCATGATAAGTTTGTTGTTGTACACTCTCCTCAAACAATAGCATGGTATTTTTCCACTGTAATAGCTACTGTAAATGGGACAGCGTAGTTAGATTAACAAGAATTTAAGCTTTCTGCCCATATAAGACATGTCTATGTCCTGGAAAGTTTGCTGTTACTTACAACAGTCATGCTAATCACATTAGCGCATGTTAGCTCAACTGTCCCGAATACGGGTCACCGATCCCATAGAGGTTCAAAGATGCTTAAAATGATTAAAATGCCCCAAAATGATTGTGATTGTGTTGAATTGTGTTTGTGAAATAAAGATAATTGTTTTAAAAGGGTAGTGGTAATAATTCATTCAGTACAGACATTTGTAGGCGGCTTAACCTACCCTCTCCCGCTGCTCAACAACCCGGGATAAGAGACCACTTTTTTAGGGACAAGCTATATTTTCTAAACTGTAATGTTTACATGAATTCTGATTATTTTCAGGGATACACAACATCTTGAAAGATATGTACACAGAACAAAAATGTAAACGTAATGTAACGTGTTGGTCAAATGTTTCATAAGCTGAAATAAAAGATCCCAGAAATGTTCCATTGTGTTGCCAAACAACATAATGCCACAGATGTCTCATGTTTTATGGAAGTGTGCAATTGGCATGCCGACTGCAGGAATGTCCACCAGAGCTGTTGCCAGAGAATTGAATGTTAATTTCTCTACCATAAGCCACCTCCAATGTTGTTTTAGAGAATTTGACAGTACGTCCAACTGGCCTCAAATCCGCAGACCTCGTGTATGGCGTTGTGTGGGCGAGCAGTTTGCTGATGTCAACGTTGTGAACAGAGTGCCCCATGGTGGCGGTGGGGTTATGGTATGAGCAGACATTAGCTACGGACAACAAACATAATTGCATTTTATCGATGGCAATTTGAATGCACAGAGATACCGTGACAAAATCCTGAGGCCCATTGTCGTGCCATTCATCCGCCGCCATCATCTCATGTTTGAGCATGATAATACACAGCACCATGTCGCAAGTATCTGTACACAATTCCTAGAAGCTGAAAATGTCCCAGTTCTTCCATTGCCTGCATACTCACCAGACATGTCACCCATTGAGCATATTTGGGATGCTCTGGATCGACGTGTACAACAGCGTGTTCCAGTTCCCGCCAATATCCAGCAACTTCGCACAGCCATTGAAGAGGAGTGGGACAACATTCCACAGGCCACAATCAACAGCCTGATCAAATGCGAAGGAGATGTGTCGCACTGCATGAGGCAAATGGTGGTTACACCAGATTCTGACTAGTTTTCTGATCTACACCCCTACCCTTTTAAGGTATCAGTGACCAACAGGTGCATATCTGTATTCTCTGTCATGTGAAATCCATAGATTAGGGCCTAATGAATTTATTTCAATTGACTGATTTCCTTATATGAACTGTAACTCAGTAAAATCTTTGAAATTGTTGCACGTTGCGTTTATATTTTTGTTCAGTATAGATATCTTTGTTAGAAAGAATACTATATTTCCCTTGATGGAGTGATGCTGAATGTAAAAAATGGCTCAACTTACCCCACTCTCCCCTTCATCTACATTTCAGCCCAAAATCATTCAAACAAAAAGTAGACAATGACCCAGCTATCAATTGAACCCGCCCTCCTTTGTGATCCACAGCTAACACTAAAGGGAAACAGGCGATCCAGGACCAGAACAGACTCATACACTGCTGGACAATCAGTCGGTGAGTGTGAAACAAGACAGCCATTTTGTGTCACTCACAACATTTTGACTGTATCTGACTAAATGTGTCTTTCTGTACTGTGTTTGTTGTTTCCTGCAAAAGCACTGGAGGGGATCGACTTTGGCGAGACCACACAAAAGAAACCAGGAACCACCATGCCTGAATCCATTCACTCCTTCCGTGAGTCTTTGGCTCAAGCCAATACTGTGAAAATGCATTAGGTGAGGGAAACATTCGTAGTAGTTTCTATGGACCCTATGTTTGTTAAAACAAGTTAACAAGCTAAGTGGCACGCCTTTGTAAATTGGAGCTTCTACTACTGTTTCTCTTTCCTCAACCAAGGATTGTGGAGGATATTGATATGTGGAAGTGCTATCTTTCCTTGGTGTTAGCCCAAATGTTGCCTCAAATGGCTGCACATAATAGGACACTAAGTCATCATCTCTGTGTTCCTTTCCCATCAGTTGGAGATGGCACTGTGTAGCCCGAGGCCCTGAACAAAAAGGCTATCCAGATTATCAACAGAGTACGAGACAAACTGACTGTTAAGACTTTCACTACACATTTAATTATAAATGCTATCATATGCTAGGATACGCTAGTACAGGAGTATTCAACTCTTACCCTACGAGGTTCGGAGCCTGCTGGTTTTCTGTTCTACCTGATAATTAATTGCATACACCTGGTGTCCCAGGTCTAACTCGGTTAGCGGGGAACAATGAAAAAAAGCAGTGGAATGGCTTCGAGTTCCAGAGTTGAATTTGAGGGTGCTAGTGGATTAGCATTCATTGACTAATATTTGTTGTATTTCCTCATCAGGGCGAGATTTGTCAGACGATGAGACTGGATGTGCTGACCCAAGTGGAGCTCCTCATCAAAAAGGCAACGTCGCACGAGAACCTGTATCATATTGGATGGTCAGTATGATCTGTTTCTGTTAGTAAGCATCAGTTAGCCTATTGTTAGTCACTGACACCAGCTTCATTAATAAGTGCTTCGAAGACGTCATCCCCACAGTGACTGTACGTATATATCCCAACCAGAAGCCATGGATTACAGGCAACATCCGCACTGAGCTAAAGGCTAGAGCTGCTGCTTTCAAGGAGCAGGAACCTAATCCGGACGCTTATAAGAAATCCCGCTACGACCTCTGACAAGTCATCAAACAGGCAAAGCGTCAATACAGGACTAAGAATGAATCGGGGCAATTTTGTCATGACGACAAGGTGAAGGTGCTCTACTCAAATGGCACAACAGAGTCGTTCAGATTGACCAAAGCACAGCGTATAACCATCTCGTATAATTGAGCATTGCCGACTCGTCATTCAGGGCAGGTGGGGTAGAGCCCCACCTGTTTAGGTACACATTTAGCCTATAGCCTGTTTTAGAGAAATGTAATCATTGAATATTGTAAGAGCTGTAATTGTCTGTTTATACAGTGCATTCGGAAAGTATTCAGAAGGCTTGACTCCTGTTACGTTACAGCCTTATTCTAAAATTGATTAAATAGCCTCATAATGAAAACGCAAAAACAGGTTTCATTTTTTTCGTGCAAATGTATTACAAAGAAAAAACAGAAATGCCTATTTATGTAAGTATTCAGACCCTTTGCTATGAGCTCAGGTGCATCCTGTTTCCATTGATCATCCTTGAGATGTTTCTACAACTTGATTGGAGTCCACCTGTGGTAAATTCAATTGATTGGACATGATTTGGAAAGGCACACACCTGTCTATATAAGGTCCCACAGTTGACAGTGCATGTCAGAGAAAAACCAAGCCATAGAGCTCAGAGACAGGATTGTGTCGAGGCACAGATCTGGGGAAGGGTACCAAACAATGTCTGCAGCATTGAAGGTCCCCAAGAACACAGTGGCCTCCATCATTCTTAAATGGAAGAAGTTTGGAACCACCAAGACTCTTCCTAAAGCTGGCCACCCGGCCAAACTGAGCAATCGGGGGAGAAGGGCCTTGGTCAGGGAGATGACCAAGACCCCGATGGTCCCTCTGACAGAACTCTAGAGTGCCTCTGTGGAGATGGGAGAACCTTCCAGAAGGACAACCATCTATAATAAATCGTGGTCCTCTGTAGCTCAGCTGGTAGAGCACGGCGCTTGTAACGCCAAGGTAGTGGGTTCGATCCCCGGGACCACCCATTCACAAAAATGTATGCACACATGACTGTAAGTCGCTTTGGATAAAAGCGTCTGCTAAATGGCATATTATATTATTATGACTTCACCATTTAAGTACATACAGTAGTTACTAAGTAAGTTCATGGCTACTCGATAAAAACAGGCTGTGTAAAAGGAAGTGTGACCACAAGTTGGATCGACAATTAGATCGCCATTGTAGCTCCTCTACCCAAATGGACACCTGGGGATAGAAAATCAGTACAAGCTCAGTGGCCATTGTTTAAAACTTTCCCAACATAATAATAATAATAATAATAATAATAATAATAATAATAATATGCCATTTAGCAGATGCTTTTATCCAAAGCGACTTACAGTCATGTGCGCATAGATTTTTATGTATGGGTGGTCCCGGGGATCGATCCCACTACCCTGGCGTTACAGGCGCCATGCTCTACCAATTGAGCTACAGAGGACCACATAAACATAAACCCCCTAATGTTTTCCTGTCTGATCCTGCTTTAGGCAACTTGTAGTTGTCTTGTCAAACAGCAAGGCAGTGCCATAGCATTGCTGAATGCAGAATGAGTCAGGCATCCAGGCTAAGCTAATTGATGCTAACGGTAAATGATCGTAATATAGGCTAGTGGCACGGCCCCCAAAATTGATACCCCTACCTGAGGTATAACAAAACACAACCATGTTTTTCCATATCGCGAAGATCTCCAATATATGAAATGCATGGTTGTATAAAAATATATTACTGCAAAAGTGGTTAAATGTACAGATATTGTGACACACCCCTTAACTCAAACAGTGCAGAATAATGCCTGGCTCAAGGGGGGCGGACCACATAAGCTTGTGTAACCCAATATTGCAAGCTCTGACATTGCTCAAATTTGGAATAAAAGTAGTCAGCCGTCTGCCCTACATACACAAATAACAGCATAAAGATATCTTAATGCATCTTGGAAATATTGACCTGTAAACACAATATGCGGAAATATCAAGTATGAATATTTATGAATTTGCTCTCATGCAGTGCTGTATGGTCCTGCCTGACAAAAATGCATACAGTTTTTTTATGTTGTGGCTATTGTAATCGTCTCTAAGGAAAACAAGTGGGCTCAGACATCGAAATTAAAACTGTTGGGGTCCATGGTTCCTCAAAGGATTTGGTATCTTTAGCCCCTAGTCTTGCAATTAATTAAGGGGAGCATCACAGATTATCTTCATATTTTGCCTCAAATCCAATATGGCATCCAAAATCCAATATGGCTGCCATAACATTTGACATTGACAAAAATGAATTAAACACAACCAAACAATTAAGAGCCTTGATGGTGTAGGTGACCTGAATAAGTGATATTCTAACATCAGGTGTGCTTTTCATACTGTAGGTTCACCAGCTGACATCTATCAAGACACCCATGTCGACTGGATTCCCACTGTGAAGATGAGCAATGCTGCAGCAGCATCAGTTTCTACTTCTACTACTTTGTCCTTTTCTAGATATGAAAGGAGAAATCCCTCAATTACAGTGGCGATTTTAGCATGTAAATGTTAGTGGGGAAAACTCCCCCAATTATTTTTAGATGCATGTCAGCTTGTTGGAGTGCTGCAGAGATAGATGACTGATAAGTGGCAGAGGAGTTTAATGTCCAAAGCTCTTTATCAAATGATGCCATGCTGACAATAGTTTCAAGCATTTTACATTGACTTAGCTAAGTGCTGCTAATTTGTTTCACTGATATGTGCATTTTCAAAGATTGAGCAATTGAACTCAGGAGCGCTGATTTAAAACAGAAAAAAAGTTAAGAAGAAGCCTCCGATAGTGAAATTAGCAGCAAATCTTTAGTTCTAAGTAATGACTCATTAAGCATTAAATTCCAGAATGTATTACCATGTAAAGTTAACAGCTACAAACAGCTAAGGTAACAGCCTGGTTATTTGCTGGTGCTTATTGCTGTAAGAGGAAGTGCTGCCCAGTATATTTTTATGTCATCGTCATAATGCTAATACGTTCTACAGCGGCCATATTTGTAACAAGTTAAAACTGGAAGAAAAAATATTGTTGCATCTGCTTCATAGAGCTCACTAGTCCATTGCATTATTGTGTGTTAATGTGACTGTATGAATTTTATATGAATAACATACTCTATGCCTTTACTGACTTAAACATTATTGAAGGGTGTCCCATGATATAATATGAATGAGGGTATTTGATTTAAGATCGTGATGATAATGTATGCATTTTTCTATGCCAATAAATTGTGTAAAGATCTGTTGGTAATTGTCTTGTGCTTTGTAACATTGTCTGAATAGATATTGCTGATCATGTTTGTAGGCTTAGACGGTCATTGCGTTTGCATTATGTTCTACTATGCATGTGCAGAATCTTCAGGAGAACAGTGAAGCAATCCTACCTACAGAGGGCACTCCAGCTCTGTCCATGTGAGGAGCACCTCCGCAGAAACTGTTCTTACAGTCCATTCGGAAAGTATTCAGACCCCTTGACTTTTTCCACATTTTGTAAAATTACAGGCTTATTTCTAAAATGGATTAAATCGTTTTCCCCCTCATCAATCTACACACAATACCCCATAATGACAAAGCAAAAACTGGTTTTTATACATTTTTGCAAAGTTATTAAAAATAAAAATCTGAAATATCACATTTACAGAAGTATTCAGACCCTTTACTCAGTACTTTGTTGAAGCACCTTTGGCAGCGATTAAAGCCTTGTGTCTTCTTGGGTATAATGCTACAAGCTTGGCACACCTGTATTTGGGGAGTTTCTCCCATTCTTCTCTGCAGATCCTCTCGAGCTCTGTCAGGTTGGATGGGGAGCATCGCTGCACAGCTATTTTCAGGTATCTCCAGAGATGTTAGATCGAGTTCAAGTCCGGGCTCTAGCTGGGCCACTCAAGGACATTCAGAGACTTGTCCTTTAGCCACTCCTGCGTTGTCTTGGCTGTGTGCTTAGTGTCATTGTCCTGTTGGAAGGTGAACCTTCACCCCCAGTCTGAGGTCCTGAGTACTCTGGAGCAGGTTTTCATCAAGGATCTCTCTGTACTTTGCTCCGTTCATCTTTCCCTCGATCCTGACTAGCCTACCAGTCCCTGCCGCTGATAAACATCCCCACAGCATGATGCTGCCAACACCATGCTTCACCATAGGGATGGTGCCAGTTTTCCTCCAGAAGTGACGCTTGTCATTCAGGCCAAAGAGTTCAATCTTGTTTTCATCAGACCAGAGAATCTTGTTTCTCATGGTCTGAGAGTCTTTAGGTGCCTTTTGGCAAACTCCAAGTGGGCTGTCATGTGCCTTTTACTGAGGAGTGGCTTCCGTCTGGCCACTCTACCATAAAGGCCTGATTGGTGGAGTGCTGCAGAGATGGTTGTCCTTTTGAAAGATTCTCCCATCTCCACAGAGGAACTCTGTCAGAGTGACCATCGAGTTCTTGGTCACCTCCCTGACCAAGGCCCTTCTACCCCGATTGCTCAGTTTGGCTGGCCGGCCAGCTCTGGGAAGAGTCTTGGTGGTTTCAAATTTCTTCCATTTAAGAATGATGGAGGCCACTGTGTTCTTGGGGACCTTCAATGCTGCATAATGTTTTTGGTGCCCTTCCCCAGATCTGTGCCTCGACACAATCCTGTCTCGGAGCTCTACGGACAATTCCTTCGACCTCATGGCTTGGTTTTTGCTCTGACATGCACAATCAACTGTGGGACCTTATATAGACATCATCTGTGTGCCTTTACAAATCATGTCCAATCAATTGAATTTACCACAGGTGGACTCCAATCAAGTTGTAGAAACATCTCAAGGATGATCAATGGAAACAGGATGTACTTGAGCTCAATTTCGAGTCTCATAACAGAGGGTCTGAATACTTATGTAAATAAGGCATTTCTGTTTCTTAACCTGTTTCAATTTGTCATTATGGGGTATTGTGTGTAGATTGAGGAGGAAAAATATGTATTTAATCAATTTTAGAATAAGGCTGTAACGTAACAAAATGTGGAAAAAGTAAAGGAGTCTGAATACTTTCCGAATGCACTGTATAACAGTTTTAGAGATGACGTGAGGAGGGATTCTAATATTAATAGATATGCAAGTAATATTGAAAATAAACGTGTTGGCCCATAGCTGATTGATCATTTGAACTCTTGTCCATCACTGATGATAGCGATCTTGTAATCTTGTAACCAATAACAAAATATTGCCCTATGTAGACTAGGTTATCCCAACTAGCACATTTGGTTCCTTAGAAGTTGTGGTAATGTAAGTTTTTGGTTTCCCAATGGTTCTGGGAACAAAGCCATACGTTTCCTGACCGGTAAAATTTAATGTTTTTTAAAACGGAAGTGAAAATTCCGCCTGTTCTGGGAACGTTCCTTTTTAGGTTGCAGGGACTGAACGTTTTACTGTGGTTCCCTGAAAGTTTTCCTGGGAGGTTTTATTAACATTCTGAGAACACTTTTAACAAAACTGCTAGTTTAGTTTGGGTTAACTGTTTTGAACTCCAAGCACAGATAGGACACATGGAAATTAATTTGCGTGGGCATTAATCATGCCAACACATTTATTTTTTATTGTAGCACAGCGTCAGTGAGATTCAAAACTATGATCTTCTCTTCTCTATCCATAGAATCAGTCTACTACGCCACCAGGGTGGAGCTAGCATGCCATGTGTTTTTAACTCATATAAAGCTGTTCATTTTAGTCTAGTCAAAGAGACCCCGTTTCAAAGGAAACAAGCACTCATTAAGATCAGGTGTGGCGTTTCTCTCTTTCTATCTTTCTTTATTCATTCATTCCCTGTTTCTCCTCTGAAGGTTGATTACTTATAGATAGTTATGGATTACAGAGCAACAGAAAGCAGCCGATTGATCTCTTCCCTGGTGTACCCACCCCTGCAATGTCACCTATTTACACATTGGGACAGAGCCCTAGATTATCTGCTTGCATTGTTCGATTCCTCCTCTGTGTTCTCTCTCTCCTTCCCGCTGGGCACACCACGTCATTTCAACGTGGACATTTGGTTAATATTTGTTTGAGAGGTTGATCAATGAGATTTAAACCTTTATTCACCCACTCAAAACGACAGCCAGAAGTTTGTTGAATTCCCAATGTGTTATCGCTATGCTTTCAACCATCTAAAACCACACCCAAATATCAATGGAAAAACAATGTCAGATGTTTGGTTTAGTTGTCACCTAAATGTGTTATCACTGCACTTTCAACCATTTAAAACCCACAACAAAGTTAAAATGGGAATACAACGTCAGATATTTTGAAGTTAATGTGTTATCACTGTGCTTCATCTAAGAGCACAACCTGGATTGCAATTGAGATTACATTAAAAGTATTTAGTTCAAGTGATCAATGCTGTTCAATATTCTGCACAGATTATTATAGCAATTGTGAAGATCTTGACAATGCAATCAAATATCAACATTTAAAGTATGTCTAATGCTTGGATAGTTTCTTGTGAGCCACTGGCTTAATCCTATTCTTTAACTTTTATTTTTGATTTAGTTGGAGACGTGAATCCAACATATATAATTTGTTAACTTGTTGACAAGTTAATAAGCTGTTTACTGTATTACAAAAGTGATATTGAATTGTATTTGGTTGTCAACACAACCAAATATCAACATTTGAAGGAGATGTAACTTTTGTGCTGCTGATTTAGTCTGGCGTTAATTCCAGTTAGTCTACAAATGAATAATTTATATGTTGGATTCACTTCTCCATCTCAACTAATAATCAAAGTTAAAGAATAGGACTAAATCAAATCTAACTTTATATAAAGTTAATTTTAAGTTTGATTTGATTTGGTTGAGATGGAGACGTGAATCCAACATATCAATTATTCATTTGTAGACAAACTGGAATTAAAGCCAGACTAAATCAGTGGCACAGATGGAACTTTCCAAGCAGAAGATACAGCTCCTTCAAATGTTGATATTTTGTTGCGTTGACAACCAAAAACAATTCAATACCTAGTTTGTCTACAAATTAAGCATTGATATGTTGGAGTCACGTCTCCATCTCAACCAAAAATCAAGGTTAAAGAATAGGACTAAAATAGAATAGGACTCAAATCAAATCAAACTTTAAATTTACTTAGAGGGGCTATGTCATAAACCCTAAAAGTTCCAGAATGGGGTGAAAATGGCAGCCAATACAAACCAGTCTAATTGGAATGAATGGCAGTAAACGCATAATCCTGTATTTACTTATGCAGGAAAATAAAAGTAAGGCATGTGATATCAGAAATGTAAATATTGTCAACCTAATAATACTAAAATATTATAATATAATTATAAATACAGTTTATACGGGTTGTATACCAAATTTCTGTTTAAATAGATTCTAAAATATTTGTAAACAGACCAAATCATGTCTACATTTTTGTTTTCTTGGAAAACTGTGAGTGCTATCATAAGCTACAACATCAGTACTTGTTGCATTTGCAACTTGTCTAAGTCCTATCAACAACTGATTTCTGCTAGTTTATGGCTGTGGATTGACTGCATTGTTTGACTGGAATGTTGGCATATTGGCAGTTAAGTTGAATAATTTATGGTATCATTCCTCTAAAACTGTCTGGCTAGCTAGCTATAATTTATTCAAATTCAGAAGCAGAGTTGTCATGCCCGCCTGTGCCGCTCTGTTCCGTTTTGTTCTTTTTCCCCCTCCATTTAAATGTTTTGTATTTTTTCAGCGTCTGTTGAGGGGCCATGAGTCAATAGCTGAAGTTAAATGGGCTCCATCGATCAGGGGGGATTTGGCTGTTTACTGAGTGTGGAGATGGCGAAGCACCTAGGCTGTGCAGCCCAGTCAGTCGATGATGAATGATAGTTTCTCAAGTGTTTATTTCCTAGTTTACCTGGTTCTGACCATTCTGCCTGCCCTGACCCCGAGCCTGCCTGCCATCCTGTACCTGCCTGACTCTGACCTGATTACGAACCTCTGCCTGTCCTCGACCTGCCCTTTGCCTGCCCTGTGATCTAATACATTATTATTGAGAACTGTTGGGAGACAATGCCTCCTAAACGATGGAAGGTGAAGTGCCTGAGCATGGAGGCTGGAGAAAGCAGCCACACTTTATCAAGTCACTGGCTGTCATATTAGGGCCTACACCTTGAGAGCGCCATGATGAGTTATGGTGAAGAAAGACGTTCAGAGCTATGGACTCCCTCTTGGTTCCTCTCCAAGAATTTACAACAGCATTCCTCCCATCTTTTATGTTGTTTTTCTCTCATCTCCACTATAAACAAGTCCTAGATCTTGCCCTCTCTGAATCCTAGTATAGCCCTGAGTGTATATATACTGAGTATACCAAAAATTAGGAACACCTTCCTAATATTGAGTTGCAGAACAGCCTTAATTCGTCGGGGCATGGACTCTACAAGGTGTCTAAAGTGTTCCGCAGGGATGCTGGCCCATGTGGGCTCCAACGCTTCCCACAGTTGTGTCAAGTTGGCTGGATGTCCTTTGGGTTGTGGACCATTCTTGATACACATGGGAAACTGTTGAGCGTGAAAAATCCAGCAGTGTTGCTGTTCTTGACACAAACAAGTGCGCCTGGCACCTACTATCAAATCCCGTTCAAAGGCACTTCAATCTTTTATCTTGCTCATTCACCCTCTGAATGGCACACATACACAATCCATGTCTCAATTGTCTCAATGCTTAGGAATCCTTCTTTAACCCGTTTCATCCCCTTCATCTATTCTGATTGAAGTGGATTTAACAAGTGACATCAATAAGGGTCCATAGCTTTCACCTGGATTCACTTGGTCAGTCTATGTCATGGAAAGGGCAAGTGTTCTTAATGTTTTGTATACTCAATTGTGTGTATGTTGTGCTGTGTATAATATATTGTGTATATATTTAAATTCTAAGCAGCTAACCTGTTTTGTCCCTTGTTATATCCGGTGAGTTAACCTTTCAACAGCTCACTCTCACACATGCACAAACATATGATTGTGTTGCCCTTTACAAATGGCCATCCTGTGCTCTGAAATCAATATTTTACAGCCATGGTAAAGCATATCCTTTCCAAGCCCGTGCTTTAATCTCTTGTCACATGATATGAGTGGGAACATTATACCAGTGGTGAATTTTAATTTGAAAGTCAAAGGGGAGGAACTTTGGATCTTCTCCTCCAATGCATTTTGAGAAGGAGGATAGAGGACATGCGGAATCAAGGAAATGTAGATTGTATGCATTTGTATGCTGGATAAATCTAAAAGTGGGCTGGCCGATATGGTCATCGTCCAATGATCTCCTCCTTGCTGTTCTCTTAACAACTCTCACTTCACAGTTGCTGCCTGCAGGGCTCCTATCCCCTCTACTTGTCTCTTTCAAGTGGTTAACTGTGAAGACAGTGGGTTCATATTGATGCGTCGGAGAGTTCAATATCTGGCCGTGGAATGGAGTGTTTAAAACAGGGCTAGCAGGCAGTCTTTGTGCACTGGTGTAGAAGCCTGTATCGATTAACTTGACAGCAGTTTAGCCGTGTGGTGTGCTGCTCCCTAAGGAGGTTAGTCTGGTCCTGCTCCCTTTACCCTGGTTGCTAATGGGAGTTGGAGGGACGTTAGACGTGAGGGGAGTTCTCATTTCCTTTGTCATTTACATTTTAGTCATTTAGCAGATGCTCTTATCCAGAACGATTTACAGGAGCAATTAGGGCACATCGACAGATTTTTCACCTAGTCGGCTCGGGGATTAGAACCAGCGACCTTTCGGTTACTGGCACAACGCTCTTAACCACTAAGCTAGCTGCCGCCCTGACCTAGCTACTTGTATATTTCCGGCCATTACCTTGGTCTTTGGATGTTTTGGGATGTTTTAAGTTGGTACTAAGAGATCTGGAGTGAGATGAGGGGAGATTTCAGTTTTGTTTTCTTTCTACAACCAGTCAATGGGTGTTTTAAAAGTTATCCTTTTTGACCCATCTGATTTTAAAATACAGTTGTTATTCAGTAGTTGATACTGTTGATATACAGTAGAACATTTCATGTTTGAATTGTCCAGTCTCATCAAACTTGTGCACTGCATCGTTAGGTGGACCTAACCCATTGACTCTCAGCCGTCCTCAATTTCTCTCCATTAACCAGACCACCAATGTCTCTGAGCTCTTACCACAGGTGCCAGCCATTACATCTCCTGTTGTTATTTGCCATAAAAAGCAGCTGAATGGCGATCAACAGTGGGGCCTATAAAAGGCATCGGGGGGTGAGATGGTGTCATCAATCAGACACAGTGGTGAAAACACCAGCCTCTCCACTGGGAGTTGAAATAGATTTTTCTAAGTCTCAAAGACTAGGGTGTGTGAGACAGAGGGGGAAGGGAAATTATGGAAGGAATGGGGGAATTGGGAGAAGGAGAGTGATCTGATGGTGGATGCTGTGAGAGAAGGGTGGGGAAAAAAGAATGTGAGAGAATGATGTTGAAATACTTCAGACTTAAAGTTTTCGAGAGTGGCACTACAGCTACATTAGTGATTTTGTTGCCTTGGATTCCTCAAAAGTCTTGGTTTGACAATAAGTGGTTACTACAGTATTACGCAATAGGTATTGCTACGCAATGCAACACTCTGCAACCAAATGATTGGATGGCCTTTCCAGTGCTTGATATAACTATGTTAGCTACAATACTATTTGTTTTAGTTGTTTTAACTCCCTCTCTCTCCCGTTTGCCAACTAACTGTAACACCTAGCTACCACAGCTCCATGGCCACTAAGGACAGGAGGCAAGGAGACAAGGAAGGAAGCCAATGTTGGATTAGCGTGACTCCTCCAATGGCAGTGACTCAATAATTCAACTGTGAAGGGTCTGAATCATGCTTTGATGGTTTTCTCCTGCTCTAGCTACTCATCCACGAAACGCCCTATCCATTCAAACAACAAGTAGGGCTCTTCAACTCCGGTCCTGGAGGGCTAGAACATTTCCGTTTTTTATCATCTTCTACTAATTAGAGACAGATTCAGACCTGGGACACCAGGAAAGTGAAATCAACAACCAGGTAGAAAGAAAAACCGGAAGTGTTTCGGGACCGGAGATGAAGAGCCCAGTACAGTACAGTCAGATCTGAGTCAGAGCTCTATTCTTATCATAGCCCTGGTGTAGTGGTATATTCTAATAGCATCCCGAGTGGTCTAAGGCTGTGCCACTAGAGATCCTGGTTCGAATCCAGGCTCTGTCGTTGCCGGCCGTGACCGGGAGACCCATGGGGCGGCGCACAATTGGCCCAGTGTTGTCCAGTGTAGGGGAGGGAATGGCCGGCAAGGATGAAAAAATAATAATGTAAGTCGCTCTGGATAAGAGCGTCTGCTAAATAAAAAAATAAAAATAAAAAAAATAAATAAATAATAATAATAATAATAATAGCCACACTGGTGCACTGACCCCTGCCTGTGTCTCATAGCATAACCGTGTCCGGCAATGCCAGAGGTGTTGGGAGACAAGACATTCGTTCTGTCCTCTCCTATAGTTTACTCTGTTAGACGGTTACACCATATACAGTGGGGAAAAAAGTATTTAGTCAGCCACCAATTGTGCAAGTTCTCCCACTTAAAAAGATGAGAGAGGCCTGTAATTTTCATCATAGGTACACATCAACTATGACAGACAAATTGAGAAAATAAATTCCTGAAAATCACATTGTAGGATTTTTAATGAATTTATTTGCAAATTATGGTGGAAAATAAGTATTTGGTCAATAACAAAATTTCTCAATACTTTGTTATATACCCTTTGTTGGCAATGACACAGGTCAAACATTTTCTGTAAGTCTTCACAAGGTTTTCACACACTGGTATTTTGGCCCATTCCTCCATGCAGATCTCCTCTAGAGCAGTGATGTTTTGGGGCTGTCGCTGGGCAACACGGACTTTCAACTCCCTCCAAAGATTTTCTATGAGGTTGAGATCTGGAGACTGGCTAGGCCACTCCAGGACCTTGAAATGCTTCTTACGAAGCCACTCCTTCGTTGCCCGGGCGGAGTGTTTGGGATCATTGTCATGCTGAAAGACCCAGCCACGTTTCATCTTCAATGCCCTTGCTGATGGAAGGAGGTTTTCACTCAAAATCTCACGATACATGGCCCCATTCATTCTTTCCTTTACACGGATCAGTCGTCCTGGTCCCTTTGCAGAAAAACAGCCCCAAAGCATGATGTTTCCACCCCCATGCTTCACAGTAGGTATGGTGTTCTTTGGATGCAACTCAGCATTCTATGTCCTCCAAACACGACGAGTTGAGTTTTTCCAAAAAGTTATATTTTGGTTTCATCTGACCATATGACATTCTCCCAATCCTCTTCTGGATCATCCAAATGCACTCTAGCAAACTTCAGACGGGACTGGACATGTACTGGCTTAAGCAGGGGGACACGTCTGGCACTGCAGGATTTGAGTCCCTGGCGGCGTAGTGTGTTACTGATGGTAGGCTTTGTTACTTTGGTCCCAGCTCTCTGCAGGTCATTCACTAGGCCCCCCCCGTGTGGTTCTGGGATTTTTGCTCACCGTTCTTGTGATCATTTTGACCCCACGGGGTGAGATCTTGCGTGGAGCCCCAGATCGAGGGAGATTGACAGTTATTTTGTGTTTCTTCCATTTGTGTCACGGATTCTGCCGAGACTGCCCTTCCTGCTGGCTCAGGCAGGCTTCGGCGTTCGTCGTCACCGGAGTACTAGCTGCTGCCGCTCTATGTTATATGTTTCTATGTTCACTTGATTGTTGTCTGTTGTTGCGCACCTGTTCCCCATTATGTTAGTTTGTCTGCCTATTTAATCTGTACAGGTCCACTGTTTGGTGTGCGTGTTTATTGTATGTACGAGTGTCATTAGTGTGAGCGGGTTTTGCTCCTCCTTTGTTGTTTTGGAGGATTTTCCTTGTATTTCTTTACTACTCAGTAAAGTGGTTCTTCATCTCATTCTGTGTCCTGCGCTTGACTCTGGCCTACCGCATTCCACCGACATTCATGACAATTCGCACCAACTGTTGTCACCTTCTCACCAAGCTGCTTGGCGATGGTCTTGTAGCCCATTCCAGCCTTGTGTAGGTCTACAATCTTGTCTCTGACATCCTTGGAGAGCTCTTTGGTCTTCGCCATGGTGGAGAGTTTGGAATCTGATTGATTGATTCTGTGGACAGGTGTCTTTTATACAGGTAACAAACTGAGATTATGAGCACTCCCTTTAAGAGTGTGCTCCTAATCTCAGCTTGTTACCTGTATAAAAGACACCTGGGAGCCAGAAATCTTTCTGATTGAGAGGGGGTCAAATACTTATTTCCCTCATTAAAATGCAAATCAATTTATAACATATTTTACATGCGTTTTTCTGGATTTTTTTGTTGTTATTCTGTCTCTCACTGTTCAAATAAACCTACCATTAAATTTATAGACTGATAATTTCTTTGTCAGTGGGCAAACGTACAAAATCAGCAGGGGATCAAATACTTTTTTCCCTCACTGTATATATATATACTGTATGCTCTTATCCTTCTCTCTTATTCAAAGCTTCTTTCCATTTTTCAGCAACGGAAGTCTTTAACAGAAGTATTTTTTCTCTTTTTGTCCTCATGCTCAATTGCGAAGGTGTCACACCCTGATCGGTTTCACCTGTTTTTGTGCTTGTCTCCACCCCCCTCCAGGTGTCGCCCATCTTCCCCATTATCCCCTGTGTATTTATACCTGTGTTCTCTGTTTGTCTGTTGCCAGTTTGTCTTGTCTTGTCAGGTCTTACCAGCGTGCTTTCCTGTTTTCCTGTTTCTCAAGTGTTTATTTCCTAGTTTTCCCGGTTCTGACATTTCTGCCTGCCCCCGAGCCTGCCTGCCGTCCTCTACCTGCCTGACTCTGACCTGATTACAAACCTCTGCCTGTCCTCGACCTGCCCTTTGCCTGCCCCGTGTTCTAATAAATTATTATTGAGAACTGTCCCATCCGCCTCCTGTGTCTACATCTGGGTCATATCCTGAGTCATGATAGTACGAACTGGCCGTGACTGACCCAGCAGACTCAGACCAGCTCCACAATACTGTCTCCCAGCAAGGAGCCACCATTGGAAGACACGATGAGTTACTGCAAAGCCTCATGGAGGGACTCCATACCCTGGCAGAACGCCATGACCATGCGTTCGATACATTGCTGGAGCAATTCCGTGGATTCCCTACAAGGCAGCAAGCCACACCAGTAATTCCCCAGACTCTCAGCAACCCCGCCACCAGCGGCGCTTCTTCCCATCCCACCCCAGTGTCCTGAGAACCCCACTTACCTCCTGCCAGGCCTTTCTCTCCCAGTGCTCCCTCATCTTCGAGCTGCAGCCTTCTTCGTTCCCCTCAGACCGCTCGAGGGTAGCGTACCTCATAACGCTGATGTCCGGGAGGGCACTCGCCTGGGCTACGGCGGTGTGCGAGCAACAGGCCACCGTCTGCCTCAGTCTGGAGGAGCTTGTGGCGGAAGTACGGAAGGTGTTCGATTCTTCGTTGTCCGAGAGAGAGGCTGCTCGTAAACTGCTCCAGCTACGTAGTGTGGCAGACTACGCGGTGGATTTCCGCACGTTGGCGACTGAGAGTGCATGGAACCCGGAAGCATTGTTCGACATGTTCCTTCACGGATTATCGGAGGTGATCAAGGATGAGCTCGCAGCCCGGGAGCTGCCCATGGACCTCGACTCCCTCGTAGCCTTGACCCTCCGGATCGATGGGCGGCTATGAGAACGTAGGAGGGAGAGGGAATCTGTTCCCTGTCACCTTCGCTCGCCCGCCCTCAATTCCCACCTCACTTCCGAGGAATCCCGAAAACCCCCGAAGTAATTTCCGAGAGAATCTGATGTCACCCGAGTGCTCACGGGACTCGCCGAGGGCGGTCGACTCGCCTCCTCCTGAACCCAAGCTACTGGGAAGGGCTCGATTGTCTCCGGATGAACGTTTACGTAGACTGAACACCAGGAGCTGTCTGTATTGCGGGACTACAGGACATTATATTTCCACCTGTCCATTAAAAAGACCAGGCTCATCAGTAGGTACGAGTACTCTGGTGAGCCGAACAGGGATTTTCCAATCTCCCATTACTCGCACCCCTCTCCATGCCACCCTGTTGTGGGGTGACCAGGCCAAATCACTTCAGGTGCTCATTGACTCTGGGGCCGATGAGAGCTTTATCGATGCTACCTTGGTGTCGGAGCTGGGTATCTCCACTCAACCCCTCTCCATTCCCATGGACGTCAGAGAGCTGGATGGGCGCTCTATTGGCAGAGTCACCCGCAATACAATTCCTGCTCATAGAACCTCCCCATGTACCCGTGGTTTTGGGATATTCATGGCTCCAGAAGCACAATCCCCTGATCCACTGAGCTACTGGTTCAATCGTGGGTTGGAGCCTGTTCTGCCATGCTCATTGTCTTAAGTCGACCCAGCCTGCCCCGGGACGTCTTTCTGCAGGCTTAAGAGAAGCCTCGGATCTCTCCGCCATTCCCGCGGAGAACATGGAAGTCTTCAACAAGGCCCGAGCTACGTTTTTCCCTTCACATCGACCCTACGACTGCGCCATTGACCTTCTTCCGGGCACTACACCCCCTCGGGGCGGCTTTACTCCCTGTTGGGTCCGGAGACCAAGGCTATGGAGGAGTACGTTGAGAACTCTCTCGCTGCAGGGCCTATTCGTCTATCGACCTCTCCCGCCGGCGCAGGGTTCTTCTTTGTGGACTACAGGGGACTTAATGACATCATGGTTAAAAACCGTTACCCTCTACCACTCATCACCTCGGCTTTCAAACCTCTTCAGGGATCGACCATCTTCTCTAAGTTGGACCTTTGGAACGCCTACCATCTGATTCGGATACGGGAAGGAGATGAGTGGAAAACAGCCTTTAACATGGCTAGCAGGCACTATGAGCACTAATTTAGGGCATTTGGACTGACCAACGCTCCCGCTGGGTTCCATGCCCTGGTCAACAATGTGCTCCGGGACATGCTGAACCGGTTCGTGTTTATCTACCTCGACGACATCCTTGTCTTTTCCCGTTCAGCTCAAGAACACGTCATCCATGTCCGACAAGTCCTTCAGCGTCTCCTGGAGAACCAGCTTTTCGTTAAAGTGGAGAAGTGTGAATTCCATAGCTCCACCATCTCCTTCCTAGAATATGTCATCGCTGTAGGAAATATATAGATGGATCCAGACATGGTGAGAGCAGTGGTGGATTGGCCTCAACCCACATCCAGAGTGCAGCTGCAACGTTTCCTGGGGTTTTCTAATTTCTACCACCACTTCATCCGGGGTTACAGCATCCTGGCTTCCCCCCTCTCAGCACTCACCTCTCCCAAGGTTCCCTTCACGTGGTATCCAGCAGCTGACCAGGCGTTCTCGGACCTCAAACGTCGATTCACTACAGCATCCAACTTAATCCATCCGGATCCGTCCCGTCAGTTTGTGGTGGAGGTTGACGCCTCAGATGTCGGAGTGGGGGCCGTCCTGTCCCAGCATTCTGCCCAGGACCAAAAGCTGCACCACTGCGCTTTCCTCTCCCATCATCTTACCCCTGCTAAGAGGAACTATGATGTGGGAAATTGAGAACTCCTCGCCGTCAAGATGGCGTTGGAGGAGAGGAGGCACTGGTTGGAGGGGGTGGAACCCCGATTCTTAGTGTGAACTGACCATAAGAACCTGGAATATCTCTGCACCGCCAAGCGCCTCAACTCTAGGCAGGCTCGTTGGACCCTGTTATTCACCCATTTCAATTTCACTCTCTTCTACCACCCGGGGTCCAAGAACGTGAAGCCTGACACACTCACGGTTGTATTGCCCCGCTGCTACTCCGTCTGACCCAGAGACCATCCTCCCTACCTCCTGTCTAGCGGCTGCTGTCGCCTGGGGTATAGAGAGCCTGGTCCGTAAGGCACAGCCTTCCCAGCCGTAAGGCGCAGTCTTCCCAAGTTACCCTCAGCCAAGGAGACAGCTCAGCTCATGGTGCAGTACGTCTTCCGGATCCATAGACTTCCGGTCGACATGGTCTCCGATCGTGGTCCCCAGTTCTCGTCCCGGTTCTGGAAGGCGTTCTGCACCCTAATTGGGTCGTCGCCCAGCTGGTCCTCTGGTTTCCAAAAAAACGGCCAGTCGGAGCAAGCCAATCAGGACCTGGAGAGGGCCCTTTGTTGCCCCGTTTCCGCCAACACCACCACCTGGAGCCAGCAACTCGTGTGGGTGGAATACGCCCGTAACACCCTCCCTGCTCGGCCACTGGTCTCTTTCCCTTCGAGTGTTCCTTGGGATATCAGCCCACACTTTTCCCTGAGCAAGAGAAAGAAGTCAGCATACACTTTGCCTAGATGTTCACCCACTGCTGTCGCCGTACCTGGAAGAGAGCCCAGGCCGCTCTTTTGAAGACCACATCCAGGTATCGGCGACAAGCGGATCGCTACCGGACCCCTGCTCCCTGCTATCGGCTCGAGCAGAGGGTATGGCTTTCCACTCGGGACCTGCCCCTCCGGGTGGAGTCCCGTAAACGTTCCCCCCGTTTCATCTGCCCTTTCTCCATCTCTAAAATCCTTAGTCCCTCTGCTGTTCGTCTTCTGTTACCCCGCACCCTCCGTATCCATCCTATGTTTCATGTGTCCAAGATAAAACCTGTGTCTCACTGTCCTTTGTCTTCTGTTTCCAGGTCAGGAAAAAAGCAGCCAGAGGAACTCACAATAACTCATGTTGTTTTAGAGGAGATGGGATGTGAAGGAAGCCAATCTCTAGAGGATAGATGTTATCTGTGATGTTTGAAGTTAATTGATGGGTTACTACCTCAGCTGTATGACCTCAGTTTTTCAAGTCAATAGTACGAGTGTATATGGACGAGAGTATGTTTAGGCCTTGATATAACACGAGGTGCACAAGCAAAACTAAATTCTATATCTTCACACAAATGAATTAATGTAGTTGACTTTTGTCCAGGACAATAGGGTTTGAAACCATTATAGCCCTGCTACCATACAGTTACCACATTATCCAGGCTGACAGACATTCTAATTTAAAGTCTTTTTTTCCCCTATCTGTTCCTTTCTCTCATTGTTCATTAGTCCATGCAGGGACACAAAAGCCTGTCTCCAAGGATCAATTAGTCACTTAGTGAATTACGAACTGTAGAGAGATGAGAGAGGGAGTAGGAGAGATAAAGGCACAGGCCATGTTAGTCTGAAGTGATAAAGTGACTACATCTTACTTCCGCGTCATTACCATGACAGCAGGCCACTGAGTGGGAGGACATCACCATGCACGTCAGCCACTCTCCCACGAGCAGCAGCCCCTTCGATTCACCTCACCTCCATTCTCCTACCCTCTCCATCTTTTTGCCTTTTTTCTCCTCTTTGTCTTCTGTAGTCTCTCTTTCTCAACTTGCTTTCCTTCGTTTCTTGGCGTGCTCTTATAGAGTGTGACACTCCACCAAAGCAAAACAGTGGGTTGGCACAGTAAGTCACAGCAGGACACAGACAGACACAAAACAGCACAAACGGGTAAACAAGGCTATTTATAGGGGCTTGTATTCCCTTAAGGATCAAAAAACGCACTGCACTGCATAGAGGGAGAAAGAGACAACAAAAAAGCGTGATGACAGTAGTTGTCTGTTGTTTTACAAGTAGTGAGAGACAGAGAGGTGTGTCTGGTAAAGTGGCTTTCACAGTGTGACACCATAGGCGAAGACTCTTAATTGTTTGTTAATACAGAATGAAGTAGCAGAATGCTATCACACTATGTCTGTGTGTTACTGGTAGGATGTGAACTCCGGTCTCAATGTCTTAACCATTAGACCAAAAACCTCTTCGGCCGAGGATGACATTGGACTTCATGCAGGGCTACATCATCATAAGAGCATGATTCCAAATCACATCCACTACATTGTCATGACATGCCTTTCATTATTGTGATGACTATTATTTATCGACTAATTACCTATTATGTTTAATTGTTACTAGATGAAATTAATCATGTAACAATTAACTCATTAGGAATTTGGTTGTTTAACAAGTTACCGTTTCCCAAATTAACTCTAAAGATATCTAGATATCTCTTATCATTTAACAGTCATTTATTAATCATTTACCTCATAGCAGTCTCATTTGAAAGTCGTAGGCTCTTTAAGTCTGTACGAACCCGGGTCTTGATGATCATTCCGTACCACACAAATGTATTTAATTATTTATTTCCTAACTAATAAAAATGATAACACAAGATACAAACACGTACACAGTATAGGTAGGGATTAGAAACGTAATACAATGAAAACGGGTCCCTAGCGGACTAACACAATATGACACTTGTTACAAAAGATGGAGGGAGAGGGAGAGGGAGAGGGAGAGGGGACGGACGGACGGACCGACCCACCCACCCAGTAATCCTAATACTTTGGGATTAGAACTGCCGCCCGTTATGGAAGAAAAGCAATGCATGTATTTACATGTTAGAGGTCTTCTGGTGTATCTCTGTTGGACCCAGGCCTTCGTGGGAAGGGGTCTATTGGGCCTTCTCTCTCGGATGGCCTTTTAGTCCACAAGAGGTCACAATGTCCTTCTTCTTACTTGTCTGTTTACTTTCACTCGTTCTGGAAGTGGTCTTCTGAGGACGGCTAATCAGCTGTGTCGATGATCCCCTGTGGGGTGATGAGAGCAGTGTAGTAGACAATGGTTTGAAGAGAGTAACAGGATGGTCCCACTTAAATTCACCTTCTTAGATACAGTACTTAGAACAGCTACTCAGCCGTAACATTGATTGTTAGTGGAGGCAACTTTGTCGTCTTCACCTCGTGTTGACTTTCAGGGTCGGGACCAATATGGACAAAAGCTGCATCTTGAGGTCCGTCTAGTCTGATCTGATAATTCTTATCTCAGTCTTTTATGCACTCTGCTAAAGAGGGGCGTTTCCGTCATACTGACACGCTCTCTGAGCTCCGTCGGGCGTGGCTAGTTACGAGGCAAATGTATTATTATCACTATGATTTTGTTAGAAAGCTAAAATCACATTCCTATCTTCATGAAAACATTGTCTTCCTCCTTGATATTTTCTACCCAAGGTAAAGGATCTAAACCTGATATACACAGTGTAAAAGCTCTTCAAGTCACAATGTTTTCATTATAACTGTCACGCGTGCTGTAGGTGGGTGTAGTGGTGGAATCAAACGCAGGACACCGAAGTATAGTCCAACAGACTTTAGTAACTCTCCAACAAGAGTGTTCTCTCAAACGAGAACACTTGCCCGTAGGCGAAATAACGCACGAAGGCGAACAAAACAAATGCGCACTACACCGGTGCGTAAACACTCCACGCAGTGGAGGGAAGCTCAACCGAGCGAAATAGCGAACATCAGCCCTACACACGACAGACAAAAATCAATAACACACAACACCTGACAAACACAACGAGAACTAAATAGGACACTAATGACACTAAATGAAAACAGGTGTGACAACAATCAGACAAAAGCAAACGAACATGAAACATACAACGGTGGCAGCTAGTATTCCGGAGACAACGAACGCCGAAGCCTGCCCGAACAAGGGAGAGAGGCAGCCTCGGCCGAAACCGTGACAGTACCCCCCCCTTGACGCGCGGCTCCAGACGTGCGCCGACTCCGGCCTCGGGGACGACCCGGAGGATGCGGAGCAGGATGCGTCGGTGGCCCACGATGGAATTCCGTCAGGAGAGGAGTCTCCCTGATCTCACTTTCTTGGAGTGGGCCAGCTACCACCGGCCTGAGAAGGGACACATGGAACGAGGGGTTAATACTTTTATATTCAACAGGTAGCTGTAATTTATAACACACCTCGTTCAACCTTCCCAGGACTTTAAATGGCCCTACAAACCGCCGACCCAGTTTCCGACAGGGCAGGCGGAGGGGCAGGTTCCTGGTAGAGAGCCAGACTCGATCACCAGGTGCGTACACCGGTCCCTCACTGCGGTGGAGATCGGCGCTCGCCTTATGACGTCGGAGGGCCCGCTGCAGGTGGACGTGTGCAGCGTTCCATGTCTCCTCCGAGCGCCTCGCCCACTCATCCACCGCAGGAGCCTCGATCTGGCTCTGCTGCCAGGGTGCCAGAACCGGCTGGTAACCTAACACACATTGGAAAGGGGTTAGGTTAGTGGAGGAATGGCGTAGGGAATTCTGGGCCATTTCGGCCCAGGGAACGACCTTGCCCACTCCTCCGGCCGGTCCTGGCAGTATGTTCTAAGAAACCTGCCCACATCCTGGTTTACACGTTCCACCTGCCCATTACTCTCCGGGTGGTAACCCGAGGTGAGGCTCACCGAGACCCCCAACCGCTCCATAAAGGCCCTCCAGACTCTGGAGGTAAATTGGGGACCTCGATCAGACACAATATCCTCGGGTACCCCGTAGTGCCGGAACACATGGGTGAATAGGGCTTCGGCAGTTTGCAGGGCGGTAGGAAGGCCCGGCATGGGGAGCAAACGACAGGCCTTAGAAAACCGGTCCACAACGACCAGTATAGCGGTATTCCCCTGTGAAGGAGGAAGGTCAGTAAGGAAATCCACCGAGAGGTGGGACCATGGTCGTTGTGGCACGGGCAGGGGTAGTAACTTACCCCTAGGCAGATGTCTAGGCGCCTTACACTGGGCGCACACCGAGCAGGAGGAAACATAAACCCTCACATCCCTTGCCAACGTGGGCCACCAGTACTTGGCACTAAGACAGTGCACTGTCCGGCCGATACCCGGATGTCCAGAGGAGGGTGACGTGTGAGCCCAATAGATCAATCGATCCCGAACCTCGAGCGGACGTACTTCCGACCCTCCGGGCACTGTGGTGGACTAGGGTCAGTGCGTGCACGCCCGCTCGAGCTCAGCATCGACCTCCCACACTACCGGTGCCACCAGACACGACTCCGGCAGTATGGGAGTGGGCTCCACGGACCTCTCCTCCGTGTCATACCGCCGAGACAGCGCATCTGCCTTACCGTTCTGGGACCCAGGGATGTACGTGATCTTAAACATAAACCGGGTCAAAAACATATTCCATCTAGCCTGCCGAGGGTTTAGCCTCCTCGCTGCCCGGATGTACTCCAGGTTACGGTGGTCCGTCAAAATGAGGAAAGGGTGTTGAGCCCCCTCAAGCCAGTGCCTCCACACCTTTAGGGCCTGTACCACGGCTAACAGCTCCCTGTCCCCTACGTCATAGTTTCGCTCCGCCGGACTGAGCTTCTTGGAATAAAAAGCACAGGGGCGGAGTTTAGGGTGGCGCGCCTGATCGTTGTGAAAGCACGGCTCCTATACCGGCCTCAGACGCGTCCACCTCTACCTGAAATGGTAAAGAGGGATCCGGATGCGCCAGCACTGGAGCCGAGGTAAACAGGTCCTTCAGCCTCCCAAATACCCTGTCCGCCTCGGCAGACCACTGCAGACGCACCGGGCCCCCCTTCAAGAGAGACGTGATGGGAGCTGCCACCTGTCCAAAACCCCGGATAAACCTCCGGTAGTAATTCGCAAACCCCAAAAACTGCTGCACCTCCTTCACAGTGGTTGGTGTTTGCCAATTACGCACGGCTGACACCCGGTCTACCTCCATCTTCACCCCTGACGCAGACAACTGATACCCCAAAAAGGAGACCGACTCCTGGAAAAACAGACACTTCTCTGCCTTAACATACAGGTCGTGCTCCACCAGCCTCCGCAACACTCTGCGCACCAGGGCCACATGCTCGACACGGGTAGGCGAGTACACGAGAATGTCATCTATGTACACCACGACCCCCTGCCCCTGCATGTCCCTGAAGATCTCATCCACGAATGATTGGAAAACTGACGGAGCGTTCATCAACCCGTATGGCATGACAAGATACTCGTAATGGCCCGAGGTGGTACTAAAGGCTGTCTTCCATTCATCGCCCTCCCTGATGCGCACCAAGTTGTACGCGCTCCTGAGATCTAATTTAGTGAAGAAACGCGCCCCATGCAAGGACTCAGTCATGGTCGCAATCAGCGGGAGTGGATAACTGTACTTCACCGTGATCTGATTGAGACCACGGTAATCGATGCATGGGCGCAAACCACCATCCTTCTTCTTCACAAAAAAGAAACTCGAGGATGCAGGGGAAGTGGAAGGCCGTATGTATCCTTGTCTCAGAGATTTGTCTATGTAAGTCTCCATAGCTTTCTTCTCCTCCTGAGACAGAGGATACACATGGCTCCGTGGGAGCGCAGCTCCTGCCTGGAGGTCTATCGCACAATCTCCCTGCCTATGGGGCGGCAACTGCGTTGCCCTCGACTTACTAAACGCAATAGCCAAATCCCCATACTCAGGGGGAACGTGCAATGCGGGCACCTGGTTTGGACTCTCCACCGAGGTAGCCCCTACGGAAACGCCTAAACATCTACCCACACACTGGGCAGACCACTCCATCAGAGCCCTCTCCTGCCACGAAATAGATGGGTTATGGGTACTCAACCAGGGCATGCCCAGCACCACCGGATACGCAGGAGAGTCAATCAGAAATAGCTGAATCATCTCCTGATGACCCCCCTGCGCACACATCCTAAGTGGCGCAGTGACCTCCTGATCAAGCCCGCACCCAACGGACGGCTATCTAGGGCATGAACGGGAAAGGGACATCAACAGGAAGAAGGGGAATCCCTAAAGCTAAACAAAATTTCTTATCAATAAAATTCCCAGCCGCGCCTGAATCTACCAGCGCCTTATGCTGGGAATGAGGTGCTACCTGTGGAAAACTCACAGGCAAACAGAAATGTGCAATAGAGAGCTCTGGGTGAGTGGGCGCCTACTCACCTGGAAGGAATCCCCAGTGCGGGACCTGTCGTCCTCTCCCCTAGGAGGCCATCCCCAGCACCTAGCTGCGGTGTGTCCTCCCCGACCACAGTTGGTGCAGGGGATGGACCCCCTAGTAAGCCGACCCCTCCTCTCTCTAGCGCCAGCACCCCCGAGCTCCATGGGACACGGCTCAGAGGCGCTGGAGGGTGAAATGGACGGACCCCCTCGAACGTCCGCGGGTAGCTAGTAGGTTATCCAGCCTGATGGACATGTCGACCAACTGGTCGAACGAGAGGCTGGTGTCCCTACAAGCCAGCTCCCGACGGACGTCCTCTCGTAGACTACACCTGTAGTGATCGACAGAGCCCGATCATTCCACCCTGCATCTGCCGCTAGAGTCACGGAATCGAGGGCGAACTCTGCGCACTCCTCCTCCCCCTGCCGGAGGAAGACCAGACGCTCCCCCGCCGCTTTCCCCTCCGGGGATGGTCAAACACCGCCCTGAAGCGGCGGGAGAACTCGTCGTACGTGATGGTGTCCGCGTCGATCTTCCTCCACTCCGCGTTGGCCCATTCCAATGCCTTCCCGGAAAGGCAGGAGATCAGGGCGGACACGCTCTCATGTCCCGAGGGCGCCCGGGTGCACGGTGGCCAGGTACAGCTCCACCTGGAGAAGGGAATCCCTGACACCCGGCCGCGGTTCCATCGTAGAGGACCTCGGGAGCGAGAGTCGGACTCCTCGGGGTTCCGGTGCTGGAATGGGCGGACTGGCCGATGGTGCTGGCAGGGAGGGGTGGCGGTGGAGGCGTTCCCCAGCCTCGAATGGTGGTGATCACCTCCTGCAGTGCGGTCCCCATCTGCAGGATCTGGTCCCGTTGTTCCCGAACCTGGTCCTCCAGCGTCGTCTGGGCTGCTGCGGCTCCTGCTGATTCCATTTTAAGGTGTGTTATTCTGTCACGCGTGCTGTAGGTGGGTGTAGTGGTGGAATCAAACGCAGGACACCGAAGTATAGTCCAACAGACTTTAGTAACTCTCCAACAAGGAAATAACGAGAACACTTGCCCGTAGGCGAAATAACGCACGAAGGCGAACAAAACAAATGCGCACTACACCGGTGCGTAAACACTCCACGCAGTGGAGGGAAGCTCAACCGAGCGAAATAGCGAACATCAGCCCTACACACGACAGACAAAAATCAATAACACACAACACCTGACAAACACAACGAGAACTAAATAGGACACTAATGACACTAAATGAAAACAGGTGTGACAACAATCAGACAAAAGCAAACGAACATGAAACATACAACGGTGGCAGCTAGTATTCCGGAGACAACGAACGCCGAAGCCTGCCCGAACAAGGGAGAGAGGCAGCCTCGGCCGAAACCGTGACAATAACGCCTTTATACAATTTTTAATGACATCACAAAATAGACATGAATCATTCCTAACATTTTGATGTTGAAATATATTGTCCCAATGTTCATTGTTGGATGTTGACATTTTTGGGCGGCAAAAGTCTCTGAAACAAAGGACATTCCTTTCACCATACTAGAGGGCCAGAGATAGGATAATCTATCTCTAATTTCCGGCAGCATTCAGGTGTCAAGACCGGCACAGCCCCCCTGTGGGTAGATGCAAAATATTTTTTCTTGTGGAACAAACAAGAAATAAGACAAAAAAACAGAAAACTTGAGCGTGCATAACTATTTACTCCCCCAGAGTCAATACTTTGTAGAGCCACATTTTGCAGCATTTACAGCTGCAAGTCTCTTGGGGTATGTCTCTATAAGCTTGGCACATCTAGCCACTGGGATTTTTGCCCATTCTTCAAGGCAAAACTGCTCCAGCTCCTTCAAGTTGGATGGGTTCCGCTGGTGTACAGCAATCTATAAGTCATTCTACAGATTCTCAATTGGATTGAGGTCTGGGCTTTGACTAGGCCATTCCAAGACATTTCAATGTTTCCCCTTAAACCGCTCGAGTGTTGCTTTAGCAGCATGCTTAGGGTCATTGTCCTGTTGGAAGGTGAACCTCCGTCCCAGTCTCAAATCTCTGGGAGACTGAAACAGGTTTTCCTCAAGAATTTCCCTGTATTTAGCGCCATCCATCATTCCTTCAATTCTGACAAGTTTCCCTGCCGATGAAAAACATCCCCACAGCATGGTGCTGCCACCACCATACTTCACTGTGGGGATGGTGTTCTCGGGGTGATGAGAGGTGTTGGGTTTGCGCCAGACATAGCGTTTTCCTTGATGGCCAAAAACCTCAATTTTTGTCCTTCTTTCATATGTTTGGGGAGTCTCCCACATGCCTTTTGGCGAACAACAAACGTGTTTGCTTATTTCTTTCTTTAAGCAATGGCTTTTTTCTGGCCACTATTCCGTAAAGCTCAGCTCTGTGGAGTGTACGGCTTAAAGTGGTCCTATGGAAAGATACTACAATCTCCGCTGTGGAGCTTTGCAGAGATCCTTCAGGGTTATCTTTGGTCTCTTTGTTGCCTCTCTGATTAATTCCCTCCTTACCTGGTCCGTGAGTTTGGCAGGTTTGTTGTGGTGCCATATTCTTTCCTTTTTTTAATAATGGATTTAATGTCATTGACCTGTTTGGAGAGCTCCTTGGTCTTCATGGTGCCGCTTGCTTGGTGGTGCCCCTTGCTTAGTGGTGTTGCAGACTCTGGGGCCTTTCAGAACAGGTGTATACAGTGGGGGGAAAAAGTATTTAGTCAGCCACCAATTGTGCAAGTTCTCCCACTTAAAAAGATGAGAGAGGCCTGTAATTTTCATCATAGGTATACGTCAACTATGACAGACAAATTGAGATTTTTTTTCTCCAGAAAATCACATTGTAGGATTTTTAATGAATTTATTTGCAAATTATGGTGGAAAATAAGTATTTGGTCACCTACAAACAAGCAGGAATTCTGGCTCTCACAGACCTGTAACTTCTTCTTTAAGAGGCTCCTCTGTCCTCCACTCGTTACCTGTATTAATGACACCTGTTTGAACTTGTTATCAGTATAAAAGACACCTGTCCACAACCTCAAACAGTCACACTCCAAACTCCACTATGGCCAAGACCAAAGAGCTGTCAAAGGACACCAGAAACAAAATTGTAGACCTGCACCAGCCTGGGAAGACTGAATCTGCAATAGGTAAGCAGCTTGATTTGAAGAAATCAACTGTGGGAGCAATTATTAGGAAATGGAAGACATACAAGACCACTGATAATCTCCCTCGATCTGGGGCTCCACGCAAGATCTCACCCCGTGGGGTCAAAATGATCACAAGAACGGTGAGCAAAAATCCCAGAACCACACGGGCGGACCTAGTGAATGACCTGCAGAGAGCTGGGACCAAAGTAACAAAGCCTACCATCAATAACACACTATGCCGCCAGGGACTCAAATCCTGCAGTGCCAGACGTGTCCCCCTGCTTAAGCCAGTACATGTCCAGGCCTGTCTGAAGTTTGCTAGAGTGCATTTGGATGATCTAGAAGAGGATTTGGAGAATGTCATATGGTCAGATGAAACCAAAATAGAATTTTTTGGTAAAGACTCAACTCGTCGTGTTTGGAGGACAAAGAATGCTGAGTTGCATCCAAAGAACACCATAACTACTGTGAAGCATGGGGGTGGAAACATCATGCTTTGGGGCTGTTTTTCTGCAAAGGGACCAGGAAGACTGATTCGTGTAAAGGAAAGAATGAATGGGGCCATGTATCTTTAGATTTTGAGTGAAAACCTCCTTCCATCAGCAAGGGCATTGAAGATGAAACGTGGCTGGGTCTTTCAGCATGACAATGATCCCAAACACACCGCCCGGGCAACGAAGGAGTGGCTTCGTAAGAAGCATTTCAAGGTCCTGGAGTTGCCTAGCCAGTCTCCAGATCTCAACCCCATAGAAAATCTTTGGAGGGAGTTGAAAGTCCGTGTTGCCCAGCGACAGCCCCAAAACATCACTGCTCTAGAGGAGATCTGAATGGAGGAATGGGCCAAAATACCAGCAACAGTGTGTGAAAACCGTGTGAAGACTTACAGAAAACGTTTGACCTGTGTCATTGCCAACAAAGGGTATATAACAAAGTATTGAGAAACTTTTGTTATTGACCAAATACTTATTTTCCACCATAATTTGCAAATAAATTCATTAAAAATCCTACAATGTGATTTTCAGGATATTTTTTTCTCATTTTGTCTGTCATAGTTGACGTGTACCTATGATGAAAATTACAGGCCTCTCTCATCTTTTTAAGTGGGAGAACTTGCACAATTGGTGGCTGACTAAATACTTTTTTCCCCCACTGTATATACTGAGATCATGTGACACTTAGATTTCACACAGGTGGACTTTATTTAACTAATTATGTGACTTCTGAAGGTAATTGGTTGCACCAGATCTTATTTAGGGGCTTCATAGCAAAGGGGGTGAATACATATGCGCGCACCACTTTTCTGTTATTTATTTTTAAGCATTTTCTGAAACAAGTTATTTTTTTCATTTCACTTCACCAATTTGGACTATTTTGTGTATGTCCATTACATGAAATCCAAATAAAAATCCATTTAAATTACAGGTTGTAATGCATCAAAATAGGAAAAACGCCAAGGGGGGATGAATACTTTTGCAAAGCACTTTATGTGTGTGTGTGGTGCGTGTGTGCGTGTGTGTGAAACCTGTGAAGTGTGTGTGTACATGGCCATCATTTGAATGGCCTGTCAGACACGTTCACAATTGGAATAATTGGTTGAACAGTGACCAAATTTCACAATTCATTGATTCTGTATACCTCAGTGAATTAAACATGAGAATTCTGTATCTTAATGACGTGTTAAGTGAGGGATAGAAATAACCCATCAACACTATTCATAGTGTACCCTTTAGATATCTGTGTCACAGAAGCTCTAAAGCCACGTTTTTACTTAACAATTGTCTCAACCATTTTGTTACTCACCACCCCAAGAAACACAGTATCTTTCAAGACATCCTGTTCCAAAACATAATGTATTGGTGCTTTCTGTGAAAGGCATTACACAAATGCAGTGTCTAGACTTGACAGTTCATTTATCTTTAGTATTCTGATCATAGAGTTCTGATCATGATATTCCGAACGCGTCATGCGTCTACACCTACATTTAAATGTGTCTACTGTGTCCACAGTGTGTCTGGATTCCCTTTTCCCGCGCTATATTCAAATGCCAGTATGCATTCTACAAATGGTGGAATAGGCTAAATATTATGATAACACAACTGATGGCAATAGCTAACTACTGTAGCTAACTAGCCAGCTAACCTCTGTAGCTATCCAGCAAACTAGCAAGCAACGCTAAAGGGATTGCAAACGGGTTAGCATAACTCTAGCCAAACTAAAAATATTTTTTCTAAATATTATCTAGCTGGCTAGCATTTATGAGTCCAGCAAACACGTTCCTCACACACTAGGAATGTATTTCCTCCAACGTTATAATGAAAAGATGCCTCTCGGTCCCAAAACACACGTTTTCTGGATACTTGTGGGAGGAGTGTTGATGACGTCGCCCACTGTCTGCGCTTTTGGTAGCCTGATTGCGTTCAACCTGACCACCTCCTGAAATAGTCAGCCAGATCTGAACACAATCAGACCACCCGTCTTTTCTATTTACATTTTTGTTTTTTTATGTACTCCCTTTTTCTCCACAATTTCATGATATCCAATTGGTAGTTACGATCTTGTCTCATCGTTGCTACTCCCCAACGGGTTCGGGAGAGGCGAAAGTCGAGTCACACGTCCTCCGAAACATGACCCGCCAAACCGTGCTGCTTCTTAACACACCGCTCGCTTAACCTGGAAGCCAGCCGCACCAATGTGTCGGAGGAAACATAATTCAACTGACAACCGAAGTCAGCTTGCAGGTGCCCGGCCCGCTACAAGGAGTCGCTAGAGCACGATGGGCCAAGGACATCCCCCCCGGCCAAACCCTCCCCTAACCCGGATGACGCTGGGCCAAATTGGCCCCGCCCTGTGGGGCTCTCGGTCACGGCACAGGCTGTAGTGGCGCCTCAGCACTGCGATGCAGTGCCTTAGAACGCTGCACCACTCGGAAGGCCCAGACCCGTCTTTTCAATGCGATCTTCGTATTCTGATAGCAGAAGACGCATGTAAGTGTAGCAGGGATGTAGCTCAGTTGGTAGAGCATGGCGTTTGCAACGCCAGGGTTGTGGGTTCGATTCCCACGGGGGGCCAGTATGAAAAAAATAAAAAATAAATAATAATAATATGTATGTATGCACTCACTAACTGTAAGTCGTCCTGGATAAGAGCGTCTGCTAAATGACTAAAATGTAAGTGTCAAGTGTAGACACGACTAATGACAATGACCACATAACACCCTCAAAAGTCATAAGCCTATATAATAAACAGTAGGAAACACTTTGGCCTATGTCAGCAACCGTACAGTATGTTGGTATGTCACTGAATACCCTATGTCAGTGGCTCTCAACATAAGCTGATGTTGGCTAGGTATTTATAAATGTTTCTTAAAGGCCTATCCATGTGTTGTGTAGAGCCTGCCTATGTAGGTGTATGAAGTCTGAATTTACAAGGGCCTTTACACTACATAAAACACTTTCACAGAACATACCATGTGCTTTATGGTGGCCACCAGCATGCCTCTACAGAACACAGCACTAAGAGCAAATTATTTTATAGCTCCTACACACTCAGTCTCCTCCGCCACCTTAACGCTGGCATGACAGCTTTGTCACAAAGATTAATTCATCATCAGCACTGCAGCCAATACAAGTGATTTGATTGCCCTGACCACAAATTAAGTTATTGTGATAACATTTTCAATTTGGGCTTCTCTCACAGCCATACATCACGGCCAACATATTTCATTACACAGCGAAACCGCAGGCACCCAGCAGTGACTCACCTCCATAGGAAGACATCTTGGGAGCATTATGACATTTAATCAATAGTGCTGGTGCTGCTGGCCCCACAATACAACCTGCTTGCCCTGGTGATCACAGTACAGCACAATAGCACAGCACTACACAGCTATTTACAGCCAAAGAGGAAACACCGATACACTGCTGCCTCCTGGTCGGCCGCCGATATTCTGGCTGTAAGATACACACGTAGACACACCAATACACGAAAAGTAGCTCATCCACTCTTTCACATTAATAGGTATTATCGCTTTAAGACACAAACACACACACATACACTACCAGTCGAAAGTTTGGACACACCTACTCATTCAAGGGTTTTTCATATTTTTTACATTGTAGAATAATAGTGAAGACATCAAAACTATGAAATAACAAATATGGAATCATGTAGTAAACAAAAAAGTGTTAAACAAATCAAAATATATTTTATATTTGAGATTCTTCAAATAGCCACCCTTTGCCTTGATGACAGCTTTGCACACTCTTGACATTCTCTGCTTTTCCAACAGTCTTGAAGGAGTTCCCACATATGCTGAGCACTTGTTGGCTGCTTTTCCTTCACTCTGCGGTCCGAATCATCCCAAACCATCACAATTAGGTTGAAGTCGGGGGATTGTGGAGGCCAGGTCATCTGATGCAGCACTCCATCACTCTCCTTCATGGTAGAATAGCCCTTACACAGCCTGGATGTGTGTTGGGTCATTGTCCTGTTGCAAAACAAATGATAGTCCCACTAAGCTCAAACCAGATAGGATGGCATATCACTGTAGAATGCTGTGGCAGCCATGCTGGTTAAGTGTGCCTTGAATTCTAAATAAATCACAGACAATGTCACCAGCAAAGCACCCCCACACCATAACACCTCCACCATGCTTTACGGTGGAAAATACACACACGGAGATCATCCGTTCACCCACACCACATCTCACAAAGACATGGCGGTTTGAACCAAAAATCTCCAATTTGGACAATTTCCACCGGTCTAATGTCCATTGCTCGTGTTTCTTGGCCCAAGCAGGTCTCTTCTTATTATTGGTGTTCTTTAGTAGTGGTTTCTTTACAGCAATTCGACCATGAAGGCCTGATTCAAACAGTCCCCTCTGAACAGTTGATGTTGAGATGCGTCTGTTACTTGAACTCTGTGAAGCATTTATTTGGGCTGCAATTTCTGAGGCTGGTAACTCTAATGAACTTATCCTCTGCAGCAGAGATAACTCTGGGTCTTCCATTCCTGTGGCGGTCCTCATGAGAGCCAGTTCCATCATAGCGCTTGATGGTTTTTGCGACTGCACTTGAAGAAACGTTCAAAGTTCTTGAAATGTTCCGTATTGACTGACCTTCATGTCTTAAAGTAATGATGGACTGTCGTTTCTCTTTGCTTATTTGAGCTTTTCTTGCCATAATATGGACTTGGTATTTTACCAAATAAGGCTATTTTCTGTCACAACACAACTGATTGGCTCAAACACATTAAGAAGGAAAGAAATTCCACAAATTAACTTTTAAGAAGGCACACCTGTTAATTGAAATGCATTCCAGGTGACTACCTCATGAAGCTGGTTGAGAGAATGCCAAGAGTGTGCAAAGCTGTCATCAAGGCAAAGGGTGGCTATTTGAAAATTTGTTTAACACTTTTTTTGGTTACTACATGAGTCCATATGTGTTATTTCATAGTTTTGATGTCTTCACTATTATTCTACAATGTAGAAAATAGTAAAAATTAAGAAAAACCCTGGAATGAGTAGGGATGTCCAAATGATTGACTGGTACTGTACATACATACAAGCATAACATGCTCATTCCTTTCTATCTCAGTCCAAACTGAACACACATTAACCTGTTGTATGACTTGTTTCTGTAGATTTCAAAGCAAATGGCCGTAAGTCTCTGTCAGAGAGCATCATGGAGCCATGTTTGCTTGTTCTCTGGTAAAGAATGAGTAAAGACTGAGTGCTCAATCACCCAGACTTCCCCTCAGCACCAACCTCCCCACAATAGAGCCAGAAGCTTTCTAATCAGACATTTTACAGTGACTTTTTATTGTGTTTAAATGCTTTGAGAGGAGTTAACCGGCACAGATATTTGTGACTTGTTCTGATCCTGTAACACACAAAACCCCACTCTGCAAGTAGGTGGTGAGCTCTCAAACTGGTCAGGGCCAGTATTAACTAGCTAGCTGCAACCAAATGAACGTTGTTGTTGGCTAATCAGCCTTGAGCTAGCCTTGAGTGAAGCACATCTCCCGGCTGTCTACCTCTCTGTCAACCGGACGGGACCTCCTAGAGTCGACACGGAGCCCTGCCGATCCATCACGACTGGTCTACCGACGTAATCGTCTGTGGTTTCAACAGGCTTCCCGTTGCGACGACCACGAAGATCCATCTGCTAGCCCCGGCCCGCTAGCACACGCAAACTACAACCGTGCTTCCTGCTCGCTGTGCTGAAGCACCAATTTGAACTGCTCTCGGATTCACATATTGCTGTTAACTGGACCTTCTGATCACTCAGCTGTACAGCTGATGCCTGCTGGACTGTTCCTTTACACGGCACCCTGTCCTGTTTATTCTGTTTAGCCTCAGCCCAAACTTTATCGCAATTACCAGTTGTTGTCTTAGCTCTCTCTAATAACACCTGTGATTGCTTTATGCCTCTCTCCCATGTCAATATGCCTTGCCTATTGCTGTTCCAGTTAGTTCATCTTATACAATTTCACTGTAGAACCCCAAGTCCCTCTCAAACTGCCTCAAATAGTTCCTTTGTTCCACCCCCCATACACGCCGAGACCGGCTCAATCGGTGCCTCCAATGATGCTATCTCTTTCATTGTTACCCAACGCTTAGGTTTACCTCCACTGTACTCATATCCTTCCATATCCTTGTCTGTACATAATGCCCTGAATCTTTTCTACAACGCCCGGAAATCTGCCCCCTTTATACCTCTGTACCCAACAGACTAGAAGACCCGTTCTTAAAGCCTTTAGCCGTATCCTTATTCTAGTCCTCCTCTGTTCCTCTGGTGATGTAGAGGCTAACCCAGGCCCTGCAGCCCCCAGTATCACTCCTACATTTACATTTACATTTACGTCATTTAGCAGACGCTCTTATCCAGAGCGACTTACAAATTGGTGCATTCACCTTATAGCCAGTGGGATAACTAATTTACAATTATTATTATTATTATTATTATTTTATTTTTTTGGGTGGGGTAAGGGGGGGTAGAAGGATTACTTTATCCTATCCCAGGTATTCCTTAAAGAGATGGGGTTTCAAGTGTCTCCGGAAGGTGGTGAGTGATTCCGCTGTCCTGGCGTCATGAGGAAGATTGTTCCCCCATTGGGGTGCCAGAGCAGCGAACAGTTTTGACTGGGTGAGCGGGAACTGTGCTTCCGCAGAGGTAGGGGGGCCAGCAGGCCAGAGGTGGATGAACGCAATGCCCTCGTTTGGGTGTAGGGACTGATCAGAGCCTGAAGGTACGGAGGTGCCGTTGCCCTCACAGCTCTGTAGGCAAGCACCATGGTCTTGTAGCAGATGCGAGCTTCAATTGGAAGCCAGTGGAGTGTGCGGAGGAGCGGGGTGACGTGAGTGAACTTGGGAAGGTTGAACACCAGACGGGCTGCGGCATTCTGGATGAGATGTAGGGGTTTAATGGCACAGGCAGGGAGCCCAGCCAACAGCGAGTTGCAGTAATCCAGACGGGAGATGACAAGTACCTGGATTAAGACCTGTGCCACTTCCTGTGTAAGGCAGGGTCGTACTCTCCGAATGTTGTAGAGCATGAACCTACAGGATCGGGTCACCGCCTTGATGTTAGCGGAGAACGACAGGGTGTTGTCCAGGGTCACGCCAAGGCTCTTCACACTCTGGGAGAACACAACGGAGTTGTCAACCGTGATGGCGAGATCATGGAACGGGCAGTCCTTCCCCGGGAGGAAGAGCAGCTCCGTCTTGCCAAGGTTCAGCTTGAGGTGGTGATCCGTCATCCACACTGATATGTCTGCCAGACATGCAGAGATGCGATTCGCCACCTGGTTATCAGAAGGGGGAAAGGAGAAGATTAGTTGTGTGTCGTCTGCGTAGCAATGATAGGAGAGGCCATGTGAGGATATGACAGAGCCAAGTGACTTGGTGAATAGCGAGAATATGAGAGGTCCTAGAACTGAGCCCTGGGGGACACCAGTGGTGAGAGCACGTGGTGCGGAGACAGATTCTCGCCACGCCACTTGGTAGGAGCGACCGGTCAGGTAGGACGCAATCCAAAAGTGAGCCGCGCCGGAGATGCCCAGCTCGGAGAGGGTGGAGAGGAGGATCTGATGGTTCACAGTATCAAAGGCAGCAGACAGGTCTAGAAGGACAAGAGCAGAGGAGAGAGAGTTAGCTTTAGCAGTGCAGAGAGCCTCCGTGACACAGAGAAGAGCAGTCTCAGTTGAATGACCAGTCTTGAAACCTGACTGGTTTGGATCAAGAAGGTCATTCTGAGAGAGATAGCAAGACAGCACGCTCAAGAGTTTTGGAGAGAAAAGAAAGAAGGGATACTGGTCTGTAGTTGTTGACATCAGAGGGATCGAGTGTTGGTTTTTTGAGAAGGGGTGCAACTCTCGCTCTCTTGAAGACGGAAGCGACATTGCCAGCGGTCAAGGATGAGTTGATGAGCGAGTTGAGGTACGGGAGAAGGTCACCGGAGATGGTCTGGAGAAGAGAGGAGGGGATAGGGTCAAGTGGGCAGGTTGTTGGGCGGCCGGCCGTCACAAGTCGCAAGATTTAATCTGGAGAGAGAGGGGAGAAAGAAGTCAAATCATAGGGTAGGGCAGTGTGAGCAGGACCAGCAGTGTCATTTGACTTAACAAACGAGGATCGGATGTCGTCAACCTTCTTTTCAAAATGGTTGACGAAGTCATCCACAGAGAGGGAGGAGGGGGGTGGGGGAGGAGGATTCAGCAGGGAGGAGAAGGTGGCAAAGAGCATCCTAGGGTTAGAGGCAGATGCTTGGAATTTAGAGTTGTAGAAAGTGGCTTTAGCAGCAGAAACAGATGAAGAAAATGTAGAGAGGAGGGAGTGAAAAGATGCCAGGTCCGCAGGGAGTCTAGTTTTCCTCCATTTCCGCTCAAGCCACGGAGCTGGAGGGGAGGACCGAGCCGGCCGGGAGGATAGGGGACATAGAGAGTCAAAGGATGCAGAAAGGGAGGAGAGGAGGGTTGAGGAGGCAGAATCAGGAGATTGGAGGGAGAAGGATTGAGCAGAGGGAAGAGATGATAGGATGGAAGAGGAGAAAGTAGCGGGAGAGAGAGAGCGAAGGTTGTGACGGCGCATTACCATCTGAGTAGGGGCAGAGTGAGTAGTGTTGGAGGAGAGCGAGAGAGAAAAACATACAAAGTAGTGGTCGGAGACATGGAGGGGAGTTGCATTGAGATTAGTAGAAGAACAGTATCTAGTAAAGATGAGGTCAAGCGTATTGCCTGCCTTGTGAGTAGGGGGGGGGGGAACGGTGAGAAGGTGAGGTCAAAAGAGTGGAAAGAAGGAGGCAGAGAGAAATTAGTCAAAGGTAGACG